>NC_044996.1:68323101-68675499 GCF_008728515.1 Papio anubis
GACCAGCACCGATCGTCCGGCACTCCCCAGTGAGATGAACCCAGTACCTCAGTTGAAAATGCAGAAATCACCGGTCTTCTGTGTCGCTGGCGCTGGGAGTTGGAGACTGGAGCTGTTCCTATTCGGCCATCTTGCTCCGCCCCCCCTACATCTTCTTACCAAAACCATTTTGATACTTTTCTCTAGTTTTTCTTTCTGTCTGCCTATTTTATTCTGATAAACCTTTAAAATGTTATTCAATAGCCCATTTTAAGTGTCAATGTTATACCATATTAAGTGCATGGATACAAACATGGCTAAAGCACAAGCCTCTACCTTCACATTACTTACAGTCTTATGGGGACCATAGAGAAGTGAAGAAAATCGGGTACATAGCACAGCAAAGTTTTGAGTAGGATGTTATGGAAACTCAGAAAAGTAAAGTCCTGGAGGGGTTCTTAATGTAAAGTCTTCAAGAAGAAATCTGGGTGAGATTAGTAGGAGGTGTCCTAGGTAAAGAGGAAGAAATTAGCGTATTTCAGGCAGAGAGGCATTATTTGCAAAAGGACTGTGTTGTGAAAGTGCTGACCATCTAGGATATGTTGAAAAGTTCAGTGAAGAAGAATAGTCAAAGTTGACATCTAGGTTTCTGGGTTAGGACAATGAGGTAGATGATGAGATCATTTACTGGCAATAGAAACAAAGTGGGAGGAGCAGTTCTGGAAATTTGAAGTTAAAGATAGAGGTTGACAAATGCAGTTTGGGATATGTTGAATGGAATAGCCTGAGGGAAGTTTAAGTAGGACATATCTCATAGTTTAAAAGGGAGATTTGGGTCGGAGTTTAAATTTGTGATTTATCAGCATACGGGAATAGGACTACATAAGGAAGACAATGTAAAATGAAAAAAGTCAAGGACTGAGGATAGAACACTAAGAAACATCAACATTTAAAGGACTTTTGGGCCTGGTGCAGTGGCTTATGCCTGTAATCTCAGCACTTTGGGAGGCCGAGGCAGGTGGATCACTTGAGGTCAGCAGTTCGAGACCAGCCCGGACAACATGGTGAAACCCCATCTCTACCAAAGAATACAGAAAATAGCTGGGCATTGTGGCATGTGCCTGTAATCCCAGCGAGGCTGAGGCAGGAGAATAGCTTGAGCCCAGGAGGCAGAGGTTGCAGTGAGGCCACATGGCACCACTGCACTCCAGCTTGGGCAATAGAGTGAGACTCCACCTAAAAAAAAAAAAAAAAAAAAAAAGAAGGAAAAATAAGGACTGTTGAAGGAAGTAGAGATTCTCCCCTCAAAAAGACAGGGAAGCAGCAGCTACATAGCTAGGAGGAGAGGCAGGATAGTGTCTTAGAAACCAAAAGAATTTCAGTAAGAGGGAGAGGTCCATGTGACCACTGGATATTACATTGGTCATTACTGATTTTGGCAATGTCAATGAATCAATGGAGTGGATACAGAATTATAGTAAATTAAATAATAAATGATATGAGTGGACATTGAAACAATTAGGAGAGGCAAGTCTTTAAAGAAACTTGGGTATTATGCATAATCAAAGATTGGTGCAGTAATTAGTGTGGGCATCAGATCAAGGGGAGTCATGTTCTTTTTTTTTTAAGATAGAGAGTTAAGTATATTTCAGTGCTGTTGGGAAGATATAGTAGGGAGGGAAAGGACAAAGATTCAGGAGAGAGAAAGAGAGCAGGCATACTTGGGGTGGGGGACTTGATGAAGTGATGGCAATCTGAGACATCAGGAAACAATAGGATCAAGAGTATATGTGGAAGTATTAGCCTTATATTAGAGTAGATCACCTTTTCTTTTGTTACAGAAAAAGGAACGGAGACTGAGTGCTGAGCAGGGATGTTTATAGGTGGCAGGGCAGAACATTTGAAGGGTTCTCTTATGATAGTTTCTAATTTTTCCACATAGTAAGAGGTGAAATTATCTGAAGGGACTGTGGGGCAGAGGGGTAGTAGTGGTAGGAGAGTAGAGAAGGTTTGAAAGAGCTGTTATTAAGAGAGAACAATAGGAAGATTACTGGGTGGCATTGGAAGCAAGCTGAGATTAAAGACCAAGAACTTGCAATAGACTAATTTGTAATTTTCTCCAACAACATTCAAGAGCTCAGCATAGTAGGGCCAGAGAGGTGGACATTTGGATTGACACATGGCTTGAATTTTATCACGTGGATGCAACATAAGGACAATGAATAAGAAAGGTGAGGAAATGGTCAAAAGAATAATTGAAATATTTGATAGTGGGATTTACGCTGAATAGAGAAGTTAAGACAGGAACAGTCTATTCCATTTTTCCCCTGATTGGGTTTCCAAGAGGGTTGTAGTTCAAGCAAGCAGGCAGGCAGTAGAATTACATAGTTTCTAGGTTCTTAAAACATGTCAAAACATCAGTAATTTTTATTACATGGCAGGGCCACTGGGTATGTTATACAGTCTTACCAGAAGGGAAAAGTTGGAAATCATGTCCTGGAAAGGAACAAATGTTAAATATAAAATGCTAAATCCTTGAAACTAATATTTTAGTAGAAGAGAACTGGGAGAGAAAAATGGCCAATATGCAAGTATCTAGGATGACAGAGCAAGTGGTAGAGCAAAAGCATGAGATCTAGACTTGGTAAATTCTGGAGCCATAATGCAAAGTGCCAGTAGTAGCTTTGTATTTTGGTCCAGCTCTAACTTGAACAGGTGTGTCCAATTGACTTAGAGGCATAAGAACAGTGAGAAAGAGAGAATTTGGTAGAACTTTGTGGCTGACTTGATGTAACAAGTGAAGAAAAGAGATAAATCATAGATGGGAGAATGTTACAAGTGATGAAGGTGACAGGGAAAAGATATTTACTTGGAAAATATGGTAAGTTCTATTTTGGACTTGACTAATCTATACTAATAATTAATAATCAAGTAAACATATTCAGCAGGAATTACGAGGCTGGAGGTAGTCTGAAGATTTAGCTTTGAGGAGAGAGGTCATTTCTCTTACTGTCTCCTGTCTCCAAAGAAAAGGAGGAAGTAAAAACTGAAAAATAACAGACTGATCAGCACCACTGGTCAGGCCTGTAGGTTAAAGATTAACCCCCACCCTAACCGCTTGTGCTATCTATAGATCACAGACAATGGTATGGAGAAATACTTACCTTGCTCACCACCCTTACCTAGTCACGTACTCCATGCTTGCTCAATCTATCACGACCCTTTCACGTGGACCCTTAGAGTTGTAAGCCCTTAAAAGGGCCAGGAACACTTTCTTCGGGGAGCTTGGTTCTTGAGACGCAAGTCTGCTGATGGTCCCGGCCAAATAAAGCCACTTCCTTCTTTAACCTGGTGTCTGAGGGGTTTTGTCTGTGGCTCGTCCTGCTACATTTCAGCTGTCATCAACACAGATGTCATAGAAGTCATTAAAATGAATGAAATTTCTAGGGTAAAGAATGAAAAAAGAGCAGGAGCATTGGAAAATCAGTCCACAAAAAGGTGTAGAAGGAAGAGTAACCAGTGAAGTTAATAAAGAATAAGTATATGGGGAGAAAGGGAAAGAATAAAATTAGATAGTGGTATGGAGGTCAATGAAAAAAAATTCAAAGTGGAGGTGATGGGCAACATGCTGTGAAGCGACAATGTGGATTTCTTAACAAGAAGGTCATTGGTAAACTGTGAGGAAGCAGTTGCCTTAGTGAGGTGGAGCAGAAATAAAACTGAAGTGGTATCTAGAGGGAGAGGTTATATAGCAAGAGGAGTAAGCTCATGTAGACTATTTGAGAAGTTTGACCATGAAATGAAAATAAAATAAGGTGATAGCTAGAGGGAGTAGTAAGATTAAATAATAGTTGTTTTTCAGGTTTGGAAAGACCTATGCCTCTAGGAAGTTGCTAAAGATTCAAATATTTGATTATTATTACATACATGCTCTGGCTGTAAAATTTTCTAGTTATTCACCAAATCCATCAAGTCATCAACCAATGTACAAAGCCAATAAAGACCTTTAGTCGATTGTGCATTGTGCATTGGTGTTAGGATACTAATGCTACATCCATGTCAGCTTATGTTTAATCATTTATAATTTACCCTCACAATGTTTTTCTTTAATTTTATTTTTTGGGAATAGGTTCCCAAGAGTTTATATGGCAGTATAAATGATTATATTATAAACACACAGGCTAGTTTGAGGACTTGAAATAGTAAATATATTTAATGCTTTTAACTAACAGTTCTAAACCTCAGTACTTAGAATTCATTTTTTCAAACACTTATTTCTGAATGTGTACATGCAAAAATCTTCATCAATTTTTATAAACGCAATTCATTTAGAAGCAGTTCAGCTATGTAAATATACTTTGGCAGTTAATAGATAATCTATATTATTTTGTTTTATTGTTGGGGCAGAGTAGAAGAGCAGCAAGGAAAGGAATGAGTAGCCACTTTTATTGGAAATTAGTTTGTTTTTGTACCTCATTCTTCATTATGCTCTCCCTTTACCACAGTGGAGAGTAGTGATTAAGGGCACAACCTTAGAACTCAAACAGATTTCAATTCCACTTTGAGCTATGCCACTAAATAGTTGTGGGCAATTCACATTTTTGAACTTCAGTTTTCTTATCTGCAAAATGGGGATAATGATACCTATTTTATAGAATTTTCACGATTTAATTAGGTAACATATGAAGAATCTAGCATATTACCTAGACTAGATTTTTTCCTTTTCTTCCTGAATTTTATTTTTCTTCAAAATTAACCACTCTCATCTATAAAATTGGATGCTATTTTTATTGTTTTGATTCATATCAATCACAATGCTTATAGTCAACTATTAACTCAGTCAAGGGTGACTAACAATCGTGAGTTTGGAGTCTTGATAATTGATTCTAACAGCTAATGTGAAGAAATGTTTTCAAAGAGTACCTTTAAAAAATGAGAAAAAAAGGACATCATTATACAGTAGTAATGATTACTTACCTCTAATAGGAAGAACACTATTCTTCTATTACATTAAATTACATTACAAAATTGAAGAGAGTTGAAAAAGGAAAGAGATAGGGATACATTATTTTGATGGAGAAAAATGTTCTGTCACATATCCATTCCTTAGAACAAAGACCTGCCATTTCAGAAATATGCCTTGCAATTCCTCTCATCATTAAATGTTCCTTAAAAAGGATAAAAACTGTTTTTCAACCTAGCTATTTGGAGGCATTTAAATAAAAATAGAAATGGTGCAAATATATTAGAGTCATTCATTTTAAAAATATTTGAATGAAATTATTTAATATATGATTGATTATAGCACACCCCCAATTCAATGCCAGCTGTATTGAATACTTTTTGGAATTAAGTATAAATTAGAAATGAATAAAATAAAAATTAAGTGTCAGGCTTCAGCTGTCCTCTGTCCCACACAAATCCAAGTGCTTAAGATTCCAAATTAACTTTGCTTACATCTATACTATGGAAATTAAAATTCCAAGTATCTTCTCAACACATAAATACTTTAATCTCCACAAACTCTAAATACTTTGATATAATCTATTTTTTAATTTTATCACAAACTTACACGGATATAATAATGTACTAGTTTATTATGACTTAATATGTATTGAATGCTGTAAATTGGGTTCACAGTCCAAGTTAATTACTCATGTTGATATTTGTAGCATCTAAATGCTATATGATTAGGCACAATCTAATTATTGATAGAGGGGACATACACAATTGGCTGGTGGCCCAGAACATCCCGGCTGAGGTGGAAGGGTATATTTATGCTGATAACTGCCCAGGGATAGAGACAGTTCCAAGATGGAAATACCAGAAATTTAAGTAAGAAAGTAAAAGTGAACATCCCAGGAGAAGATAGAGGAAGAGGGAATAAGTTGGCCTATTTTCCCTTCTGTGCCTGAGGGATATGTAAGGCCTACACTTTGTAAGGGGTGAAGTCTCATCCACCCTTTCTTTTGCGTTTTCTTCCTCTTGTATATTACAGACAGCATAAAGCTATCTCTGAATCCCCAGAGAGCAAGAGTTAAGGTGATATCTCCTATTTTGGGAACTTGTTTCCCCATTCTGTCCCCTCCTTCCTCATGTACTCAGTTGCCTTGTTTCCCAGCTTTATCACTGTTCCGACTGGAGTCACATTTTTTTTTTTTTTTTTTCCGGGTTGTACCCCAGGGGGAAAACACTTACAGATAGTAACTATTTTGAGGTGCAATAAGTTCTAGAAGAACACATTGTAGAGCATCTGGCTGTAGGGCTGACTCCAATTTAAGCCTGTGCTGTTGCATCCCATTCTTTGAACATCAGCAAAGACCTGGGAATCAGGTAAGAGCATCAATAAACAAGACTTTGGGTTTTATTAGGCAGTGAACAAGGGGCAGGAATGTTGAATGTCTTAGTGTCACACTGTATGCAGACTCATCAAATAGGTATATCATGTTTGAGACTTTCTTTAAGGAATGCATACTCAAAGAATTCTGCTTTTGTCAGTATAGGGGTTAGGAGAAGTGAGATAAGATTGGGATGCTAAACAAGTTTGACAAGTTGAAACGGGTAAAAATAATCAAGACAAAGTCAATTAAAAGTAAGCCCACTGAGGGAGGAATACCAGATTTCAGAGGAGTACAAGATGGTCCTGGATTCATTATATACAAGTATAGCAAATAACTGCATTAGGCCTGTGGGAGTCATAGGTTAAAAAAAAAAAAAAAAAAGCCAGTAATGGAAAGCCCTATGGTTGTAAATGTGAACATTATCTTTTATATAGATATATTAATAGCATGAAGGAGCTGAGATGTAATCTTGGTATATTCTGTGTTAGGATTTTTTCATGTCTTCCAAGTGGAATAATGTGTTCAGTTTCAGCATCTATGGTCTAACTGAGACGTGGAGTATTTATTTATCTTTTCACTTTAATAATTTCAACTTTTATTTTAGATTCAGGGGGCGTTTAGAGAAGGGCCAGGGTAAGCTAGCCAAAGTGATTCCTTTGAAAGTTTTAGAAAATTGCCCTTGTAAAAGAAGTCTAGGAGAACTGAAGGATTAGCTTAACCACAAGTCTTCATATAGTTGGAAAGGTATTAGGGGTAGAAGGGGTGGATCAGACAGCTGTTCAACATTTCCACCCAAGTCAGACTAGATGAGATAAGCTTTAATTATAGTGAGGCAAGTCAGAAGTTTATTTTTTATGTAACATTTCTCCTCACTCTATAATACTAAAAAAGTAGATGTATTTAAAAGTAAAGATAGGTTTAAAATTTTCCCCTTTGAGATTTCTCTGAATAATGTAAATAGCTAACTATGAAATGACTTTAGTACAGATTGGCCATATATATGGCTAAGTGGGTCTATTTGAATTTTTCAAAACCTTGTGAGTAATAGAAGGTTGTGAAATAAGGTTCATTCACAAGTTCAAAGGGGAAAATTGGACTCCTAAACGTTCATTTTGTTTCTCATAATTTCGACATCATTTGCCCCCAGGGATGTTTTTAAACTGTTTCATAGATATTAAGATTTCCGAGACCCTCTTTTACATTTGACATTATTTAACACCAACCTTTTTTTCCAGTTTTCAGTATGCCTATACATTTGTCATTTGTTTATCCAGACTTTCTAGGCTGTGTTCTAGCAAAATAGAAATGATATATGTGAAAATATTTCTAGTTAATCATCACATTTCAGATTTATTAGATTATTCTAGTTCTTGCTAAGTTTTCTACCTCTAGAGTCTTTCTTCATGTCCAAAGCAGATGTTTGTGAAAATTGACTCAAATAAAGTGAACTGCTAAGCTGCTCTCAAGTCATTTTTTTATTCTGTACTAACATAAATGTTGACAACATAAACTTACTTTAAGAAGTAAAATGAGAAATTGAAGAAAAGGTATAATTTTGAATGTGCTACTAATTCTGAGTATATATGATTGAGCACTGTGGTAGGCATGCTAAAGGGATGTTTATTTTTCTTTCTTCCAATTTCACCATGGTTATATTTCAATAACCGAGACTGGTTAACTAAACAACTAGTGACTTCAGGCAATTACCTACTTGTTTGGGCTTGAAGATACTCAGCACTCATTTTTGACTATTTCTTTTCACTGAAATTTTCAGTGGAAATTTCTCTCAGTTAATTACTTCATGCAAAGTAAACTGTAGAATTAGAGTAATTATCCACCTGATTTAACAAAAAGGTGACCTCTTTGGCCTCAATTATAGCACCTGGATATTTTAAGCAAAATTCAAGTTTTGCTTGAAACTAGGAAAATATTGGTGTTAAACATTTACAAATGTAACGTTTGTTCAGAAAACTGCCTAAATCCTCAACTTCTATGTTGTCTGAACATTAACAGCCATAGTGCTAATTAATGAAAAACATAGTATACTGTAGATTTTTGAATAAATAAAAGGCATTGCTTGAAGACGATTGGCAAGGATAGTTTAGTATATCCTTGTGAAAGCAAGCTTATTAGGAAAGGGGAAAAGGTGACAGAAATTCTAAGCTGGTTTTTGTAGTTACTGATGTAAAATGGTACCAAAAAATGTGTAATAAGGAAAAAAAGGGACTCTAAAGTTAACATTTGAAATGTCAGCAAGTCAAATAATACAGAGCATATGAAAAAGTAGCTACAAACAGTGGTGGTTGAGTAATTAGAGGGGATTTTCTCAAGTACAGACATGCATCTTTACTCCAACATCAGTGTATATTCCTTTGGGTATATACCCAAGAACGGGATTGCTGGATCAAATGGTATTTCTGTTTTTAGGTCTTTGAGGAATTGCCACACTGTCTTCCACAATAGTTGAACTAGTTTACATTCCCACCAACATTGTATACATGCTCCTTTTTCTCCTCAATCTCGTCATTATTTGTTATTTTTTGACTTTTTAGTAATAGCCACTCTGTTGTGAGATCGTATCTCATTGTAGTTTTGATTTGCATTATTCTAATGATCAATGGATTAAAAACATAAATATAAAATCCAAAACTATAAAAACCCTGGAAGACAACCTAGGTGATACCATTCTGAACATAGGAATAGGCAAATATTTCATGACAATGATACCAAAAGCAATTGAAACAAAAGCAAAAATTGACAAACGGAATCCAAGTAAACTAAAGAGCTTCTGCGCAAGAGAAACTATCAACAGAGTGAACAGACAACCCACAGAGTGGGAGAAAATATTTGCAAACTATCCATCTGACAAAGGTCTAATATCCAGCATCTATAAGGAGCTTCAACAAATATAGAAACAACAACAACAACAAACAACCCCATTAAAAAGTGAGCAAAGAACATGAACAGACACTTTTTAAAAGAAGATATACATGTGGCCAACAATCATATATGTAAAAAGCTCAGCATCATTGATTATTAGAGAAATGAAATGTGTCAATACTCGATATTTTAAAACATTATCTCCAAGAAGAGGGCTGTAGTGACACACATTTAATAAAATTTACACCTGTCGGACTAGCACAGCACCCCCCAGTAGGGCAGTAGGGGCTAACGAGTATCAATTATGCAGGAAAGGCTCAGGTGAACACAGCAGAATAAAAATGAAGCTCTTAACGATTCTTATACTCATGCACACTGAGGACATTGTGAAAGAAAGATCTCATAAACAATGGGGCTAAAACAAGGCTGTTAGCAGCTAACCTGTTGTTACACTGAATAACTATAGATATAACAGGGGCTTGCACCAGGATGGTTACTTGGATCTTTCCTGGTGGAGTTGGCACTAGGATAGTCAAGAAAAAGAATAATTTAAATGAATAATCAAAAGTAGTAGGTTTGATTAAGTCTGATAGAGATTATGTCTGGAGGCAACAGATAGTAAATAAATTCCCATGGCAATATGGTTTTCTCAGGAGAAATGGGCTGGAAGTGAAGGTAAAGGGATAGAAGGTGGGGTTTGGCAGAGGTATCTTTGCTCGACTGAGGTTTTTGCAAAAAGAGCAGATGATTCTGGACCAAATGTTGCAATAAGGGTATTTCCCAAATAGAAGTTATGCTGAAAGAACTTCGTAGCCAAATGTTGCTGGCAACAGGATTGTTAAGATCCTTTCCTTTATACACTATGCACCAAGTGAGCTGTTCTGGCTATAAAGAGTCCCAGCATTTGGGGACAAGAGTCCATGCCTTCCTTAGTCCAGTAGTTCCTGCCTTGACCCTACCCTTAAATATGACATAGTGAAAAAAGATTCTGAAAATTCTAACAGGAACTGGACAGGAGTCAAAGCAGGTGGAAGTTGTCACTTTGTTATCCTTTTGAGTCAAGTCAAACTCCTTGCAGGATCACATCTGGGCATGACACTAACAACTCAGGCTCAATGGGGAAAAGTACTGACAATGTAAACTGAGTTTTATATTCTGATATTTTAATCATAATTTTGTTTCTATAAATTATACCTTTTCATTTTATTTAGGTAGCTCCAGAGCAGACTAAAGCATGAAATAATCATAAATATGTTAGCTATAAGCAAATTCTTCCTCCCAATGATTGAAAAAAAAAAAAAAAAAGATGTGCCAGAGCACGCATCAGTGATAATACAGAGTTCATTTATATAAGACTTATAAAGTCAGCTTAAGTAAATGTTTTCTGGCAGCTTGATTTTTATCTCTGAAAACAAGGTGGAATTATTTATCATGATGAATTAATATTTCTAAATCAGAATCTTTATTCAAGTAAGTGGGACACACTATATACAATGTATCTAACTCTCATCTGTTCATTAGGTGTGTAAATCAAAATGCAGATTATTTTCGAAGTACAAGTAGAAAAGTAAAATTGTTTTTAAAATTGCAAGCATATTAGCATCTATGCTAGATGAAAATCATCTAATCTAAACAGAGCCCTGTGCTCCCGATAAAAGTTTGAGTGTTGCTTCTGATTAAGGTGAGATCAACAGTGCATTGTTACCTTTCCATAGTACACATGCAATGAATGGGTGATATTAATCAAGCCTGAGTAGATAGATAGTCATATCAGAGTAAGACAATTAGGAGTGATAAGTATCATTATTTGAGAAGTTAACAGAGATGCAAGGATTGAATAAATAAATTCTAATGACTCCATACAATATGTTCTAAATAATTCCTTAGCATTTTTATTAAACATACTCAGCTGTTCTAGCACCACATGTTTATATGATATTCTATTGTAAGGGAAATGACAATCAGCACATATGATTATCACTGTTTATGTAAGAATGTGAACTTAGTCAAAAGCACCACGGACCATATGCCATGAGAGGTGAGTAGTTGGAGTTTAACATTCTCAGTAAAGTGAGATGGCCGCTTTGGAACAAACTTAGCTGCATATAATAAAAGACTAGAAGGCAGGTAAAACTGTCCAGAGGGCATAGTGGTAACTAGTAGGTGGTAATCCAAGTAGTATTAGGGAGGTAGTAGGTGAGTGTTCCCTGAAACCGAGGGTAGACTAAACGTAGAAGGGCTGGGAGACAGGAGATCAGGGATGATATAAGGCATGAGTGAGAAGGGGACAAAGGGATGGGGGCTGGGCCTGGTATGAAGGGAATGAGGGTGTAAAGGAGAGGGTGCAAAGGAGGGAGAAGGGCAGTTTTATTGAGGGGGCAACAATGAGATAAGAGAGTCAATAGGGAGTGCAAAGGGGCTAATGGAGTCTGAATCCAGAGTGGGGAGAGAAGAAAGTGGGAAGTCAGAAGTGGGAGGGAATATGGAAAAGAATAAAGGGAGGTTGAAGGAGGTGGGATGTTGTGAAGGCAACCAGCTGGATATTACAATTAGATGTACTCCAAATAAAGGGAATGGATAGCATCTGTGGATAATTTAACTTCTATTAATTTAAGTCATTTATTTAATACCCATTTCTTTGCTCCAGTGAATATAATCAATGTGGTGCCTCAAATTGTTTTTGGATATAGGCAGGGTAAATAAATTATAAATGTAAAAATATATCAATAAATAATTCTCTTTCACTATTAATTTACTTTCCCCCCCAAAAAAAGATGTATAATTAAGATTAAGCAACAGGATAACTTGCAATGGCATAAAGCCACCTGGTTGGTAGGGGTGTTCGTTACTGAACAGACTGGTATTATGGCTATCTTTTCTCTTTGAAGAAGTTTAAAATGTTGCTCTTTTTCTGAAACATGTTCATCTGCAAATTGTGATAATGTGAAAATGTAATAATGTAGTAATCAGAAACTCAGTAGCATAGACCCAAGTGATCATAAGGAACTCAAAATAGCAGCATTTGAGAAGCAGTATAACCTTTTACTTTAAGCAAGTGTTCTCAACATTAGTATTTGTTGTATCTACACATATGTTCATTTCTATGATACTGAACATGAATATTACATTTTAAATATATTACATTTCCCAAATATACATTTTTATCACATATATTTTAAACACATTCCAAATAAAAGGAATCTAAGAGCACTCAAATAATGATTTCCACTCCTCTTGTATATGTTAACCGAATGTGAGTAAAATGTATTTAAGAAATGTGAGTCACTTTTCTGCCATTTACTAAAGCAATCTAAGGTATGTTGTGGCCACCTCCAAATAACACATATAGATATTAAAATTTTCAAATTTGCATGTGCTTCTTTCTGAGAGTATTGATCAAAATCTGTTTAGGTGGAGCAATTGACCTTAGGGCATAGCATATCAAGACAATCACTCTGGACTCCCCATTTTCACAAGCTCTGCACTATTGCAGGGAATATGTTGCATAGATACTCTAGAATGACAGTACTCAGTATTTTCAAGGGAGGAAAAATCAGGTGAAATCATAGGCTATTGGTAAACAAGATATGAGATACTCTTCTCTAATTGGCACATAAACACTCCCACCCATAACAAAGGGAACCAGGGCTGGTTTGGTCACAAAGTTTCCTCACCTTTAAATATTCTCCTTGAACCTCGAAATGTCCTTTTGCAAAATCTACTATTTGTACTTCTCTACCTTCAAGTCTTTTACCATTACCCTTCACTTTTGTTCATAATTTGTGCATTTATGTGTGTTTTTCCATACTTTTTGCTTGTTTGATGTCCTATTTTATAAGTGAGGTTTACTGAAGAATATTTTTTGTAGAATAAAACACACTTTTAGGATACAGTTATATGTTTTGATAAACACATACAATCATGTAACCACAACCACAGAACATTTGTATCAACCCCAAAACATGTGGCCCTTTGAACAAAACCTTTGCCTTTTATCTGCAACCCTTGACAACCACTAATCTGTTTTCTGGCCCTACAGTTTACATTTTCCTAAGATGTTATACAAATGATATCGTAGAATATCATAGAACACATAAAAAAAAATACACCATTGTAAAGTGGGATTTATCTCAAGGATTCAAGGATTTTTCAACATATGTAAATTTTTAAAAAGATACATCACATTAGCTGAATAAAGGACATAAACTATATGATCATCTGCATTTTAGATGGAGAAAATGTATTTAACAAAATTCAATATTAATTCATGATAAAACCTTCCAACAAATTAGACATAGAAGGAACATAACATAACAAAGGCCCTATATGACAAACCCACAGCTAATATTATACTGAATGTGGAAGAGATGAAAGCCTTTTCTCCAAGAAATGTAACAAAACGAGGATGCCCACTTTTACCAGTCTTATATTTAACAGAATATTATAAGTCCTAGACGGAGCATTCTGGCAAGAGAAAGAAAGAAGGGGCATCCAAATTGGAAATGAGGAAGTCGAATTGTCTCTATTTGTAGTTGATATGATCATATATATAGAAAAGCCTAAAGGCTGGCTGGGAGCAGTGGCTCCCGCCTGTAATCCTAGCACTTTGGGAGGCCAAGGCGGCGGATCACCTGAGGTCGGGGGTTTGAGACCAGCCTGGCCAACATGGCGAAACCCCGTCTCTACTAAAAATACAAAAATTAGCCAGGCATGGTGGTGCATGCCTGTAATCCCAGCTACTCAGGAGGCTGAGGCAGGAGAATTGCGTGAACTTGTGAGGCAGAGGTTGCAGTGAGGCAAGATCATGCCACTGGACTCCAGCTTGGGGGACAGAGTGAGACTCTATCTCAATTGGGAAGGGGGGAAGCCTAAAGGCTTCATCAATAATGTCTTAGAAATAATTAAAATTTCATTAAAGTTGCAGAATACAAAATCAATATTAAGAAATCAGTAGCATTTCTATGCACCAATTGTGAACTATCTGAAAAAGAAATCAAGAAAGCAATTCCATTTATAATATCTACAAAAAAATAAAGTACCTAGCAATAAATTTAACAAGGAGGAGAAGGAGCTCTACAACAAAAGCTAGAAAACACTGATAAAGTAAACTGAAGAGGACACAAACAAATGAAAATACATCTCATGTTTACAAATTGCAAGAATTAATATTATTAAAATGACCATACTATTCAAAGCAAGCTACGGATTGAATGTAATCCTTATCGAAATACCAATGATATTATTCACAGACATAGAAAATAAAAACAATTCTAAAATTTATATGGAACCACTAAAGACCCCAAATAGCCAAAGCAATACTCAACAAGAACAAAGCTGAAGACATCACAAAACCTGACTTCAAAGTATGCTGCAAAGCTATAGTAACCCAAACAGCATGTTATTGGTATAAAAACAAACAGTAGACCAATGGAATAGATCAGCAAGAAGAGAAATAAATTCATGTTTTAAAAATCAACTGATTTTTGACAAAGGTGCCAAGACCATTCATTTAAAAAAGGACACTCTCTTCAAAAGAGGGTGCTGGAAATACTGTATATCCATAATCCATATACAGAAGAGTGAAACTAGATCCTTATATTTCACCACATACAAAATTCAACTCAAAATGTGTTAGAGACTTAAAAATAAGACCCAAAACTATACAGCTACTAGAAAAAAATATAGAGGAAACACTTCATGACCTTGGTCAAGGCAAAGGTTTTTATGGCAAAGACTTCAATAACACAGACAACAAAAACAAAAATAAAAAACAGGACTATAAAGCCTCTGCAAAGCAAAGGAAACAATTAACAGAGTGAAGAAACAAGCTTTAGAATGAGAGAAAACATTTTCAAGGTACTTATCCAACAAGGAATGAATATTTGCAATGTATAAGGAACTCAAGCGCAAACTGACAAACAGTCCCACTTAAAAATGGGCAAAGCATCTGAATGGACATTTTGCAAGAGAAGACATGCAAATGGCCAACTGGTATATGAAAAAAAAAAAAATGCTCAACGTCACTAATCATCAGGGAAATGTAAATGAAAACCATAATGAGATGTCATCTTACCCCAGTTAGAATGGCTATTACAAAAATATAAAAATTAACAGATGCTGGTGAGGATGGAGAGAAGAGGGAACTCTTATTCACTGTTAGTGGAAATATAAATTAGTGCAGTCATGGAAAACAGTATGGAGGTTTCTCAAAAAATAAAAATAGAACTACCTTATGATCCAGCAATCTTACTGCTGGGTACTTACCAATTGAAAGGAAATTAGTGTATCAAAGGGATACATGCACCCCTATTGTATTTCTTATTATAGCGCTATTCACAATAGCCAAAATACAGAACCAACAAAAGTGTCCATCGATGGATTAACAGATAAAGAAAATACGGTGCATATATACAAAGGAGTACTACTATTAAGCCATAAAAAGACAAAATCCTGTGATTTGCAGCAACATGATGGAATTGGAAGCCATTATGTTAAGTGAAATAAGCAAAGGACAGAAAGACAAATAGTGCACATTCTCATTCATATATGGGAGCTAAAATTTTTATTTCTTGGGGGTAGAGAGTCCAGTGATGGTTTTCAGAAGCTAGGAGGGGTGGTGGTGTGAAGGGGTGTTGGTTAATGGGTACAAATATGCAGATAGATAAAGGGTATAAGTTCTAGTGTTCAATAGCACAATGGTGTGACTATAGTTAGTAATTTGTTGTATACTTCAAAGTAGCTAGAAGATTTGAAATGTTCCCAGTGCAGAGAAATGATGAGTCTCTGAGGTGATGGATATCCTAAATATGCTGATTTGATAATTAAACACTTTATGCATGTATCAAAATATTGTATGTACTGCATAAATATGTACAATTGTTATGTATCAATAAAAGCAAGAAAACATTTTTAAGATAAGTAATGTCTTTGTTGGACCTTCAAATAAGGGTAGGTTTTAATTTTGTTTTAATTAAATTTCCATTCGAGTATACTAGATCATACTCAAAGATGTAAATAGCAGGCAAGTTAGGTAGAAGCTGTGTTGCCTTTGGATAATTTTTATGGTTATATAAGATCAAGGTTTTTGAAAATGTCAAGAGATTATAAGATTATGTTGAACAACATTTACTTTTGAAACTTTTTATATAACATTTACTTTTAAAACCTTTCAAACCTAGTAGGTTGACTCACAAAACAATTTAGTATCCAAATGAACTTTGAATTACTAAATGCAGAATGAAAATAATGAAAGTAATTCTGAGTTTTAGTATGGAAAACCAACACTTGGTTTTAAACATCTCGTTTTGTATAAGGACTCTATCGTAGGCCTACTTGGAGAATATGTATACTCCCACATTGCTCCAAACTAGGCCAAAATATGTGCCCCTTTTATGTAATGGAGGTCCAAATGTTACTTGGGATATTGAAATAACCCTCCACTTTCTATTTTTCAGAGACTCAAATTTACATAAATATGTGGGCTCCCTTAATATTCAGAACCCTAGCAAGGGGTGGGACTCTAAGTCCAAAAAAGGCTCTCTTTTTGAAACCAGGCTTAGACTCAAATCATCTTATCTTCCAGGGAGCTATCCAGGGTACTAGACCATGTGTACCAAAGGTGTCATGACACCCTGGGCAAAAACTCTGCCTATTTCAATGTCTATCTATTTTCCTAATTTCAACCTGCTTATATCTGACTTATTGACCACACGTAACCTAGAAGTCTATCACCTGCCGCTTGTGTTCTCGGTCTAAACGAATACTCTGCCTCTCTGTTTCCCTTTCTCTGTCTCTGTTTCTCTCTATGGTACGTGTGAGAGAGAGATATATATATATATAATCTCTTATCGACACCTCCAAATTTACCCATTTTCATAGTCTGATTCCTTAACAGGGCATCAGAATAAAAGGCATTTTAATTATGTTCAACTATATAGACTAGTAATTTGTTATTGGCATGCCAACTTTTCTTTGTATATAATGAGGTCTTAAAGTGACATGCCCTAGGGACATTTTCCCCACTATCTTGGCGATTAACATTTGGCTTCTTGTTAATTATGCAAATTTTTGCAGCCAGCTTGAATTTCTTCTTAGAAAATTAGTTTTTCTATTCTATCACATCGTCAGGTTGCAAATTTTCCAAACTTTCATGCTCTGCTTCCCTTTTAAACATAAGTTCCAAATCCAAATCGTCTCTTTGTGAATGCATAAAATTAAATGTTTCCAAGGGCACCCAAGTCACCTCTTGAATTCTTTGTTTTTTAGAAATTTTTTCCACCAGGTACCCTAACATATCTCTCTCAAGTTCAAAGTTCCACAGATCTCTAGGGCAGTGGCAAAATGCCACCAGTCTCTTTGTTAAAGCATAGCAAGAGTTACCTTTATTCCAGTTCCCAACAATTACTCATCTCCATCTGAGACCACCTCAGCCTGGACTTCATTGTATCACTATCAGCATTTTGGTCAAAGCCATCTAACAAGTCTCTAGAAAGTTTCAAACATTCCTACGTCTTCCTGTCTTCTTCTGAGCCCTCCAAGCTGTTCCAACCTCTGCCTGTTACACAGTTTCAAAGTCGCTTCCACATTTTCAAGTATGTTTATAGCAGCACCCCACTACCTTGGTACCAATTTATTGTATTAGTCTGTTTTCATACTGCTACAAAGAACTGCTCAAGACTGGGTAATTTATTTAAAAAATAGAGGTTTAATTGACTCACAGTTCATCATGGCTGGGGAGCCCCAGGAAACTTACAATTAAGGCAAAGGAGAAGCAAGGTACCTTCTTCACCTGGCATCAGGAAGAAGTGCCCAACAATGGAAGAGCGCCTTATAAAACTGTCAGATCTTGTTAGAACTCACGCACTATCACAAGAACAGCATGGTGGAAACCATCCCCATGATTCACTTACCTCCACTTGGTCCGTCCCTTGACAAATGGGGATTATGGGGATTATGGGGATTACAATTCATAATGAGATTTGGGTGGGGACACGAAACCTAACCATATCAGGTCTGGATGGGATACGGGAATACCTAGAATGCTGAAAAAGAAAGAGGGTGGGACTGAACCTTGAAGTTCCAACAGGTAGCGATTGGGAAGAAGAGGGATGATCCAGTAAAGGAGACAGAAAGATGTATAAGAGAAACAATGATGTAGGAGAAAAACAAATATTTTGTTCCAGAGGCCAAGTAAAGAAAATGTTTAAAGAAAGAGTAAGTCATGAACTTCCATCAAATACCAGCAACTGTTCAAGCAAGCTGTCAATAACATGTTTTTGCTGACGGGAGAGATTCAGTAGAGAGAAAAAAAAATACATGATGTTAGTGGGGGGCACGGGTTGCAGAACAAAGCCTTTGAGTAGGCAAGAGGAGCTGGAGGAGACCCAGCGCTCAAAAGGTTGGCCCTGCCGGGCCCAGAGGCTCACGCCTGTAATCCCAGCACTTTGAGAGGCTGAGGTGGGTGGATCACAAGGTCAGGAGTTCGATACCAGTCTGACCAACATGGTGAAAGCCCCTCTCTACTAAAAATACAAAAATTAGCCAGGCATGGTGGCACACACTTGTAATCCCAGCTACTCGGGAGACTGAGTCAGAAGAATCGCTTGAACCCAGGAGGTGGAGGTTGTAGTGAGCCAAGATCGCGTCACTGCACTCCAGCCTGGGCAACAGAGAGAGACTCCATTAAAAAAAAAAAAAAAAAAAAAAAAAAAAACCAACATTGGTTGGACCTAGTTAATACTGTCAGTTCAGCCAAATATGAGTTTATGCGTGTGTGCGTGCACACACACACTCTCACACATTTTCACGATTTATAGCCCCGTGCACCCACTACTTTCAAAGCTTTGACTTTTAGAGAACCCTGTTCGTTAAGCTCACTTTCCCCTTGAGATTTTCAGCAGAGTAAGTGGGAGGACACTATCAGTTATCCTTGTTTGTAATTCAGTGCAATCTCTGTGGCCAGCTTTGTTTCATTAGCTCTTGAGACCAGATGATGAAACAAACGGAGGGCGTAGTTCAATAGCCCTAGGTGTAGAAGGGGAAAGGGGGTGGTGTGCCTTTTACGAAGAACGTTAAAAACCTCTCCAAGGTCCTGAGTTGGTTTAGCCGCTGTTACAGTTGCTCTTTTAAGTCTTTGAAGTGTCAAATGCGGAATAACTTTTAAACTTTCAGCTGTGAAGTGTTTTGATGAGAGGCATCTTGATCATCCCCCGTGTAATATTATACTTTATCTCTGTTATATCGCCAGCTCCCAATACAGTGTGTGGCTTAGAGTAGCCAAGTAGTAAAGCTCGCTTTGAAGAAAGTAGTAAAAATTATGATTATTGTCACTACAGACGCAATATTCTCAGAGGGGACTGGAGGATGGGCAAGCTTCGGAATCATGCCTTTGTTGCCACAAGTGGAGTCCATTAAGTGGCATATGTTTGCCTGTGTGTGTGCATGTGTGAAGAAGAGTAGCATTGTGTGTCATCAATAGTGTGAGGGTAACCAGCGGGAGCATCCTGAGAGGGACAAGTGAGGTGGGGGGTAGGGAGGACAGGCATATTTATTCTTTTTTAAACGGGGGTTATCCTGCCTTTACCTCCTAGGAGGATAATGTATGATGTACTAAAATCCCCGCCCTAGTATTTGTCACTAAGTATTGAAATGGGCGTGGTTTGGCATATAAGACACCTGCTTTTCGTAAGCCCTGCAAAGAGATACTCTTGGAGTCCTACCCTGCCTCTGACTCCTCAAGTGCTCGGGAGGGTCCTCCAGTTCCAGCATCCTTTTTGAGAATCCTACCGCCCGCCAGCAGTGCTGCTCCGTGGACTTGAGAGGGCCTGCTGAGCATGTGTGAAGAGTGCTGCGCATGCTCCGTGGAGCGGGCCGGTTTACCGAGGCGCTAGCAGGGGCTTTTACTACTCTTCAGCAGTCTCCCCAGCCCAGCACCCCTCCTCCCCTCTATCCCACCACCCACCACGCGGTCCTCCGCATCCACCCCGCCCCTCTATCCCGCCCCCTTCACCCCAGGCTGGGGAATCTCCATTGACGTTTGGGTGACGCCGCTTTGCCGCCGCCGTGGGGGGGTCCAGGCGCCGCACAGGTAACGCCGCCGCTGCCGCCATATTGACAGAGCAGGGAGCGGGGAGGGGACTCGAGGAAGCGGGGTGTTGGGGGGAGTCACCACCGAGCGGCCGTCGTGGTGGTGGCAGTGGTGAGCGCGAGCCGAGCGGCAGCTCTCGGAGAGGCAGCACAGAGTTGTCTTCTCTATGGGAATCACCGGGCGGCGGCGGCGGCGACCCCCTGCTCCCAGCCTCTGAGAGACCCGGCGGCGAGGGCAGCGGTCGCTGAAGGCGGGGCTGGGGGTCGCTGCGGCGGCGGCGGGCCAGTTCAATAGACAGGATGCGCGGCTGCGCCAGCGGTAGGCGGCAGCTCCTGTTCGAGTGCTCCTGAAGGGGAGATGCTACCATTCGCTCCTCAGGACGAGCCCTGGGACCGAGAAATGGAAGTGTTCAGCGGCGGCGGCGCGAGCAGCGGCGAGGTTAGTGTGGTGGCCGAGACGGGCTGGAGCCAACCCCCACCTCCTTCCCCTCAAGACCTTGGCTGGGGACCGAGAGAGGAGAGGCGTGGGGCCGGGAAGCGGGCTCCCGGGCAAGCCCCCTAGATGCTGCCTCCACTGCCCTTTCGCTGGGGAGCGGGCGGGGATGAGACGGCGGGCTCGGGCATGCGGAGTGAGTGCAGCCTGGGCCCGGGCTCGGCCTTGGGCGGAGCGCCTGCCTGGCGGGCCACGCCAGAGTTGTTGTGACTAAGTTTCTTCACTTTCCGACCCGAAGGGGAACTGGGGGACTGGCGGGGTGCTGTGCCTGACTCCGCGCGTCCCTTTTTCTCCGCCGCGCCTAGTTTGCTGGCTGGGAACATTTTGGGGGACAGCTGCGGACTCCAGCTCGCTGTTGAACCCCGGGCGCTTTACGAACCCAGTGCAACAAACACACCAAGGTGACTAAGTAACTCTGGGGACATTTGCACATAGGCACGAGTGTTCCCTGGTAACAGCTTTCTCGTTTCTCTGTGGCTTGTTATGGTTCCTTGTAATGACCCATGTCGAGATACACTGGCGACCTATCTCCAGTCGCCAGGTTTCAGGTGATGTTCTACTGCTTCCTCTCAGGTCCCCTTGATTCTACTGCACTCTTGCTCCGCCCCTTCTCCTTTCCACAACCCCTGTCCCCGCCCCGTTGGTCTGTAAAAGAAGACGCAAAGTAAACCCCAGCCCTCATAAATAAGTCGAATCTTTGGTAAGACTTAGCGAGGTTCAACCAAAATACTTTGGTGCACCTCTCTTCCCACTCTTCTTACCTCTGAAACTGTTCTGGTTGGGCTTTGGTCAGCTGTGCAGTGAGAACGTAGATGTACACAGGTGCTTTGTTTTAATTGTTATAAAAGCGGGCAGCATTTAAACACAAAAACGTGTCTTTTGTGATAGAAAGTTGGATCCTTTTCTGATAACTTAATCGACTGCGTACTACTCCAGTAGAGGCCACCATACACCTCCTA
Source organism: Papio anubis (assembly GCF_008728515.1). Taxonomy (NCBI): domain Eukaryota; kingdom Metazoa; phylum Chordata; class Mammalia; order Primates; family Cercopithecidae; genus Papio; species Papio anubis. The sequence continues at coordinate 68,344,839 of NC_044996.1, forward strand.
AAAATAGTTGGTGAAATTGATTCACAGTAGGATATTTTGAGGTAAGACTCTCAATCCTCGACATCTAAAGGGTGCAACTTTTCTTCAAGTACTTGGTCCATTAAAAAAAAAAAATACACATTTGGCTGTTGTATGATTACCTTTTTTTTTCTTTAAATTTTTTTGTTGTTTATCAACTAAACTGGGGTAAAGATTACATGCTAGAATAGCATGTGGTAAGGAATGTAGTGGAAATAAATTCAGAAATACCCTAAATCTGAACCCTCTATACTTATAGGAAATATTTTACTAGTAAACCAAGCAATTCCAATATACATTTTAATATTTTACATCTCGTAAGAACAAGATAAATGAATAGGTGTTCCTTTCTTGTTGAAATGTGGGAATGCTAACTGCACAATTGTCTAGCAAGTCTATTGAAGGGGAGAGGAACTTTGTTTTATTCATGTATGTAACTTACAGAACTTAGAGTCATAGGCATTTAGTTTATAAAAACAGTTAAATGCTTTGCCCTATAAGGTTGGGATGGGAGGTGGGAAGCCTTTTGCATGCCTACTATTTTATTATTTCTGTTAACTTTGAATGTAGTATGTTTTAAATTGTAATTACCACATATGGTTTTTTTATTGTTTACAGTATGTTTTAGGTATTGTAGAGATTTAACAATGGGTCTCTCTACCTCAGCAATTTGGAAAAATACTCGAGTGGAAATTGTTAATCCCTATGAAGTAAAACGAAAGGTGAAGGTAATGTGGTGAAGATAGTATTTCTGCCTTCTTTCTCTAAAACAGTTTTGATTGGTTAGATTTAACCCTGCAAGTTACTTAATAAAAAATATTCTAGGTGAAAACTAAATGCTACATTTGAACAGACCCACTTAGTACTTAGAAGAGTTTGTTTGTTTTTAATTATATTCTTTTGATAAGAAGTAAACAAGTTTACTTTTGATAATTTATATTTATTTTAATTACAAATTTGTTGATGTTGGCTTTAGAAATGCTAATTTTGAGTACAAGGTCTACAACCCTCAATCGTGATAATTTTAGGACTAAGAGTGTTTTTGTTGTAGAATATATATTTTTAAAATGTGTTAGAATCCTTAAAGAAAATGTAGGTAAGAATCTGTTAACTTTAATGTCAAAAGAAATAATTTCCGTCCATTTCTGTGTGTGTTGAATCTGGTAAGATTAAAGATTATAGACAATACCATATATTTTGGAGTCTTTTTGTATCTTTTACCTGTCTTGCTTGCATGGACAGTTGTTAACCTTTGAATTACCATTCAGAAGTGTGTAAATTGGTTGTTTGAGACTCTTAACATGTTTTCCCACAGGAAAAACTTATCAAGGGTACTTACATTTTTAGATCAGTACACAATAGCGAGGTATAATGATGCCGAGCCTAACCACTGTTTGTAAAATTGTTCTATGGTGAAATGTGTCAGGTTTCAACCAATAATTAGCTTGATCCCAGTGAGAGGAGGAGAATGGGCCTGAGAAGGGGAAACCTGGGATCTTTTGGTTTCTGGGAAGAGAGTTCTTAGAAGAGGGGAAATAGGGTAAGCAAGAAACTGGTTGTGAGAGATCTTGCAGGGACTGTCTCAATCAGGTCTACTGGGAATAGGAACTTCAAAGGGCATCACCCCTCATGCAGTCACAATTTTAGCTTTTGACTGGATTCTGTCAGGATCAAGAAAGAGATTTTACTTGAGATGGAATGGGTCATTCCTGGGCAAGGATCATAAAGAACAACCTATTTGACTAATGTGAACTTTTCATGATTTAATGCCATGCATGTTACAGTTTGTTCGCTTAGTTGTTTTTTGGTGAGGAACTAAGTGCTTCCTTATCGAGTTGATTATAGAATTTTCACATTTCATATCATAGTAAACATCTAGTACTTTTATATTATTTCTTTAGCAATGCTGTTTTTGTTTAAGCAAGTTAGTTTTTATTTATTTATTTATTTTTCGAGTCAGGGTCTTTCTATGTCATTGCCCATTGTCCAGGCTGTCCTCGAACTCCTGGACTCAAACAATCCTCATGCCTCAGGTTCTCGAGTAGCTGGGACTACAGGTGCTCAGAACCATGCCTGTCTAAGCAAATTAGTTTTGAGAGTATGTAGTTTACTGATAAAACCAATTTGGGAAAAACTTCTAGTTTTAATTAATTCTCATGAGACCCTATAGTGATAGAGGAAAGAACAGCTTTGAAGGCAGGTAAATCTGAGTTCTTGTCTGAGCTCCATGCCATACTTATGGTGTGACACAATCCACGTTACCTAACCTTTCTGAACCTCACTTTTTTTATCTATAAGTTGGAGAAAAAACCATCTTCAAGAGTTGTTTTGTAAAGAAAATTCAGTGCTGGGTTTAATAAACTTAGCAAGATGTTTTGCACATAGTCTCTAGTACACAATAGTTCCTCCTCTTTTCCCACAGCCATCATGCCTCTTTCCATGCCCCTAAACTCTGAACTATTGTTATCTATGTTAAAATCCTGGGATTCAGATAACTATGGCCATGACTTTCCGTTTCTTAAGCAGTTTTTCTTAAGAACCCTTCCTAAATTTGATCATTTCATCTAAGTATAGTGGTGTTCTCACTGTGAATGTTTGTAATCACAGATAGGGTGATCCAGGGATTAAATACAAAGTTATATTTAGAAACACTGGAAGGATAAGAAGAGACAGATAATTTCATTTATTGTATCTGGCTGATGAGGTGTTTCATTGAAAATTTTAATATTTTTAAAAATTCTGAACTCTTGTAATGGTAGGAATTGGTTCAATTCATGAAGCATTTATTGAGTACAAGGCAGTGCTGCACATAGTGCTGTAATGTGAAATGCTTACCCTACCCCCACAGGTTTACATTCAGGTAGTTAGACAGGCATGTATGGAAATTGTTATTGTAGAAGGCACAAGATTATCAACAATGAGGTGGTGGTGGTGGTGATGTGGTGGTGGTGGTTTAGGAATGGATCTGGTAAACCTTTGTGAAGGAGGTGGAATTTGAGCAGGGCATTAGAAAGTGGTAATATTTTCACAGACAGATGAAAGGAGCATATTTCATGTGGATGGGGACAATATAAGAAAAGGCATGGAAACGTTCTGAAAGAAGGAAGAGTCTGATACTGTTACAAGTCTGTGATATGGGAGAGGGGATATAGTGAGAAATAAGATAAGGAATGTATTGAAGGTAGGTTAGGCCCAGGTTGAATGGGACTTTTTAAGCAAGTTTAAGGGTTCAATTTTATCTCATAATTAGGAGTCACTGAAGGTTTTTGAGAATATGAGTGACATTAGATTTGTGCTTTGAAAAATAATTGATGGTAGTGAAGAATGGGGGAGATATGGAAGGTGGGGAATTCCAGCTAGGAGGCTATTGTGTTAGTAGAAGTAGTAGTGAGATTTTTGAACTAGTACAGAAAGGGTAGAAAAGAGATGACTGATGGGAGAGACCTGGCAGAGGTAGAATAGTTACAATTTGGTAAATGATTGGATGTTGGAGAGTAAGAAGAAATAACAAACAACTGAGATTAGAAGCGTCCTGGTAGGAATTAATTCAATGTAACAGGTATTTAATGCATGCCTGCCAATATAAGCCTCTATATTAGCCACTAGACTAATACAAAAATCAATAGATCTTTGTAGTATAGGGAGATAGAAAGCTAAAATGAACTCTCCCCTTTCTAATATTGTATTGAATAATAGCACTGCACTCTGAAGATTTCTGATCGTGCTTAGAATGCTTAAATTCTTTACTACCGAAGGTGAACACGCTTATTACTAGCTAAAACATTTTTTTATTCTTTTTAAATGGGCCTTAGGCCTGTAATTCTTGTTTCACCAATGTTCATCTTAAATAGTCAGCAGCCGTGAGTACAGAGTCCTATTCTGAAAATAGTGACCATTACTTATTTCTGGAATGTAGAAAGAGAGCAGGGACATCTGTATTTTTTGTATGCTTTCACCAGGTTTATTTGGAATAGACAAGCAGGGAGGAGTCAGAGGACAGTGGCCCCTCCCTGCCACAGGTGCCTTCTCAGTTCCTCCAAATCAATCTTTCTTTAAACCAGTCTGATCTGGAAATATTCAGGTCAGTTCCTCGGGGCAGGGCCTCTGTATTTCCCTACCTTGATTAGTTCATCAAGAGAGCTAATCATTACCTCTGTGTTCCATAATAAGACCTACTGATAGTGTAGTTGCTTTTCTGGGCCATATTGTTTTAGTACCTACTCTCTCGTCTAGAATTTTGATGAGGAAATGCAAGATTTTTTTCCCTTCCTGTAATTTCTTTCTTGGTGCCACCATTGTATGTAGCAACACTTCTTAAGATTTGGTAAGCACTGGGAATCTTGAGGTATAAGCCTTTCAGTACTTTGTCAGATTTTGCTATGTAATGTTTATTCATTTATGTTATTTCCAAGGATTATTTACTGTTCCTGCCGATAATTTTTTTTGTGTGTGTGTATTTTCTTTATTTTTGTTTGTTTTTAGGTGGGAAAGGAGTTGAATGGGAGAGAGATTTAGAGAGCTGAGCTGAATCTGGCTTTTGCAGATAAGAGATGTTTTCTAAATTGCCCTGGGAGACATTCTGTAACTGATTTCACTGCTAGATTTTAATCTGTATCTCTACTTTAGAAACATGTCCTGCTGTAATTTTGTGTGCACGTGTGTGTGTGTGTGTGTGTGTGTGTGAGAGAGAGAGAGAGAGACAGAGAGTGGGGAAGAGAAGAGACAGAGAAAGAGGGAGGGTGGAGTAGAGTGCATGTGTGTTACTTGTCATTTGCTTCATTTCACCAAGTATTTGAGATAGTATATGGGAAATATAATCTGATAACTATTTTGATATTGAGGATAAGGGAAAACAAAGTAGGAGATATATGAAAAGGCTGGAGGGTAGGGAGTGAAGAATAAAATAGAACACAAATAAGCAGGCTGTAAGGGTCTACGACATGTTTAAAATATAGTTGAATTATAAATTTGACCTTGAGTTTCCTTAGCTGGTTTTTCTCAACTCTGACTGTGTATTATGTGTTTACCTGGGGGTTTAAAAAAATTATCCATGCCAATGTTCCACTCAGAGATTCACATTTAACTAATCTAGATTCCCCAGTTGCTTATGATGCACAGCCAGGGTTAAAAACCACAGCTCTAGGCCAAAGTAAAAAGAGAAATAGTCACATAGTTGTCACTATTCAATAGGAAAACAAAGAATATTAATTTTTAAGCTAGCAATTAGCTCTACAGTAAATTATCTGTGAATTGTGATATTTTTCTGTGTGTTTTATTTTGTTGTTGTTTTAAGATATGACTGGAGCCAAATGGGGTTGTTTGAACTGTTGTGTATGTTCTTGCTGTTTAGTTTTGAGGAATTTGCTTTTCCAGTAGCATTAAAAACAAAATTTTAGCACCGTAGCTAATTTTCATATAGTTTGGCCATAAAACTAAGAGGTTAAATTACTTGTTCACCCATTTTAATAGCTAAGTAAGGAGATAGTGACTGTTTTGAATGACAAATATCCCATTACATCTCTAACAAAAAATTTCAAAACCCATGGGTAATTATTACTATGGATCCCTCTGCCTCTCCTGTAAAGTGATTAAAGACAAACTTTAAGAGGAAATATAGCAATTTAAACACCCAATACAAATTTTTTTAACCTGAAAAAATGTTGGAATCCATTCCATTTAAAAGTATCGAATCTTAAGGGAGAAAGAGATATAGCATTTATTGAGCATGAACTGTGTACCAGCTAGTACTAGATGCATCATAGATTATCTCAGTTTTATTCACTCTTCAAAACATCTTGGTAAGACAGTTGTGTCTTTTTAACAGAATAGAAAGATACATGCAAGTTAGTGGGAAGTATGTCTGGAATTTGAAACTAGATTATTTTAAATTCATGCTTTTTCCTCTATACATTGCTATCTCCCCACTAAGGACAATATTGAAAATAAGGAGAGAATATAGATAAGTTGTTAGCAACCATATTAGATCAGCAGTCAGATGTGCTGATTCAATAGCCATGCCTGTCTATTTAAGTTAAATAAATGTCAACAAAATCCCAGCAAATCTGTTTTTTTGTTTTGTTTTGTAAACAGACAAGCATATTCTAAAATGTGTATGTAAAAGTACAAGACCTAGAAACTCTGGAACAGTTTTGAAAAAGAAGAATAAAATAAGGAATTACTCTATTGGATATTAAGTTTTACTATGTAACTATAATAAAGACAATGTGGTATCAATGGAAGAATAGATGCATAGATCAGTAGACCAGAATAGAGTACACAGAAATAGAGCCTCACAAATACACTCAACTGAATTTTGAGAAAAAATGCAAAAACTAAAAAAATAAAGATGAAGATCAGTTTCTAAAATCTAAGGAAATTTTAGGGGGAAATTTGCTACCGTTTTCAAAAAAGCAGAACTTAAAATTTACACTTTCTGAAGATTCTGGGGAAATTATTACATAAAACATTTTTACTATTTTCAATTAGTACAGTTGAAATTAGTCATTAAGGCATAAGTGAAAATGGAACATGAATTATCCTAAAAATCATAAACTTGATGAGAGTTGAGGTACAGGGATTTATTACTCTACTTAAAGGATCAGAGTGGACAAAACTTCAGAAAACAAAGGAGAAAAATGTCATATGAGGGGAAATGTGGACTGAATGTTAGGTTTCAAATGACTTTTAGTTTTTCTTAAATACAGCATCGTGAGAGGGGTTTGGTGTATGTGTTAAAGAAATTGTACTAATTGAGAATAGTCAAAATTCAAAATTAAGGGAAATAGATAAACCATTAGGTCTGATTTGATAAAAAATATTTTGCATTCCTGATTGTTCACCTGGAGTAGATGCTGTGATAAATGAATGCTGTTGGAAACAATTCCATTTCAAACTTACATGGGCATATACAGAAAACTATATGTTGATTATAGAGACATATACAAGAATGACAGAACATATGTAAAATAATTTGTATATGATTTTGTACTTTATTTTACAGATGGAGAAGAGTAACTCTAGACCTGGCACAATCATAAAACATTTATTGTGTTTATCATGTGTAGAGCAATTATGTTGGAATAAGTGAATACTTATAGAATCTCTTAAGGGAGGTCAGTCAATATGGATTTTCAAAAAAGACATGGTCATTCAGCAACTTCACATCTATAAACAATATTAATTTGATTTTATTTGGTCTTTATTCATGATATTGTATATATCATTAGTTCTTTCTTTTTTATTGCTGTGCACTATTCTGTTATGTGAATGTACCACAGTTGATTTGTTCATTAATAAGTTGAAGGACATTTGGATTTGGGTTGTTACCAGTGTTTGGTGATTATGAATAAAGCCATTATACACATTTGTGTGAAAATTTCGGTTTGGACATAACTTTTCACTTATATTGGGTAAACACTTAGGAGTGAGGTTGGTGTATGAGAATTCCAGCTGCTCTGAATACTTGTTAGCACTTAGTGTTGTCAGATTAAGTGAAAAAAATTGGCTATTCTAATTGGAGTGTAGGGGTATCTAATTGTGATTTTAACTTGCATTTCCCTAATGACACATGTTGCTAAGCATATTTTCATATGCTTATTTGCCATCCGTATATATTCTCTGATGAGTTGTCTTTTCAAAATTTTTGAAATTGTTCAAATTAGGTTGTTTTCTTATTATTGAATTTTGAGAATTCTTTATATTCCAAATGCAAGTCCTTTATTAGATATCTATTTCCAAATATTTTTTCCCATTCTGTGGTCTGTCTTTTCATTCTCTTAACAAGGAGTCGACGTTTTTCATCTTAGCAAAGTCCAGTTTATCAGTTTTTTTTTTCTTTTATGAATTGTGTTTTTGGTGTTGTATCTAAGAAATCCTAGCCTAATCCAAAGTTACAGAAATTTTCCCTTAAGTTTTCTTCTAGAAGTTTTTTAGTTGTATGTCTTAATTTAGGTCTTTGATCCATTTCTAGTTAATTTTTGAATATGGTGGGTAGTGTGGTAGAAGTCTACTTTTTCCCACAGGTATGTCCAGTTGCTCTGCCACCATTTGTTGAAAAGACTACCTGTTCTCCATTGAATTGCCTTTGTACTATATCAAAACTCATTTTGTCACATATGTATAGTTTTCATAATAATTTTAATGAATTAGTCCTGTGGAACTTCAGAATTGCACTTACTGAGCATAGATATATGGTGTTAATAAAATTAATTAACAAAATTAGTTAATAAATTCTTGAGGTTGTTTCTGTATCGGGTTTAGTGAAATATTCTTTATTAAAAAACAAAATAATTTCTGTGGTGTATTTTCTTTGCAGTCATTAATTTTCAAAACATTAAGTGACTGTTCTTAGACCCTTTTATAGATGAGCAAACCTAATAGTGCTAGAAGTTTTATGTGAACTTTCTCATTCTACAGTGATACTTCTCTGTTTATCTCCTCCCCCATATCTGTACATTACCCCTAACATTTTTTATGTAGCAGTTTGTGACCTGTTAGTTGCTTAGTACTAGACATGAAAACTACAAGACTGAATAAGCTTCAGTTCATATTCTAGAAACTATCTATTTGCCAAGAAAATGGGAGCCTGGATTGTTGGAGCTTTGTTAACCATCGTTAACATAGATTTAATTTTGCTGTTTTTAAATCAAATTATTTTGGCTTGGCATGGTGGCTCATGCCTGTAATTCCAGCAGTTTGGGAGGCAGCATGAGAGGAATACTTGAGCCCAGGAGTTTGAGACCAGCCTGGGCAACATAGTGAGACCCTGTCTCTGAAAAGAATAAAAAATTAGCTGAGTGTGGTAGCGCATGCCTGTGGTCCCAGCTACTTGTGGAGCTGAGGTGGGAGGATCACTTGAGCCTGGGAAGTCAAGGCTGCTGTGAGCCATGACTAGGCCACTGCACTCCAGCCTGGGTTACAGAGCGAGACCTTGTCTCAAAAACAATTTATTTTAGTTTTTAAATTTGACAAATAGTAGTTGCATATTCCTTTTGGTTTTAAGACGAGAATGACATTCGTTCTTTGAAAAACATTTTTAAACTACTTTCTTTAACCTTGGTTAATGATACTAAGTGCCTCATGCCTTCCTACGTGAAAGAGGAAATATGAGAATAACGTAGGTTGGGTTTGTATTGAGAATATTGTGCTAATTAAGTTGATTGTTAAACTTAAGGAAATATAAACAGTTGGTTAGCCATCTCAGATTCTTTAGAAATTCGGAATAGCATAGAGGATAAGGGCTGGTTCCCTAGAGCTAGAATGCCTGGAGTTTAAATTCTGGCTCTTTATTTATTTACTGTGTGACCTTGGACAAGTTACTTCTCTGTACTTTACTTGGTCGCTCTATCTGTAAAATGGGGATAACAGTAGCATATAATATATGTAAAGCACTTAGAAGAGTGTCTTTTCCATTGTAAGTACTCAGTAAATATTATTTTTAAATATATCACGTCTGCAACCTGAGTTATTGAAGATTAACAGGCTTGGAAGTTAAAAAAATCAACTATTGTATAATATTTAAGTATATCTAATTATGCAGTTATTAGAATTTCATCTTATTTAAAGGTATTTATATACAAATACACATTTCTCCTTTTTGACCATCTGCTTCTACATGTGGCTTGAGTTTTGAAACATTTTATTCTTCCTTGATTAGCTGTAGTAAGGCTGCTTTTTCTTTTTTGTATTCACTTCTCAGGAGGATGGTACTGCTTTTACTGAGCTTATATCTTCTGTATTCACTGAGCTTCTGTTTTCTATAGTCTATTGACTTGTGATTTTCTCTGAGTAGTTTTTTGAGTGCAAAAATTTATTAATGGAAAAACCCCCACACATATCAGGTAGAATTTGACCTCAAGCTAAGGTTGTGTAATAGCTGTCTATTTTTTACCTTCTTCCACATAGAAACCCATTTTAGATTTTAAATTTTTTCCTTTATTCTCCATTGTTTATGAAGTGATGAAAGAATAGAGTAATATGGTGTAGGATGTTTAGGAACTGTGACTCACTGGGACAAACGAATTGCTTTATCTTGTCACTAGCTTGCTGTATGTTTTAAGGTAAATGTTAATCAGTTCTTCACATATAAAATGTGAATTAACATGTTTATGATTGTTTTGAGAAGTAACACAATTGTACTTTATATATAATGTTTGTCAAGAATAATAAAGTTATTTTTCCTTTCAAAAAATAACTAAAGATTTAGGTTTTCTAAACAAAGTACTTCTTTAACCCTGATATATAACTCAGTAGACAATTTAAACTTAATTCATACCCCAAAGGCAGTATTTTAATGTGATTATGTAGACTTCATATGTTGAAGAGGTTACAACAGTGAGAATTACTACCTCAGAATGTCATGTGTGTATGTAGGTTGTATATATATGGGACTTCATTTATACCACATGAATACTTATATTTTTGGAAAGTAAACTTCCCAAATTCATGTGTTGTAGCCCATATGAGACTGGCCAGACAGCCAGTGCCTTTGCATTGGGAACACTTTAGAGCTATTCAAAGCCAATAAAGTCATTAGCTCTGATTTCAACTAAGCAGAGTAAACAAATTCCTGCCTGAATAGAGACTAGGGAGCTGCTTTTCTGTCATTGAAACAAGGTTGTAAAAACTCAAATGTTCTGGAAATACCTTCTACTGTTTATGTAATATTGATGTACTTAGTTTAACTCAGTAGTAACAGTAGTTACTCAGTGACTCAGTAGTAACTCAGTAGTAACTCAGTAGTAATAGTAGTAGTACAACTACTATTTTTAAAAAATAGTCCTTTTTAAAAGCATGATGATAATTGGATTTAATTGGTTCTAAATATTGTTTTGCATGCACTCACCAAATTATGATTAAATATGTATAAAATGTTGTGTTACTAGATAGGGTTCATTTGGTTATTACTCTCAATTTCTGTCTTCATAACTGAAAACTAATTAACTGTGTATCTACCCATTTTTCCGTAATGTACAAAGAAATGTCTGAACTGAAGGACAATATTTTATGTCACAAATACCAACAAATTTAGCCTTATAGAAAGATTTTAAGAAATATTTTGGTTGTTAATGTTTTAATTCCATACTCCTGTGGCATTATTCACAGATTCACTAATAGATCTTTCCCATTCTTTTGCTTTTCTAAAATATAATACCTGATTTTCTCCTACTCAAATAAGCTGTCAAGAAAGTAGAGCCTCGATATGTATGGCAGTTCAGTTTGTGCCATATTCTTGCTTTGCATAGCTCCCCTTACTCTTGGCTATGTAATAGCTAGCATATAAATGCTATGTAAATAGCTGTTAATAGAGATAATATTATTGCTATGTAATATCTAGCAATATAAATGCCATTTAAATAACTGTTAGTCGAGATAATTTAAAATACAGAGGAAGAGATATAACAGATAAATAATAGAATTTAAAGTGTAGAGGAGGATGTGCATAGTTATATGCAAATACTACATCATTTTATATACAAAACTTGAGCATCTGTGGATTTTGGCATCCACGAGAGGTCGTGGAACCAATGTCCCATGGATACTGAGGTTCATAATGTGATTGCCATGCAAGATATGAAATACAAAGAATTTCTAAGATTTTTTTCTTGAAAACAATTTTATGACTAACCCAAACAATATCTTTTAATGTGATTTTGAAAAAGCTGAATTCCTCTTTGCTGTTAGCATTTAAGAGTCAGAAATGAGAAGTAAAATGACTTACTGTAACTTCTTCATGAAATTATGTTTTAAAGTTGGTTTTAAACATTTTTAGTAAGAAAACTAATAAAAATCTAAGGAAAAATAATGGCCTTTACTTATTATTGAAGTTATTTTATAAATTTTATTCATTTAGATCCCAGATTTTAGTCATGCCATTTTGTAAATATTTTTCCAGTGTCTATTATGTTCCAGATATTATGCTAGGTACTGGGGTAACCAAGAGTAATATGATGTGATCCCTTTCCTCCAGGAGTTTACAGTCTGATAGAGAGATGGAACAGATACTTAACAAGTAACGCAGTGTTTATTGATAGAAGTCTGCGTAGGGTAAGGTGGAAGGAAAAAGGGAAAGTGTAACGTGAGTCTTGATAAAGATGAGTTGACATTCAAAAGGACAGGTAATTCAAAATGGCAAATACTCCAAACATCATTCATATTTAACTTTGGACTTGGTTTTATGCCTTAATTTGAACATGGATATGTTTTATCAGCTAATACTTTTACAACAGAGCCTCATGATTGCATTTAAATACCTGACTAAAGTAATCGCTCGGAGGCTCTATACTCTTGTCCCATTCTGAGACTCTTTAAAAAAAAGACATCTCTTTTAAATTGATTTGAAACAGAATTGCCCTTCCTTAAGTCCTCCCTGAAGCAGTGACAATAATTAGGTGGGTATATTTCAAACCTTTTGAGGTACAAACTACAGGAATATTGTATAATTAGAAAGCCAGAAAGGATCAAAGTAGATAATTTAAAATGATTATTGTACTTGTCATCGGATTTCTCATAAGCAGTATGTTGATAATATAATTTAAAAGTTCAAAAAGATTAAAGTGTTTTGGGGAAATGACCATAGATATTAATAAACCTTTGAAAATATTTGGTAGTATAAAAGACAGAGTACAAATTAAAATTCGCCTGGTGAATCCAAAAAAACAAACCAACTAAATCTTATTTTTGGAAATGTCTTGCTTAAAAGACTGTTAGATAAATTGATAAAGTGTGTTATAGTAAAAATATACAAAGATACTTTTTTATTTCTCTCCAATTTGTATTTCTTAAAGCAAGGATTATGTTCATGAATATGTATGTACCTTTATGGGTTGGTTTGGTAGATTCATTTCACATTGACCAAAAGTGATTCTATCATAATTTTAAAAGTGATCTTTCCACAACGGTATGACATATCAAAACTAAACTAGGGCTGGGCACTGTGGCTCATGACTGTAATCCCTGTGCTTTGGGAAGCTGGGGCAGGAGGATTATTTGAGCCTAGGAGTTCGAGGTTACAATGAACTGTGATCGCACTGCCACTGCACTGCAGCCTAGGGCGACAGAGCGACATCCTATCTCAAAAAATAAATAAATGAAATAAAAAACTAAACTAAAACTATTGAGTCAATACTATTATGATAATGATATGGCAGTAAGTTTTGATTCACAGATTTATTATTCTCTATACAGGGATCATTATTCACCTCTGATGACTTATTAGCTAAAATGTTTTTATATGTTTTTTTCTGTGTTCTGTTTTTGTCAGAAAAATATTCCCCCATCAGGCATTTATTGAGCACATGTCAGACACTGTGCCAGCTGCTTTAGGAACATTGTATGAATCCTGACAATCCTAGGTTGCTTATTTCACAGATGAAGAAATCGCAACTAAGAAAGCTTAATAAACTTTTCAAAGGCAGTAAAAGTAGAGCTTTAGAGTTTGAATCTTGGTCTGCTTGACACTGAATAATTGTTGTTTTCATGACATACTATGCCTGCCTAATGAATGAAACACAGCATCATTCCTCAAGAAGCCTTAAGTCTAGATCCACATGACAAGAAATTTACCTGATACGGTATATTACTAATCTTATTTTTAGCATTACAATTTTAAATTGTCATATATGTAAATATATATATATATGAAACATAAAATTTACCATCTTAACCATTTTAAAGAATACAGTTCAAAAGTGTTGAATACATTCACATTATTGTGCAGCCAATCTACAGTACTCTTTTTATCTTGCAAAACTGGAACTCTTTACACGTTACACAAAAGCTTTCCATTCTCCCCTTTCTGCCAGCCCTAGCAACTACCTTTCTACTTTCCATCTCTATGAATTTGACTATTCTAGATACCTTATATAAATGGAATCATATAGTATTTGTCATTTTATGACTGGATTATTTCAATTCATATAATATCATCATGGTTCATGTTGCAGCGTGCGTCAGAATTTCCTTTCTTTTTAAGGTCGAATGATATTCCATTGTATGTATATATCACATTTTGTTTAACTTATCATCTGTCGATAAATACTTGGGTTGCTTTTACCTTTTGGCTATTTGTAAATAATGCTGCTATGAACATAGGTGTACAAATATCTTTTTGAGACCCTGCTTTTGATGTTTTGATTCTATACCCAGAAGTGGGATTGCTAGGTCATATGGTAATTCTATTTTAAATTTTTAAGGAATTGCTATACTGGTTTTCATAGCAGCTATACCATTTTACGTTGTCACCAACAGTGCACAGAAGTTCCAATTTCTCCACATCCTTATGTATGGTGGAATTGTTTTGAAAAAGTAAATTCCAAGATATATTCTGCATTTAGATTGCATTTCATCTTTCATGGCAACAAAGCCATGCTGTTGATAATTCATGTTGAGAGGGTTAGTTCTTAAGATATTAAGATATCCCTGATTGTTAAAGGAATATGAAGTTATGTTCTTGTGGTGATTCCTCAAGGATCTAGGACCAGAAATAGCATTTGACCTAGCAATCCCATTACTGGGTATATACCCAAAGGATTATAAATCATTCTATAAAGACACATGCACATGAATGTTTATTGCAGCACTATTTATTGCAGCACTATATGTAAACACTATATATAAATACACATGTTTGTTGCAGCACTATTTATTGCAGCAAACACTTGGAACTAACCTAAATGCCCATCAATGATAGACTGGATAAAGAAAATATGGCACATACACGCCATGAAATACTATGCAGACATAAAAAGAATGAGTTAATGTCCTTTGCAGGGACATGGATGAAGGTGGAAACCATCATCCTTAGCAAACTAACACAGGGACAGAAAACCAAACACCGCATGTTCTCACTCATAAGTGGGAGTTGAACAATGAGAACACGTGGACACAGGGAGGGGAACATCACGCACTGGGGTGTGTCAGGGGTTGGCGGGAAAAGGGCGGGGAGAACATTAGTACAAATACCTAATGCATGTGGGGCTTAAAACCTAGATGGTGAGTTGATAGGTGGAGCAAACTACCATGGCACATGTATACTTGTGTAACAAACCTGCACGTTCATCACATGTATCCCAGAACTTAAAAAAAAAAAAAAAGAAATTATGTTCTCTATACTGTACTTAAGTTAGTGATTGATTTTTTCAGAAAGCAGGATTAAAGGACAGAAATAGAACTGTTCAATTTTAAGTTTATTAAAACTAAAATTAAAAATTTGGCCCCACTTAAACATTTGTCCTAGGTCACTTACTGGTGTATAGTTTATAGTTTTATTTCTACCAGATGAGAACAAATATGTGAGTTTAATAAGAAAAGATCTGTTTTAAAACAATTAAACTGTAAAATATGTCTCTAGAAAGTCTGTTTCAGGGGAGAATTTTCTGTCATTGACACTTTTGATTGTATTAGTTAGTGCTGCAAAAAATTACCATAAATTTAGCAGCTTTACCAAGACACATTTATTATCTCACAGTTTCTATGGATCAGGAATCTGGGCATGGCTCAACTAGATCCTCTGCTTAGGGCCTCACAAAGCTGTGATCAACACATGGGTCAGCTTGGTCCTCTGCTTAGATTCCCACAAAAATGTAATCAAGGTTTGAGCTGTTCTGCATTGTTATATAGAGGCTTGACTGGGGGAAGAATCTACTTTTACACTCCCTCAGATTCTTGGTAGAGTTCCTTTCCTTGTGGTTGCAGGACTGAGGTCCCTGGCTTCCTGCTGAGTGTTGAGTGGAGGCTGCTTTCAACTCCTAGAGGCTGCCTGTAGTTCCTAGAGGATGGCCACAGTCCCTTGTTATGTGGACTGTCTCAACATGGTCTCTTAATTACTTCAATCAAGCCAGCAAGGAGAGCCTCTAGAGTCTTATATGACATAGTGTAACCATATATGTAAAATCTCATCGCCTTTGCCATATTCTATTGGTTGGAATTCAGTGATAGGCCATGTTCACATTCAAGGGGATGGGGATTATAGAAGGGCGTAAACAGCAAGAGGTGAGGATCATGGGGACCCATCTTAGAGTGTCCAGCACATTGCTCAATTGGTAGGTTTCTTTCTCTGTTTTATTTTGTCCTGGGCTTAATATACAGGCATAGTTTTGGTTTTTTTTTTTTTTTAGCCTTTGAGCTGGAGTCTCACTCTGTTGCCCAGGTTGGAATGCAGTGGTGTGATCTTGGCTCACTGCAACCTCCACCTCCCGGGTTCAAGCAATTCTCCTATTCTCCTGCCTTAGCCTCCCCAGTAGCTGGGATTACAAGTGCACACTGCCACACCTGGCTAATTTTTGCATTTTTAGTAGAGATGGGGTTTCACTATGTTGGCCAGGTTGGTCTCGAACTCCTGACCTCAGGTGATCCACCTGCCTCGGGCCCCCAAAGTGTTGGGATTACAGACGTGAGCCACTATGCCCAGCCAGATCTTTATTTTAGGTAGATATGGACCCACCTTTATGTTTAGCTCTAATTTACTTATGTTATTTAAATAAAGTGAAAAAATTGAATAGAAGAACTCTTCTTTACAAAAGCTATCAGTGACTAATATGTAAATGTAAAGCTTATTTGAGAGATACATTTTCTTTAGAATGTCACCTTCTTAAGTATATTTTTAACATTAGGTACTAAATAACTATAGTGGTGTTTTTTTTGTTGCTGTTGTTTTTGTTTTTTCTTTTAGAAGGATTCTCACTGTGCCATCCAAGCTGGAGTGTTGTGGCACGATCTCGGCTCACTGAAACCTCCACCTCCTGGGTTCAAGCAGTTGTGCCTCAGTCTCCCATGTAGCTGGGATTACAGGCGTGTGCCACTGTGTACAGCTAAATTTTTGTATTTTTAGTAGAGATGGGTTTCACCATGTTGGCTGGGCTGATCTCGAACTCCTCATCTCAGGTGATCCACCTGCTTTAGTCTCCCAAAGTGCTGGGATTACAGGCATGAGCCACTGTGCCTGGCCAATATTTTTTTTTAATAGGTTGATTTTGGAGATCCTGGAGAATACCTGAAAATATATAATCCGGTTAAATGTATTGTGGAAACTGCTGTCCTGTGTATGTTTTGTTAATCATTTACATCACCTATATTTATTCTCGCTTTCTGTCTAGTTCTTATTTGTGTATCTCTCTACTATCTTCTTCAGAAAGGTGTACCTCTCTACTTTATTCTTCAGAGGTGCACACAAATAAGGAAAAAGTAGATTTTATTCTAGTTAGATGTGGACCTACTTCTAAGTTTCAATATATCTTCCAGCACCAAGCTATTAGCTCTGTTAAATTCCTCCTTTTGTGTAACACTAAGGAACAGGTTTATGTATCATAGATAACAGTAAACTCTTTTACTAAACTATATGTATTCATATGTTCACTATCCCATACCACCTCCAATTCCAAGGATCTGAAAGGGATTTTTTTTTTTTTTTTTAATTTCTCAGTTCAGTTTTCCTTGATGAGTTGCTTTGATCAATAGTAGTAAGAAAGCAATAGATTCGAACTGCTATGTGATTTTCTGAGATCAGATGAGTACAGCAACTCAGTATAGTATTTCTGTTTGTCCAGCATACTTGGAAGTGATTTAAGTCTTTTCTGATAAAATGTGAAAATAATATTTAAAGTATTATTCTCTAAGCCCTGGTATGAGAGTCTGTTCACTCGGATTTTGAAATATGTGAGTAAACTATTACTACCTTTATTATTGCTGGTAAACATTCCAGAATCATATGTAGATTTTTTTTCTTACCATTTGGCACTAAAGGGGAAAGCAGCATGTCTGCTTATCTTTTTAAATTACAAATTTTATTTTTGAAATAAAGATTTATTGTCCCAGAGAATTCAGAAATTATTTTTGTTTTTATGTGGATGAAAATGATTTAAATTTTAGTAAATATCAATGAATATCCAGTGTGGTTCTCCGTAGGATGAATGTTCTTATACTGAAAACCTGGTACCTTGAGGGTAGATGAGATGGGAGTAATGGAGTGTTCTGTTTCTAAAGGCCATTTCTGACTGAAATAATTTCCAGGATAGAGTGATCTTCTTGACTCATTCACATTCATTTTATTTCTAGTTCCTTCAGACCCACAGCTTCATGATAAATTAGTCATAAGATGGTATGAATAGGAAGTAACCAGTAACTAAGGTAACAGAGGAAAGCAATATTTTTCTTTTTTTATGGATAATCCTCTTTCTATGCATAATCCTTTTTTCTATGGATAATTCTGAAAGTCATTTTATGGCAAAAATTTAATTATCACAATTCTGTCTTAATATTGATTTCTGCACTGTTTTTCTGAATGCTCTTCTTTCTATATGCTTACGATGAATCTGTCACAGTTTTTTTTTTTTTTTTTAATCTCACATAATCTGTTTTGTTGAGCTAAGGTGGTAGATGGTGTTATCATTTAATGAAATGGGAAACCCTGAAGAAAGAGCAGATATGAAGCAGGGGTCAAGAATTCCTTTTTGTATTGGTTATTTTTGAGAGACATCTGAGATGAACATGTGGAAATGTCAAATATGCAGTTGGATATATGGATCAGGAACTGAGAGTTAGTCACTGAGTAAACGTGAATCATGTTAGTAAATTAGCTGCCTGGGCAAAGAATGTGGAGTGGGATGCGAAGGTGATCCTAGTCCATTTCCTCAGGAATTACAGTGTTTCCAGGGTATTGAAAAAAAGCAGCAAAGGAAATTGGAGTAAAATAAAATGAGTGTATGGTGTTACAGAAGCTAAAGACTCAAATAGGAGAGTGGTCACCTGTGACATGCTGCAGAGAGATCAAATAAGATAATGACTGATGGATCTGTTAGCAAAGTAGACACCATTACTGACTTTATTGACCATTGCTGGTTTTCAATGGGATTTTTTTTAGAATAAAGATGCTAGTTGAGTAAATAATGCTAA
Organism: Papio anubis; assembly: GCF_008728515.1. Classification (NCBI taxonomy): domain Eukaryota; kingdom Metazoa; phylum Chordata; class Mammalia; order Primates; family Cercopithecidae; genus Papio; species Papio anubis. The sequence continues at coordinate 68,363,745 of NC_044996.1, forward strand.
TTTACTTTTTGATAAATTGGTTTCTAATTTTTCATATAGTAAAATTCACTCTTTTTCATGTAGAGTTCTGAGATTTAAAAATGTATAGAGTTGTGTAACCATCACCACAATCCAGATAAAGAGTAGTTCGATAACCCACCCTCCCCAGCACACACACACACATACACACACTCTTCCCATGTGATGCCTCTTTGTAGTCAGCCTCTCCCCTATCCCTAACTCCTTGCACCCACTAATTTCTTCTCCTTTCCTTTTAGTTTTACCTTTTCCAGAATAAGATATAAATGGAATCCTACAGAATGTAGCCTTTTGAATCTTGCTCCTTTTCTTTACAATGTGTTTGGGATTCATCCATGTTGTTGAATGTATCAATATATTATTCTTTTTAATTGCTGAGTGATATCTTCCTTTACCCCCAACCAGTTGAACCAATTATCTTAATTCTTTCCCTACAGTTTTGCTTTATTCAAAGTATCTTATACATGAAGTTATATAATATTTAGCCTTTTGGATTTGTCTTCTTTCAGTTAGCAGAAATGCTTTTAAGATTCATCGATGTTGTTACAAGTATCAACAGTTCTCTTCTTTTTATTGATGAGTAAAAAGTAGTATTCTATTTATCCACTCATCAGTTGAAGACCATCTTGATTGTTTCTGATTTATGACAATGATAAAGCTGCTGTAAAAATGTATGTACAGATTTGTGTCTTAATATGTTTCCAATGATTTCAGGTTAATGTTCTCTGTTTTCTGGTCTCCATGATTTCTTATGAGAAATCTGCAGTCTTTCAGTTTGGTGTTCCCCTTTGTGTAATGTGTGGTTTTTCTCTCACTCCTTTCAATATTTTTTACCAGTTTTTCCTTTGGTTTAAAGTAGTTTACTTAAGACGTGTCTTGGGGTGGATTTCTTTAATTTTATTCTATTTGGGGTTTACTGACCTTCTTGAAACTGTATTTTTTTTTCCAAATTTGGAAAATGTTCAGCCATTATTTATCTTGAAAATACAGCTTTAGTGAGATAAAATTCACATAGCATATAATTCACTCATTTAAAATATACAGTCCAATACTTTTTATTATATTCACAAATATATACAACTATCACAACAGTGAATTTTAAAAGTTCATCACATCAAAAAGGAACATTGTACCCTTTAGCTATGACCTGTGTCTCCACATACCTCACCCCTAACCAAACATTAGTCTGCTTTCTGTCTCTATACATTTCCCTGTTTTCATTATTTCATATGAATAGGATTGGCTTTATTTTGTTAAGTGATTTTTTCAGTATTACTCTGTTATTTTATGGGATGTTAATGACATGGATTTTAGAATGTCTGATAGTGTTTCATATGTCTCTGAGGCTCTGTTTATTTTTCATCATTTTCACTGTCTTCATATTGGATGACATCTGTTAATCTGTCTTAAACTTTATTTCCTCAGCCACCTCCATTCTTTTATTGAGCCTATCCATTATTTTTAAAATTTTTCATATATTATGATTTTTAGTTCTAGAATTACTTTTTTTATAGTTTTTATTTCTCTGCTGAGAACCTTTTATCATTTCATTCAGGTGTGTTTATTTTTATCCAGAAAAGCATAGTTATAATAGCTGCTTTAAGATTCTTGTCAGATAGTTCAACTTTGGAGCCATCTTGGAGTTGATACTTGTTGATGATTTGTTTGTTTGTTTCAGCAGGCAGTCTACCTAGTTAGGTTGACTCCAAAGTTATGTCTTGTCCTCTCTGGATAATGGTTCCAATGTTAATTCAGTTTTCGGAGAGTTTGGGTCAGCACTCTGCATGTGCCACTCATTGGATGTGCTAATTCAGTGGTTAGTCTGAGACGAGCAATTATCGGTATTGTAGTTCAGTACTCAAAGACTTTGTTATGTTTCTTTAGGCTTTTCTGCACACATACAGTTTGTTGTTGTGACCAGGACTTGTGTTGGTTCATACACAGAATTAGGGATCTGCTGTCTTCATTCTGTCGTCTCTGATTTCTTTCAGATTCTTCAATTCCCATGGGCCCTTTATTCTGTTCTGCTGGCCAGAAATATGAGTTTCTCTCAGAGTCTTAGCCTTTTATGCTGTAATATAACTTTACACTATTGGAGCTGCCTTTTGGATGAAGTAAAGAAGAGTGTGAAAAAAAAAAATTAACAGGGATTACCCTCACATTTTTCTTATAATAGGGACCTCTTTTCCTGCTTCCTCTGGCCAAAAAGATGGATTTTCTGTTGATCAGGGCTTGCCTTGGAGTTGGGCTCAGCATCAAAAAAGAGAAAGTGTGTACATGGGGAATCCTGGATTCTCCTTATGTTTACAGGCTCAAAAGTACGTCTTTTCCTGGTCCTTTGTATAGAAAATGGGATTTTCCTTGGAATTTTTGTTGATGTCTACTGTGTAATCTTGTGACTTATTCTCTCCTCGGGTCAAATTCGGGAGATAAAGGTGGAAAATAAACCTAGGGAATTCATCAGAGTTAGTTTTCAAATTTTGATTTTCCCTAATTAATTTGTTATTGTTTCATTTTAGGAATTCTTAGGTAGTTTCTTTTTGTATTCTATATAAGGATTTTAGTTTATAATCAGGGGAGAGATAGGCTTATGAGCTTATTTCATTTTGACTGTCACAAGATACTCTAATTTACTTTTTAATTTTTTTTTCTGTTGACTTACAAATAGGCAGTGGTAAAAATCCTTTTTATCTAGGTCGTCTTCCTGTTACCTAATTTTCAAACATCTCAGGTCAGTGTTTGGCAGATTGTAAGGGTGCAGATAGGAAATATTTTAAGCTTTGCAGGCATAGGGTCTCTGTCACAACTTGTCAACTCTGCTGTTGTAGTGCAAAAGCAGCCATAGATAAGATGGAAAAAATGGATCTGGCTGTGTTCTAGTAAAAGTTTTACAGAAACGGACAGGAGGTCAGATTTAGCTCATGGGTTATAGTTTGTAGAACCTTGATCTAAGTCCTCTACTTTACTGTTTCTAATTAGTGGTTAAAAAGTGAGTAGTATTACCTACTGAGCTCTGCATGTTGAATTATTTTGTTTCCATGATTACTTATATCTTTCTCCTATAGTTTATTCTTTCTTCTTTATAGTATCTCATGATGTTTAATTAACTGAATGAAAGAGGAATTCACAACAGTGCAATTATATATAACTCTTCTTATTATAATTTGCTTTGAATATACCCCCATGGTAGGTAGATTTCTGTGGCTTTTTTTTTCCTTTCATAAATACTTGGTTGGGGACAATTTAATGAAAGTACATAGGTTATATACTTAGTGTATAGTTATCTGTTATTGCAGATCTGTAAACAATATGAAATTAAGCATAAAGCTCTGAAAATCAAAGTTTCTCAAGGAGAATCTGGGAACCATGTTAATAGTGTTCCTTTTCTAAGTACTTCTATGTGTCCTTTGTCCTTTTGTTTTTCAGTAAGTGTGGATCTTGTTAGATTGTGGAAGGAAATGCCTAGGGTTATATTTTTCTTAGTTATCACTCTTGTTTTAATACTCTTGAACCTCAATTTTTGAACAATGTTTTTCAGGTAAATGGTCTTAAAATGGTTGATGAGCCAATGGAAGAGGGAGAAGCAGATTCTTGTCATGTAAGTATTTATGTTAATTTATTAAGCCTCATTTTTAGCATATAAGGAAAAAGAATAAAGGGAAAGGAGAAAAGCTCCTATCAAACAAACATATTCAGGTAAGTTGGTAATAGGCAAATGGAATTATTAATAACTCAACTGCAGTTTAAAATATAGGACAGGTTTTCCTGACAGAAATACTTATGCATGCATTTTTAAAAATAAACAGCTTTATTGAGACATAATTTACATGCTATTGAATTTTTAAGTGTAATGGATAAAATTTTCACTTGCCAGTGTATGAGTAACTGAATTATTATACTTAAATATAGAATCCTTTGAGAAGATTATCTTCAACCTCAGGGTAGAAAGGATATCTGACTTGGAAATACTGAACTATATAAGCATAACTTGAAATCATTTAAAATCCATTTCCTGGCTTTTAGAAAGGATTACATGTAAATTATTTCAGTAGTTTCTAACTAGTTTTAAAGACTGCTTAGCCATTGGACCATTCTATGTAATGCCTATATACTAGAGTCTTATTTTACAAGATCTAGTTTTACAGAGAGTATTCTTAAGACTTTTAGGGAGAGTCTGACTAAATCAGCATCTCCATTTGTGTTGTTATTTCATGGTTGTTATTTCTATAGATAGTTTCATAGAGTTACAGATTTTTTAAGCTGGGAAGAACCTCAGAGATATTATGTAATACTTCATTGTATGAAACCTGGAGAGTCTGTGATTTATACTAGGTGATAAAACTAGCTAGTAGCGGAATCAAGACTTAGGGCAGTGTGCTTCCTTTTCGGTCAGATATGTTGTGTAGACCCGAAGAAGTAGAAGATAAGGAGAACATTATCCTTTTTTTGTTTGGTTGTGGATGAAATCAACTTTGATGACCCCTCCACCAAAACTTGTTCATAATTGGAATTAGCTCAGTAGAAACCAGCAGAAGGATTTAAATTGGGTTTGTCTAAAACTGTCCTTTGAAATGTTCTATGTAACTATTTCTGCAGATAGTAACCATGTAACAACACTTTTAATTTTGATTGACAAGATGAGAGATGCAATGTTGTCTTTGTAGCTTTTGCATTTTACTTAATATTAATAATATATTGTAATTTTTTTTTTTTTTTTTTTTTGAGACGGAGTCTCGCTCTGTCGCCCAGGCTGGAGTGCAGTGGCCAGATCTCAGCTCACTGCAAGCTCCGCCTCCCGGGTTCACGCCATTCTCCGGCCTCAGCCTCCCGAGTAGCTGGGACTACAGGCGCCCGCCACCTCGCCCGGCTAGATTTTTGTATTTCTTAATAGAGACGGGGTTTCACCGTGTTAGCCAGGATGGTCTCGATCTCCTGACCTCGTGATCCGCCCGTCTCGGCCTCCCAAAGTGCTGGGATTACAGGCTTGAGCCACCGCGCCCAGCCTATGTTGTAATTTTGTGTATAATTAAATGTAAACTATCAAAACCATTATCTAGAGATTTGTCTACAGATCATACGGACTAATAGGCATAGTAATATTAATGTTGCCAGTTTATAAAAGATAAAGGAGTATAAGGAACTATTAAAGACAGTGGAGAAGGCTGCTTATTATATTTTAGCATTAATAAATTCACAAGGACATCATGTCTCACACCACAGGGGAACAGTGTGTGTGGTGCATAAACTCAAGGACACATACACAGGATGATTGGCAAATATTTACCTTTATAATTTTAACAGAAGATAAGTCAGGAAATTCAGTTTTCAGTGGAAAGACAGTAAAAGTATACAGTGCTAGTTACTTATATGATCTACCTTATGCAATCAACTTCAGTGGCTAAAAGGTAGAGTGTGAAATTTTGGAGAGTAAAGGACCTAGAATCACTTCCAAGGATTTGATTTAGTTTGTGGCCTGAGTTATCTGGACTTGAAACCATGTACTTTGGGTGTGTGATGGTTAAAGTACTCAATTTGTGTTGATAAAACTATATGAGTGATTAAAAACACCATATATATTTATCCCTTAAAATTTTTAAATATATAGCTAGGATTTTTTTTTTTTCTTTGTGATTGCTGTGGTTTTTTTTGTGTGTGGTTGGCCTTTTTTTTTTTTTTTTTTTAAACCATTTTAAAATAGTGTAGGATTGTAGAGACTGCTCTGTGATGGTAAGTATTTGGTAACAGGCCGCTGGTAAACTATATCTAATATCACATTTCACCACCTAGTCTCCTGCTTCTTTCAATGTCAAGGTTAGAAAAAGTATGTTATGATTTGTGTCCTTTAGTAGTTGGCTGACATGAGTTAATTTTTTATTTGTTGTCAAAATAAGCATAGCTGTCTTATATTTGGTAGTTTATGATCCATTTGTATTTTTTTTTTAAACTCTACCCAGTATCTGTTTTTCCTGAAATAAAATACATATTTTTAATGCTATCAATATCTTTAAAATTTCAAAGAAGATTCAGTTAGCAATTAGATTCTTTGTTGATTACATTAGTGCAAGGTCAGCAACATGTTTAGTCTCTAAAGTGATTTATATTTTTATTATGCATAGATATAAGTGTCATAGTTATCTGAAAATGTATATTTTGAAAAACAAATCTGATATCCTGATAGTTTTAAGCCGTGAATTTCTTATTTTAAAAACTATTCTTGGCATATATCTCTTAAGAATTATTTCAAAAATACTTTTTTACAAGTGTGTTTTACTTAGACTCAGTGGAACCACGGGTAGGAACTATTTCAAGCTGAGAATGCCTGCTTCCTGTATGGTGTATATTTTTTTCCTCTATTTGTCTTTCTATTCTGATGCACATTTAGCCTTACTATGCTTCAGTATTTTTTCTCTTGCAATGCTGGTGTTTACTTCTAATTTCTATTCAGTTACTTAAAAAAGTGGAACCCTTGTCCTATAGATATGCAAAACTCTCAGATGAATAATTATTGTTCAACTAAAAAATGTTGGTTAGCCACTATAAAGTGGAGTTATGCTGCACCATCAGGTATGCAAAGATAAGTGGTACAGAGGGTCTCTGACTCAGGATGGTTCAACTTATGAGTTTCAACTTTATAGTGATGCAAAAGTGATATTCATTATGTTCCTCAACTTAAAATAGGATTATGTTTGGATAAACTCACTGTAAGTTGAAAGTGCATTTTCAACTTACAATAGGTTTATTGGGACAACACTGGCATAAGTCCAGGAACATCTGTACAAATAAGTTCAGTAACTTCAATTTTTATGGATGTTTTGTGGGTTTCAGAGTTCTCAGTTGATCCGTATGACTGAGATCTGAAGTAGAGTAGGTATTATTGCCAATTTGTAGATGAGGGAACTAAGGAGCTGACCCTCGTAAGTAGAATAAACCAAACCAAGTGGGAACTAGTTTGCCAGCATTCTTTGGTTTTCAGTCATCAATGCAAACTTTTACAAACCTAAGTCTTCTGCAGATACCTTCCATTGTGTACATAATTTTGATGTGCTTAGTTCACCCTCGTGGCATTTTGGCATTTATATTGATATTACCCTTAGCTTTCTTTCAAAGTTTGCTAATATTTGACATGGTTTTCAGTGACCCGATATTATTCAGTGAATGAGAAGGGTATATCAAGCTGCTCTTCTGGGTCTTTGCATATATGTTTCAACAAATCCACAACTAAATGATTCTTGGATTTTTAGGGTGATCTTTTCAGCAAACTGGCCTGTGTACCTACAAATAAAGCAGATGTTTGAATAGATGAATGTTTTATTATTAAATAAAAATGAACAAGTTCAGGCTTTAAAAATACTTCTTTTGTTTTGATTTGTTTTCTGGAGGTTAGTTCCACAGTCATATGAAAACTGTTGTAATTGAGCTATAGTGTATTGCTATTAGGTTGTCATCAGCTTTTTCTCTTTTCAATTAACAGGTGATTTCATCTTCCTAAACAAATCAGTTATCAAATGAATGGAGCAATAGTAGATTTGACAGTTCATTTTGTACTTTAACAGTGTGTTTTCCCAGTGTTACAGCACTGTTGGCCCTCTGGATTAAAAAGATGATCACAGATTATAGAGGTCAGAGCATACTATTTTGGTTGTGGTTGAGCCTTCATACTTCTTCTGTATATCACTGATTACTTTATGGTTGCGAAAAAATAATAAAACCTAATTCATAGTCTTCCTGGCCTCAGATTCAGATTTGTTATTTGATATAGAAAGACTAGGGGTCCTTATTTGGAGATTATTAAATCTTCATTTCACAGTAGCAACATTGTTTTCAAAGATCAACTAAGATTATGTACCGTGTGTAGGTTTGCTAGGGCTACCATAACCAAATAACCACAGATGGGTGGCTTTAACAGCAGAAATTTATTTTCCCAAGATGCTGCATTCTGTAAGATTGAGATCAAGGTGTTGGCGGGGTTGGTTTTTCTGAATCGTCTCTCCTTAGCTTATAGATGAGTCTTCTCCCTGTGCCTTTACGTGGTCATTCCTCTGTGGGTGTAGGTATTCTGATTTCCTCCTCTTATAAGGATGTCAGTCATATTGGATTAGAACCCACCCATATGGCCTCATTTTACCTTAATTACTTCCTTAAGGGTCCTATCCCTAAATACAGTCATGTTCTGAGGTATTGGGAGTTAGGACTTTAATATATTAACTTTTAGGGGACATAATTTAGCCCATAGCATACTTGTAGCTTTTTGTTTCTTTGATGGATGTGATGTTTCTGACAAAGTTCTCTATCCTCAAATTCACAGTTTATTTCTGTATCCCCAGTGTGCAGCACAGTGTCTGATAAAAGGGTATGTGCTTAACGAATGTTGATTTGCTGGGTGAATAATAAGAGTGAATATATGGGAAGATAAGGTGATATAGCACAACTTTATCATATCAGGATAGGGAGATTTTTCAAGGATGATTTATTCTTAGGAAAAAAGAAATAAATCACTTGTAAGTACATTACCACCTATTTCAGGCTAGATTGTTGTTACTGTCAAGCTTTTGGAATGGTGCAGAACCTGAAGAAAGGGAGGTGGAGGGAAGAAAGAGAGTTTCAGTTGACAAAAAAGGACATTATAATAGTAAAAAATCAATAAACATAGCCTCGGGATGGCTGAGAAATTTTAGGCAATAGACAAGAATGGGGCAGGGAGCAGATGGAGTAAGACAGAATAAGTATTGGAAATGGTGACACAGGAGGGTATCACATACTTTGAGAGTAAAAAAGAGCTATTGGCATAGAAATGATAAAAGTAATAAGTCACTATATATAAACACATACACATATGTGTATATGTGTATGTGCACACATGTATGCACATATGTGTATTTATTTGTGTGTATGTCTATTATATATCTATATAACTATGAATCTTAGAAGCACCCAAATATTGTTTTTCAATCCTGGCCATGTGTCTGAATCAACTTGGGAGGCTTAAAAAATACACATGCTTACGTCCTCCTATAGTTCTACTGAACCACAATCTCTGAGGGTGGGACCCAAACAAGTGTAGTAAATAAATATTTCTGCTACAGGTGATTCTTATGGGCAACCAGGGCATTACAAATTGTCTGTGTGAAGGCACAGTAGTCATAATTCAGGGATATAATATGTAGTAGTTGTTGTCCTAGGAACATATGTCTTTATTTAAAAAGGCAAATGGCCAAGCATTAAGTTAATATTCAGGGGTTATTGTATCCTTTATTTGTGTTGAGTACAACACATACTCAGCACAGTGTAATAAAAATACTGACAGTGGATAATATGGAAAAAGTTTATATTCTTCACAGTGTATGGGAAGATTTGCTTATTTTATTTAGAAATATCGTTATCACAAAGTTAGTTATATTCAAAGCTGACACAATTTCATTAGCCAGAATCTCCTGTTTCCTTGTTTCCTTTATATATTTAAAAAAAGAAATTGTGGGTATATATATATTTTGTTTTGTAGACTGTATTTAAGAATAATTTTGAGATTTCTTATTAATTTTACCTTTAAAATCTTTCTTTTCTATTGTATATATTTAAGGTGTACAATGGGGTGTTTTCACATACATTGTAAAATTATTATTATTGTTAAGCAAATTAACAAATTAACATCCATCATCTCACAGTTGCCCTATTTGTTGGTGGTAAACACTATCTTCCTTTTAAAAAGTATGTATTTTTTCCTGTTTCTTTTATAACATTGAGCAGATTTCTTTGTCTTTCTCTGCTCTCATGAGATCAAAAAAGTATTGTGCTAAGCATTAGGAATAAAGAGATCAATGTGGTATAATACCTGAATTTAAGAAGCCCACAGTCCAGTGGGAAAGAAAGACACAGTAATTAGTTGTTAGGATACAGTGTAACATTTTATGTTGGCTGTCTCCTGGGAAAAGTGATTTTTCTCATCTAGTTGCATTTTCATATTGGAAACTTTTTAGGGTACTGCTGCTGAAAATTGAAAGACGTTGCATTTTAGAGAATGGGCATGTGTGGATTATTAATAAAAGGTAAAAGGGCATTGGACAAACATTTTCATTTGGAAAACCTGCTTAGGTTTGGTGAAACTAACTAGAGTACAATTCGTTTCCTAACTCTGAACACTTATAAAAAAACTGATGCCATTATGATCCATGCTTATAGTGATAATCTAAACATAAGCAGGGACCTGAAGTAACTTCTTGAACATAAAAAATATTATATTGTGTTCAATATAGAGTCACAGACACTGAGAGGACCTTAGAGACCCATGTAACAAAACCCCTTTGTCATGTGAGAAAACTGAAGGAGAGAGTGGTTTGTGATTTAGCTAAGGTTTCTTAGCATATAGGCACATACAGGTATATTATACTTTAATATAGTCCGCAGATGTCAGCTACAAAGCATATATATTTGCATTAAAAAAAGTTGTTGACTTTTTAAAACAGGGACCCTTTCAAACAGGGAAATTCACTTCCATAGCAGATTGATTTTAATTTAATTTTTGTTTTCAGAAAACATTTATAAATTGCCATCACTATTTAAAAGGGTCTGGTGGAATACTATTTTGATGTGTAAGAAACACATGATAAACTCTCAGAATCAGTTATTCGTCATTTCTTGTTGATTTGCTAGTGGTTCCTGACACCTACAATTAAAATTTCTTTGCCTAGGTACCCCTCTTGAGATAGTGAATGTCTGACTACCTATATTCCATGGACCTTATTTTAGCTGCCATGAAGTCTTGCTCATTTGGGACCATGCTCTTGTTCACTTTGGCTACAATCACCATTGACTAATCAGTTAATTGAAGAGTGAATAGATTGAGAACATTGTTGGCATCCAGGCTAAAATTAGTATGCTCTAATGGAATGCTACCAAGATTTATAGACATTGTGATTAAGTAGTCATGTAAACTTAAATTCTGTGAGTCTTAGTTTTCTTCTTTATACAGTCAGAGAGTTGGATAAGATATCCCTTCCAACTCTGTTATTTTGTGATATACATCTGTCATCTTAGCTATTGTGCTTCTCTAGGGACTGGAATTAATTACAGCTCACTTGAATGTAGTCATCACAGCTGAGTGGAGTCCTGCATCAAGGGGAAGAACCACTCACTGGGTGGCATCCTTTCTGCTTCACCCAGGTGGTACGAAATCTGGCATATAATTTATATATAAAATTTCAATAAACGGGACATAGCCTGGAAACATTTGTTTGGGCTGTGCAGATTTTGTTGGTCTATGCCAGGTTCTTTGTCATTGATGTGGTTAGTTGACCATTTAAACATTTAAAATAGTATAGTGAAATACTATTTAAAAGAGCTCTTGAGGTCACGTTTTTTGGTCATGCCCCACAATTTACAAGGTTTTTTCTTGACTTTTCCTGCCTCTACCTCATTAGTCACAGTCCAGTGAAGGGTCTTGAGACTGTTGTTAATAATTTTATTATATTGCTTCCAAGCTGGAAGGGAAAGCTGAAGCATAGATTTCTTTTTACATTTTATTTACATGAAATTATGTAGTAGGGAAGGTGGTGGTAGTGCATCTGTATGTGCTGTATGTGTTAGAAAACAAGGAAATAAGGATACTGGTAGCCCATAAAACTCTCTGCTACATTGAGGAAGTTGGGTATATTATTCCTATTATGACTTCTGATTTTAAATGGAACTAATCAGAAGATGTTGAAAATGGATTCAAATATTGTTTGGATTTCTTTTTACAGGATGAAGGAGTTGTTAAAGAAATCCCTATTACTCATCATGTTAAAGAAGGCTATGAGAAAGCAGATCCTGCACAGTTTGAGTTGCTCAAGGTTCTTGGTCAGGGGTCATTTGGAAAGGTAATGAATACTTTTTTTCCCTATTTGTTTCTCTTCTAAACATTTAGCGAAAAAAAAGTGAACACACACGTAGAAATTTGATTAATGATTTGTTTCTAAACTTCTGAAAGGATGCACACAAAGGTAATTCTTTAATTTTATTCCTTTCATTTCTGTTGTACTTTTATTACCATTTCTTTGTACTTCTCTATAACAATCAAGGTTTTCCAATTCCCTAGGCTTACTGATTTTTCTAGGGAAAAATACAGCATACTCTATTAGCTGCCTAAATCAAAGTAGCTTGATTTTTGTAAAAAATGGTATTCCTGTCTCCTTGCTCACATGCTGGCATGAATACAGCTTGTTCTCTCCTGGTAATTTAATCTACATTTCCTAGCTGTGTCACAGAAATCAGAATTTATATCTTAATTCATGTATGAATTCGTCTATCATCTGTTAAAATAAAGTAGAACAAGGGTGTGTAAAGTAGAACGAGGGTAGTTACTGGGTGATATGTGGTTTGTGTCAAATTTAAGTCTTCAGAGAGCTTACATTTCAAGGCAGAAAGCAAAATTGGGTAAGATTAACTATTATAGTCATTACTAAAGTTGTTTATTAATCACTTAATAACATGGTTTTAGAAAAGAAGTGTATAGGTCTGGTTCCTAACCTTTATATACCTAACATCTAATACATGAAAAATATTACATACACATAGTAACAGCCTTGAGAAAAACAGCACCAACCACAATTTAAGGGGAGAAAGATGAAGAGAAACTACTAATTTCAAGTGGCTGAGATTTAGTTTTAAAGGGGGAAAATAAGGCAGTTGAACATAGATTATTTATAGTGCTCTGGAACATTTTAAAATAAATACATTTTTATTTTATTATTTTATTGGGTTTTAGAGATGGGGTCTTGCTCTGTCAGCCAGGCTGTAGTGCAGTGGCATGATTGTAGTTCACGGTAGCCTTGAAGTCCTGGGCTCACGTGATCCTCCATCCCCAGCTTCCCAAGGAGCTGTTCCTACAGGCATGCACCACCACACCCAGCTAATTAAAAAAAAAATCTGGACACAAGGTTTTGCTGTGTTGCTCAGGCTGGTCTTGAACTCCTAGCCTTAAGTGATCTTGCCACTTTAGCCTCCCAAGGAAAGACATTTATTGAATGCTCGGTGTGTTCACCAACAGTTGTATAAGCAGTATTAGTGACTATAAAATAGATGTCATCTTAAAGAAACCTAATATTTATGCATTATAGAATATAAAGTGAAATATAAAGAAACATTTTTAGGGCACAAAAAGGACAAACTGAGATGAATTATGGCTTGGCAGTGAATTGGTACAGGAGATATATAAGACAAGGAGATGGGACTTGAACAGTGTTCTGAGGAGAGAAAAACTAGAAGGAACTGTTAATAGATTGGTGGTGGTGGTGGTGGTGGTGATCATGATGTCGGTGGGGAGTGTTTGTAGAACTGATCTCTAGAGTAGGCATGTATATTATATACAATTTTATTTTAGAGTTTCTAAAAGTACAATATTCTTTTAACTATTTTGCACTTTATAGCTATTTTTATGGTGTTAATTTTAGAAGAACAGAGACGAAGTTGTTTTATATTTCAGATGTATAAATGCTTAAATATTTCACTTAAATAAAATATCACCAGGCAAACATTTCAAGCTATTAAAATTACCTACTTTGTCTTTTGGTGTATGTATTTACTCATACATGCTTTTGTTTATCTCCAGCTTTGTTCCAGAAAGGATTTAAGGCTTTCATAGATGAATACTAAATAAAATTAAAAATAAGTAGTGAAGATGATGGAAACAGAAAACGCAGAGCAGGAAAGATTAGATGAAGCCAGGAGTACACTCTGTTCACAAAAGCGTGACATAAGGGTCTGTAAGTCTTTTTCTAGTAGGTCAAAAATTAAGACTTAAGTTTTCCAGCAGCCATTATAAAGAAGCTAATATATTTGAGTGTATTATAATTGACAGTATTTTAAAGGTGGAAACAGATTAAACAGACCAGAGAAATTTCTCTCATGGGTTTTTGTAAAGAAAATACTGTATAACATAATGAAATATATTCAGTAACATCTTCATGTTAAATATAGCAACATGCTGAAAAGTTGTCAATGTAGTCCTTAAATTCAGGGAAATCTCAGCTGTGTCTGTGCTGGGATTTAGTTTTAAGAAGAGTATCATTGAAACCTTTTAATTCCTAATATTAAAATACAAAATAGTGATCTTTATGTAGTTAATCAACCAAAGAAATATTAAGGAGGTGGCTTTTTTTCTCCCTAGGATGTGAACATACTTGCTTGTCAGTGTTACATCATTTGCGTAGGCATTGTGTAGGTGTGACTTGTTATATGCTGAACCTATTCAGGAATTTGGCCAAGACTGTGAATCAGATAAGTGTAGGAGCAATTCCAAGAGACTCTGAGCTGCAGAGTCTTAAGTTTTTCTTCAAAAGTTCTGTTGTTAAAATGCAGTAAATGGGATTTTAGCCCATATAAAGCCTTAAAACATTAAATCTTTTTATTGTCTATTTAACAGTGGGGGAACCCTGCTAAAGTCAACTTAAAATTGTAGTTTAAGGAAGCATGCATTATTGTCATGAAAGGTGCATGTAATATTCTGTCCTAAGCACACCAACTATAATGCTATTAATGATCATTAATGTATGGGTTGAAAGGTATACTAAACAACTTACATTAATTATTTTAAAACACAAACACATGAAAATACCTTTGAAATTGTCTGATTAGTCATCGTTATATATCATGTGCCAAATAATATTTATACAAAACATACATTTTAACATTTGTGGATTATTAAAAAAAATTTGCTTTTGTGATAGTAAAGACTTTAACTACACTTAAAAATGAATTTTTGAAAATATTGAATACTTGTACTCTTAAATAAGTGATCGACTCTCAAGTGATAGTTTTTAAAAACATTTGCTTACATCTTAAAATTTCCTGAAGTTGGTTCTTTCTCTTCAATCAGCATTTAAATATGTGTGATCTTCTAGTTCACTACAATTACTGAATATTCTTATAGGAAAATATAAACATCCGTGTGATTAAGAGAAAAGTACATTGGAGTAACTCACCCATTCTTCTGGACAATATCCCATGATTGGATTAGGGTGACTGAAAAGAAGCCTCTTTTATCAATATAGATACGGTTTTAGGTACAGTAGTTTGAAGCCATGCAACAACTTTTTTACTTTAATTATTTATTTAAGCACCGTATCCCCAAATACAGTCATGTTCTGAGGTACTGGGAGTTAGGACTTTAACATATCAACTTTGAGGGGACGTAATTTAGCCTGTAGCATACTTGTATTTGTTTCTTTAAAGGACATGATGTTTCTGACAAATTTCTCTGTCCTCAAGTTCACAGTTTATTTCTGTATCCCCCAGTGTGCAGCACAGTGTCTGATACAGAATATGTGCTTAATGAGTGTTAATTTGTTGATTGAATAACTAATGAGTACATATATGGGAAGATAAGGTGATATAGCACAACTTTATTATACCAGGTTAAGGAAATTTTTCAAGGATGATTTATTCTTAGGAAAAAAGAAATAGATCACTGATAAGTATAATATCACCTTATTTCAAATTAGATTGTTACTACTGTTAAGCTTTTGGAATGGTGCAGAACCTGAAGAAAGTGAGGTGGAAGGAGGAGGGAGAATTTCAGATGACAAAAAAGACATTATAATAGTAAAGATCAATAAACATAGCCTTGGGAAGGTTGAGAAATGTTAGGCAATAGATAAGAATGGGGTGGAAAAAGAACTACTTTTGTAGTTGATTTTGGGAAGGGGGCTGTGAGATATGATATTTTCTCACGCTAGGAAAGTCACTCATAAGACCTGAAAAAAAAAAAAAAAAAACAGATCAGATGATAAACAGGTTACTTCTCTAGACTGTGAATGATGCATCCTGTTAAATGCCATATTGGGATACTAGTGAATGTTAAAAGAAGTAGGGGGAAAAAGTGGCTCCTTTATGCAGCAATGTCTTCAGAAAAACTAGACTATCTCTTTCTTTCTTCCTTGCTTGCCTCTTCTCACTCTTCATACTCCATTCTTTACAATCCCACTGAGGGCTATGCTTTGTAAGAGTGGTTCTGAAATTTTAGTCTACATACCCCTGCACAATCCCAGGACCTTTTCAGGGAGTCCTCAAGTCAAAGCTACTTCACAATCATCCTAAGATACTATTTGTACAACTGCTGGCATGTTGGCCAATCAAGGCAGTGACTTCAAATGGTACCAGTAGTCATTGTATTCTTCATTTTCTTACATATACAGTTTAAGAATGTCCTTGATGAGACATTAACAGTTATTACATTTATTAAATCTCAATCCTTGAATACCCTTTTTTTGAATAATCTGTGATGAAATAGGAAGTACATGTTAAGCCCTTTAGCCACATAACAAAATAGAATGATTGTCTCAAGGCAGAGGACTTGTGCAAACTTTTTGAGTTGTGAGCTGAACCAACCATTGTTTTCATGGATCACCACTTTTCCTTGAAAGGACAATAAACTATGGTTACCTAAATATGCTTATTTGGTAGGTGTTTTCTCAAAAATGAATGGAGTGAGCCTGTTCATAGAAAAACAACTGATACTCTTTTTGTCAATGGTAGAAACTGAGCTTTCCAGCAAATAATTGAATTTAGGCAGATGTTTATTTGCCACATTGACGTTGTTATCTTCTTAATGCAGCTATACTTCTTTTTATTATGCTTCACTTCATTGCACTTCACAGATATCCTTCACTTCATTGTGCTTCACAGATATTATGTATGTGTGTGAATATATATATGTGTGTGTGTATGTGTGTGTGTGTGTGTATATATATGTGTGTGTGTGTATAGAAGGTTTGTGGTAACCCTGTGTTGAGTAAGACTTTGGGTGCCATTTTTCCTCCAGCATATGCTAACTTTCTGTCTCTGTCTCATATTTTGGTAATTCTTGCAGTGTTTTAAATGTTTTCCTTACTGTTACATCTGTTACGGTTCTTTGTGATCTGTGATCTTTGATGTTAGTGTTATCATTGTTTCAGGGTGCCGTGAACCACACACACATAAGACGGTGAGCTTCATTGATAACCGGTGTGTGTGTTCTGGCTGCTTTACTGACCAGCTGTTTCCCCATCTCTCTGTCTCCTTGGGCCCCTCTATTCCTTGACCTACAAGAATATTGAAATTGATCTAAATAGTAACTCTACAGTGGCCTTGAAGTGTTCAAGGGAAGGGAAGTGTTCTGCATTTCTTACTTTAAATCAACAGCTACAAATTATTAAGCTTGGTGAGGAAGGCATGTCAAAATCTGAGATAGGCTAAAAGCTAAGGTTCTTGTGCCAAACAGATAGCCAAGTTGTGAATGCAAGGGAATGTTCTTGAAAGAAATTAAAATTGCTACTCCAGCGAACATATGAATAATAAGAAAATGAAACAGCTTTATTACTGATATGGAGAAAATTTTAGTGGTCTAAATAGAAGATCAAACCAGCCACAACACTCCCTCAAGCCAAAGCCTAGTCTAGAGCAATTCCCTAGCTCTCTTCAATTCTGTGAAGGCTGAGAGAGGTGAAGAAGCTACACAAGAAAAGTTTGAAGCTAGCAGGGGTTGGCTCATGATAAGGAAAGAAGCCATTTTTGTAACATAAAAGTTCAGGGTAATGCTACAGATGCTGATATAAAAGCTATAGCAGGTTAGCCAGAAGATCTAGCTAAGATAATTGATAAAGGTGGTTACACTAAACAACAGGTTTTAATTGTAGAAGCAGCAGCCTTCTATTGGAAGAAGATGCCATCTAGTCTTTCATAGCTAGAGCGAAGTCAGTGCCCAGCTTCATAGCTTCGAAGGACAGGCTGCCTCTCTTGATAGAGGCTAGTGATCCTGGAACCTTTAAGTTGAAGCCAGTGCTCATTTGCCATTCCAAAAATTCTAGGGCCCTTAAAAATTATGTTAAATCTACTATGCCTTTTGTCTATAAATAGAACAACAAAGCCTGAATGACAGCACATCTGTTTATAGCATGGTGTGCTGAGTATTTTAAACCCACTGTTGAGACCTACTGTTCAGGAAAAAAAAAAAAAAAAGACATTTTTCAGTATATTACTGCTCATTGGCAATGCTCCTAGTTACCCAAGAGCCCTCATAGAGATGTACAAGGAGATTAATGTTGTTTTCATGCTTGCTATTACAATATCCATTCTGCAGCTCATGGAACAAAGAATAATTTTGACTTTCAAGTCCTATTGTTTAAGAAATACATTTTGTAAGGCTATAGTTGCTGTAGATGGTGATTGCTCTGATGAGTCTGGGCAAAGCAAATTGAAAACCTCTGGATGGGACTTGCTATTCTAGATGTCATTAAGAACATTTGTGGTTCATGGGAGGAAGTCAAAATATCAACATTAACAGGAGTTTGGAAGAAGTTGATTCCAACCCTCATGGATGACTTGGAGGGGTTCAAGACATCATTGGAGGAAATCACTGCAGATGTGGTAGAAATAATAGCAAGACAACTAAAATTAGAAGTGATATACACCATGGAATACTATGCAGCCATAAAAAAGGATAAGTTTGTATCCTTTGTAGGGACATGGATGCAGCTGGAAACCATCATTCTCAGCAAACTGTCGCAAGAACAGAAAACCAAACACCGCATGTTCTCACTTATAGGTGGGAACTGAACAATGAGATCACTTGGACTCAGGAAGGGGAACATCATACACCGGGGCCTATCATGGGGAGGGGGGAGGGGGGAAGGATTGCAAATGATGAACAAACTTCATCATTGTCTTATTTTAGGAAATTGCCACAGCCACCCTAACCTTCAGCATCCACCACCCTGATCACTCAGCTGCCATCAACATTGAGGCAAGACCCTCCACCAGCAATAAGATTATAGCTCACTGAAGACTCAGATGATCGTTAGCATTTTTTAGCAATAAAGCATATTTAATTAAGGTATATAGGGTCATAAGATTTGTTTGCTCTTTATTAAGGTAACAAAAAGTGGGCCTGGGTCTTAAAAGGAGGTATATAGCTCAAGTTTGTCTTTCATTGTGTTATTTATCTCTTACATCATTAAATTCTCTGAGTTCAGGACCAGGTCATCTATTTTAAAAATTTTCCATTCTATAGTAGTACTTATATACATTATGATTTATTAAATCTAAGGAAAGCGAGAAAATATTAATAATGTAAATTACAGCATAATTTACAGGAGAAAGTATAACTTTTTTCATTTTTTTTTTTAATTGACAAATAGTTGTACATATTCATGGGGTACGTAGTGAAGTTTCGATACATATAATGTATGGTGATCAGATCAGGGTAATTTTGCATCCTTCAACAAATCTCTCACTATCTCTCCTTTCCCTCTATGGGAAGGCATATGTTTATAAAATTAGAGAAAATGCAAGGATACAAGTGTATGCTGGTGTGTTTGTATAGAGCAAGAATGACTAGAAATGTGAATTTTCCTTTTTTTTTTTTTTTTTTTTTTTGTTCAATTTTCTATTAGGTTTTTCTTGTTAGAAAGAAGACCGGTCCTGATGCTGGGCAACTCTATGCAATGAAGGTGTTAAAAAAAGCCTCTTTAAAAGGTAGAAAATTAGAAAGTTTATTAAAATAGAATTTGGCAAAGCGTATTTTAAGAAATATGCTGTGTATTACTTGCATAAGGTGAATAGATGTAGCTATTTTTAACATTGGTATTTGTGACCGTTTTTCTAGCCAGTAGGTAATATTACTAGATATTGATATTGGCATATGCCTTAACTTAGTGAGAGTGCACTCTAGTAAAAATTTGATGCTAGAAAAAGTGACATATTTCATTTAATTTAAGCTTATTAACTTAATTGGGCTATACTCTTTTCTTTCAAGATTCTTGACTTTTGCTTTTCTGTCTGTGTCAGTATTTTGAGAAAGCACAACCATTTGCACGCACTATCTTTTAGGGTCTGATAAAAATACTGCTTATGATCACTTTTAATCAGTAAACTCATTTGAACAATTAAAGAGATCAATAGTCCAGGCATGGTGGCTCACACCTATAATCCTAACACTTTGAGAGGCTGAGGCGGGCTGAACCCGTGAGCCCAGCCCAGGAGTTCAAGACCAGCCTGAGTAACCTGGTGAAACCCTGTCTCTACAAAAAATACAAAAATGGGCCAGGTGTAGTGGCACGCACCTGTAGTTCCAGCTGCTTGGGAAGCTGAGATGGGAGGATTGCTTGAGCTTGGGAGGTGGAGGTTGCAGTGAGCTGAGATTTTGCCACTGCAGTCCAGCCTGGGCAAGAGAGCAATACCCTGTCTCACCACCAACAACAACCAAAAAAGATGAACACATAATAAATGCATATTCGCTACATACCTATTTATGCCACTTTAACCTGTCTCTAGATGTAATGAATATTTTTGCTTTCTGGGAATATGGTCATTATTATCTAGGAATATGAAAACTGCAAATTTAGGCATTTATGAAGTTACATTTTATATATTTATATTTGTTGTTTGGTAAATTATTGATGGACTCTTAATTGAAATGATATGAGAGTAAAAATTGTACCTTTATGTAATTTTTAGTTCGAGACAGAGTTCGGACAAAGATGGAGAGGGATATACTGGTGGAAGTAAATCATCCATTTATTGTCAAATTGCACTATGGTATGTAATCTTTCTTTTATTCTTTTATGTATTTTAATCCTTATTTATTAATATGGAATTAGAGAATTATGATTTCCTTTCACACAGTTCTATAACAGGAAATAAGTACTTTAGACTTATTTAGTATATTCAACTATGTAAAATGTATTTTTCTGAAATAAATACCAGTATTTAGTTATTTGTTGTATGTCCTTCATTTTTCCAAGTTGGTTAACTTGTTTAAAGTAACAAGATAGTGTTTTCCACTTACTTGTCTGGTAGTATTTATGTACTCTACTAGGCTGTAACTTCATAGTCTTAGACTATAAAGTATTGTGATAATTTACGTAAAACATTCAGTTGCTTGTTCATAATGACCACACTTATCTATTTCCTGGTTATATTCTAGAGGACCGTGTAGTTATGTTAGTCTGCTTGAGTTATTTTTTATACTTAATGGAAAAGAACTACTAGTAAGAAGCAGTAGATGTAATGGAAAGAACATGAGCTTTGGAGTTAGACATTTCTCAATTTGAATCATGGCTCCATTGCTAATTTAACATATGGATGAGATCAACTTTATCTGTCTGTCTGTCTATCTATCTATCTATCTATCTATCTATCTATCTATCTATCTATCTATCTATCTCAGATATAGTGTACTTTGTCACTTCCATTTTTCTATATTTAAAAAAAGTAGCAGTCGTTGATTTTATTCTTAGTGTAATTTCGACAAATGATGCATTAAAATATATACCCAATTATCACTATTAAAAACCGATAAGAAATTTCCACCCATTATTCTTTTACTCCTTGTTATACTAACAGAATAAAAAAAGTAACGTCTAAAGACCTTCCCGAATCTGTAGTAGGTCAATCAGTAAACGCTTATTGTGTGCAAAAATAGTGTATTAAATTCAGTGGACACACTTTGACCTCAAGAAATTTATAACCTATAGAGAGCACAGAGATGTAAAGAAATTAATTGTACAAATCAAAATTGAATAAGTACTATTAAAGAGGTATAAATATAATAAGATTTCAAAAATAGCAGCAAGTAATTTCAATGAAGAAGAGGTTAAGGAAGCTGTGGAAAAATGTGAAAAGGGAGACATCCTGGAAAGTTTAATAGAGGAAGTGGCATTTTTCTTCAGCTTTATAGAATTCGTAAATTTTCAGTAGGTTTGATAGGCTAAGTTTAGGCAATTGCAGTAGAACATGCTTCATAAATTAGGAAATTTTTGGTGGTAGAAGTTCTGTGTAAAGCCACATTCGGGGTGATTATGTTCTGGGAAGGGGTTTATAGCTATTTCAGCACTGGATTAAACACTGGGTTTAATTTTGAGATGTTATCCATTAATGGACCATGTGAGTAAATACTGTGAAATTCTAAACATATATTAATTTAAAAACATACTAAGCTTTTTAAGCCTTTGAGATTATCCTGTTACTACATTCTAATTTTTAATTAGCCTTTCAGACTGAAGGGAAACTGTACTTAATACTGGATTTTCTCAGGGGAGGAGATGTTTTCACAAGATTATCCAAAGAGGTAAGTAGCTGTACATTTTTACTGTATTTTCTTGAAACAAAACTAAGAAAAATATCACTTTTGTTCTTCCACTAATTACATTTTTCCTATTGAAATTTTAAATGGTAACTACTCCGTTTGTTTCATTGCATAGTATTTGGTAATGTGCCTGATAATGGCATTTTCTGTCATCTCAATGTGCTACTCGTTTTCTTAGGCAGAAGAGCAATATGAATAACTGGATAAAGTAGATACGGGCAAGCCTAGGACTTTGGCTACTCAAGCTACCTAAACACCTCTGGGAGTAGTGTTTATTCATTTTAAAATAGCTTTATGGAGGTATAATTGACATACAATAAACTGTACATACTAAAGTATACAATTTTATAAGTTTTTACATTTGTATATAACTGTGAAACCATCATTACCATAAGAATAATTAGCATATCTGTCATTCCTTAAAGTTTTCTTGTGTCCCTTTGTGATACCGTCTTCCTGCCCTAACCCTGCTGAATCTGCTTTCTGTCACTATTTGGTTTGTATTTTCTAGGAGTTTATATAAATGGAATCATATAGTATATTCATTTTTTTTGTCTGGCTTAACATAATTATTTTGAGATTCATCTATGTTGTATGTACTAAGTATTCATTTTTATTGATGGGTGGTATTACTGATTGTATGGATACGTCATGATTTGTTTATCATTCACCTGTTGATGGATTTTTGGGCCATTGCAGTTTTTGATATTACTAATAAAACTGCTGTAAACATTCATGTACAAGTGATTGTATCATATGTTTTCATTTCTCATGGGTAAATACCTAAGAGTATAATGACTGGGTCATGTGCTAGGTGTATGTTTAACTTTTTTTTTTTTTTTTTCACACAAGGATGTTTATTTTAAGAATCAAACTTTGACATTTTAAGGGAAATCTTTATGAACCGATATACTCCCATGTAGATTCACTGATATTTAGCTTTTAAAGACACTGCCAAACTGTTTTCCAAAGTGATTATATAAATTTTACATTCCCACCAGCAGCGTAAGAGAGTTTCAGTTGCTCCACATCCTTGCCAACATTTGGTATGGTCAGTCTTTTAAAATTTTTGAACATTAGATTAGTTTTTAGTGGTATCCCATTGTGGTTTTGAATTACGTCACACTAATGACTAATGATATTGAGCATCTTTTCATGAGCTCATTAGCCATCTATCCTCTTGGTAAAATGTCTGTTTAAATTTTTAGCCTGTTTTTTTAGTTGGAATGTTTGTTTTCTTATTGAGTTTTGAGAGTTCTTCATATATTTTGGATGTAAGTCCTTGATCATATATGTTATTTGGAAATATTTTCTTCTGGTCTATAGTATGTCTTTTCATTCTCTTAACACTGTATTGAAAAGCAGAAGTTCTTAATTTTGATGAAGTCTGATTTATAGGATTTTTTTCCTTTTATTAATTGTGTTTTTAGTGTTCTATATAAGGAATATCTGCCTAATTACAGGTAAAGATTTTCTGTTATGTTTTCTAGAGGTTTTGTAGTTTGAATTTTACATCTAGATTTAGGATCCGTTTTGAGTTCATTTTAGTATATGGTTATAGGTATGTGCAGAAGTCCTTTTCTTTTGTTCACATAGATATCCAGTTGTTCTAGCATCATTGTTGGAGAAGTCTGTCTTTTCTTCCCTGAATCACCTTACATTTTTCTTGAAAACCAATTGATCATATATACGAAGGCCTATTTCTGGATACTCTATTCTGTTCATTGGTCCATTTGTCTATCTTTATTACAATTATACACTGTCTGAATTACTGTATCTTTATAATATGTCTTGAAGTGAGGTAGTGCAAATCCTTGAGCTTTGCTTTTCTTTTTGAAAGTTTAGCTCTTCTAGGTCCTTTGCATTTCCATATCAATTTTAAAATCAGCTTTTCACTTTCTACAAAAATGCCCTGCTGGGGTATTGGTTGGGATTTTATTGAACGTATAGGTCAATTTGCAGATAAGTTACATTTTAGTAATATTGAGTCTTTTAATTCATGAACATGATATCTTTCTCAGTTTATTTAGGTCATCTTTAATTTCTCGCAGTATTGTTTTCAGTGTAATTCTTGCACTTCTTTTGTCAGATTTACCTCTAAGTAAATCCTGTTTTTAATGTTATTGTAAATAGAGTTGACTTCCTAATATCAGTTTTAAATTGGGTGGAAACACAGTCAATTTTTTGTGTATTGAGCTTGTTTCCCACA
The DNA here is from genome assembly GCF_008728515.1 of Papio anubis. NCBI lineage: Eukaryota > Metazoa > Chordata > Mammalia > Primates > Cercopithecidae > Papio > Papio anubis. Next base: position 68,388,065 of record NC_044996.1, read on the forward strand.
GTCTAGCCAAACTTAATACTTCTAGCAGCTTTTAGAAATAGATTTCAAAGGTTGAGAAAGATTTCTGTAACTGTTTTTTGAGAGTTTTATAAAAAATCAGAAATCAATTTTAGATTTATTCAAATGCTTTTTCTTCATTTATTGAGATTATAATTTTTTTAGTCTTACTGTGATGAATTACATTGATTGATAGATGTTGAACCAACCTTGCATTTATGGATGAACCCCACTTCATCTTGATGTATTAACCTTTTTATAAAGTTGGATGGTATTTGCTGAAAATTTGTTAAGAAGTTTTGCATCTATTTTTATGAGGGATATTTGTGATTTCCTTGTATTATTTTGTCTATTTTTGGTGTTAGAGTAATTCTGACTCCATAGAATGAGTTGGGTATAGTTTTTGCCTCTTTAACTTTCTAGGAAAGTTTGTGTAGATTCAATGATAAATTGCCCTTAAATGATTGATAGAATTCACCAGTGAAGGCATCTGAACCTGAAGTTTTTCTTACAGGAAAGTATTTAACTACAAAATCAATTTATATAATAGACTTGCGTTATTTCTTTTGGAGTGAGCTTTGATAACTTATGTCTTTTAAGGAATTTGTCTATTTCATCAAAATTACTAAATTTATTGGCATAAAAATGTTCATAATATTCCCTTATTGTCCTTTTTGTAATTGTGGAATTGTTAGTGATGTCACTGCTCTCACTTTTGATGTTGGTAATTCATGTTTACTCTGTTTTTGTTCTGCTTAGCCTCACTAGAGATTTTATCAATTTTATTACTCTCAAAGAAACAGCTTTTGGTTTCATTAATTTTTCTGTATTCTATTTCTGTTTTCTATTACATTGTTTTCTGCTTTAATCTTTTTTTCTGCTTATTTTGTGTTTCATTAGCTTTTCTTTTTCTGGTTTTTAAGATGGGAGCTGAAGTTATTAATTTGAGGCCTTTCTTCTTTTCTAATAACATAGATGTTTTGTGTTATAAATTCCCCTCTGAGTACTGCCTTAGGGTCATCCCACAAGTTTTGATATGTGTCACTTTTATTTTCTCTCAGTTCAATGTACTTTATGATTTCCTTTCTATTTCTTTGACCCATTGGGTATTTAGAAGTCCACTTAATTTACAAGTATTTGGGCATTCTTCCACATATCTTTCTATTGTTGATTTCTACCGTAATGTTGTTGTGGTCATAAGACATACATTGTATGACTTTAATTCTCTTAAACTTACTTTTATTTGCTTTATGCTTCAGAATATCATGTATCTTGGTAAATGTTGCATGTCCACTTGAGAAGAATGTGTATTCTGCTATTATTGGGTGGTGGAAGGTTCTGTAAATGTGGATTTTTAGTTGTTTCAAGTTGTTTGATAGTGATATTAAATTGCCTATATTCTTTCTAATTTTATGCCTATTCTACAAATTTTTGAGACAAGGATTGACACCTTTTACTTTAATTATGAATTTGTATATATCTTCTTGAATTTCTGTCAGTTTTTGTTTCATGTGTTTCAAAGTTCTGTTATTAGGTACATAAGCCTTTAGGGTTATTATTCCCTCTTGATGAATTGACCCCTTCATCATCATGAGATGACATGACTGACTTTGTCCCTGGTAATGTTCTTTTCTTCAAAATCTAATTTGATACTTATATGGTCACTCCAACTGTTTTCTAAAAAAGTATTGTTAGTTTGGTATATCTTTTTTCATATTTTAACTTTAGCCTATTTGTGTCTTTATATTTAATGTGTGGTATTTAAGGAAGCATAATTTCCTTGTTTTTTAATCCAGTCTGAGAATGTGTCTTCTAATTGGGATATTAGACCTGTTACATTTTACGATTATTTTTGCAGTTGTATTTAAATCTACCATCTTGCTATTCGGGATTATTTTTGTCCCATTTGTTCTTTGTTCTTTTTTCCCTCTTCTCCTGGCTTCTTTTTAATTACTTTTTTTTTTTTTTTCAATTTCATTATTATCTCTGCTGTTGATTTATAAATATTATCCATAACACTTTATTGTGTAATTTAATAGTTGCCTTAGGATTTGTAGTATAAGTTTTAACTCAGAGGTCAGGAAAATATGGTCTTCAGGCTAAATTTGGCCACTTTTCTTTGTAAATAATGTTTCATTGGAACATAACCATACTCATTTGTTTAAGTATTGTCTGTTCCTTATGTTGTACTTCAATGGAATCATACTTGCATAGTCATTTTTACTGGATAGCAGGCATGGTGGATTTAATTTTCTTACATACTGGATACCTTTATTTTCATATAAGTAGCATTTAGCTTTTTTCTAGGATGCAGTTCATTGTCTTGTAAACACTTTGATCATTTTGGGCCTTGTGTTTAAGCTTTAGTCATGTGGGACTAGGGAAGTATTTCGTTTAAGATTAATTTTTCCTCAGTATTGAAGCATGTCCTTTCTTATACTCTAACAAACACTCTTTGAATTATGAGGCTTTTCACTCCCTTTTGGGAAGAGGAGCTATCTCAGTCGTTTGTGAGCTGAGTGGGCTCTTTCTTTTAATCTTTTAAGGGTTTTCTCTTCCTGGACTTGGGCTTGGGTAGTTTCCTCGGATCCATGTTTGACTATGTATATGTATATATATATGTGTGTGTGTGTGTGTGTGTGTGTTTTGAGATGGAGTCTCAGTCTGTTGCCTCGGCTGGAGTGCAGTGGCGTGGTCTCAGCTCACTGCAACGTCTGCCTCCCGGCTTCAGGTGATTCTCCTGCCTCAGCCTCCTGCATAGTTGGGACTACAGGTGCACAATTAGCCTGGCTAATTCTTGTATTTTTAGTAGAGATGGGGTTTCACCATGTTGGCCAGGCTGGTCTCAAACTCCTGACCTCAAGTGATCTGCCCGCCTTTGCCTCTGAAAATGCTGGGATTACAGGCATGAGCCCCAGTACCCGGCCCATGATTGACAATTTTTTTTATTGGATAGCAGGCATTGTGACATTTAGCTTGTTAAGGTGATGAACATTTTTGTATTTCTGTAACTATTATTGTTCTCTGTTCTGAGACATAAAACTAGTTTGATCCCTATAGGTCTTACTTTTAAAGTTTGTTAGATTGGACCAACACAGCTTTCAGTCGGGTTAATTTTGCTCCACTACTGAAGCAAAATCCTTCTGATTACTTTGTCTGATGTCCTATGAATTATGAGATTTTCTGCTCTGGCCGAAGGCAACAGGAACTATTCCTGGCCATGGTGAGTTCATCGATTGGTTCCTCTAACCTTTCATTCCTTTCCTGGTTTAGGGTAATGTCCTCACTCACATGTGCTGAGTATTTCTCTGCTGAATGCTTGAAGGAGACTGTCTGCATATCTACAGAGTTCTCTTTGTGCAGTTTATTCTTCTCTAATACTCGATCCTGTGAATTTTGTCCTCCTTCTCCAAGACACTCTGTTCTGGCTTATCTACTCAGGAAGTCTTTCAGGCTCCACCTGGCTTAGCCCTCCCTGTACTACCACTTGGAAACTCTTTCCAGGTAGTAAGCTAAGGCAGTTGTGGGGCATACTTCATTTGTTCCCTGTCTCTCAGTATTCAGTGTCCTTTGTTGCCTGATGTCCAGTGTCCTGAAAAGTGTCATTTCATATGTTTTGTTCTGTGTTTTAGATTTTTCAGGCATGAGATTAAATCCTGTCTTTGTCTGCTTCATTTTTTCTTTAAGTAGTAGTCTGGGAGTAGCATTTTAATTGGGTGATAGTAGTTCAATGTCTTACTTCCAGAATTTACAGTGTAGAATGTGGGAGAACTACTGTTGATTCCCAGAGCTCTGGAACTTGCTGTGATAAAGGAACAGTGTGTTTCTGGTATGCTAGCCAGTGCTTAAGTGGCTAAGGTCTCTGGCTTATATGTGTCTACCTCCAGTGTAGAATGTGCCATGCGTGAGCATAGGGTGTGTTATTGGTATATTATTAACTATAGAACATAAATCAATATGTGAAAGGGATTGTCTAGGACCCCCTTCTAAGGAGGGTCTTTAAAGGACCTTGTTAAAAACTGGTACCAAGGCATAGAAGGACAACAGTGTAATAAGGCTCCATTATTCATGATTTCTTGCGTTAGATTTTAGAAGTGTCACAAATATGTTTGAGAAATTCTTGTAGTCATTTCTAATTTTCTTTTAAACTCTTCAGACCTCCATTCTCGATGTGGGACTATCTAAACCCATACTAGCACAGAGATGCAGTCAGTAAGTTTTGATTCCTAAGTCTGGAATATTAGGTAAGAGCAAGCATTTTAAATGCATTACCCAAAAGATAATAAATTAGTACATTGATTGAGCAGCCTTTTAAAAAATGATTCAATGGTTACTTCTGTAGACAGCTTATTAATAATCAGATGTTTGTTGGTTATACTTCACTTGTGTGTACAAAAAATTGTTAAATAATCCAAAATGAGGACATGTTTTTATACCTTAGAAAAAGACTTTTTAAGTATATTTTTGTATGTTTTAAAGAATTTTATAATGTATGTCATTTGTATTTTAAAGGGAAAGATACCTATCCAGATTTCCCTTCCTCAAAATGTACACACACACACACACACACACACACACACACACGCACACAAATACACAGGTAAACAAAGAGAACTCTTAAGCTGTGCTTTATTTTGCTTATATCAAGAAAATGTAGTAGAATGAATGGCTGATTATTGTAACGCTGTCAGTTCTTCTAATGTTAATTTATTGGCTTAACAAAATTCCAAATAAAGCCACAATAGGGATTTTTGTTTGATGTTGACAGAATTATTTTATAGTTTCCTTGGAAAAATAAACAAATGCAAAGAAATAACATTTTTTGTTTGTTTATTTGTTTTTTGAGACAGGGTCTTGCTCTATCACCAGGCTGGAGTGCAGTGGCACTATCCTGGCTCATTGCAACCTCAACCTCCCAGGCTCAGGCAATCCTCATGCCTCAGCCTCCCGAGTAGCTTGGACTACAGAAGCATGCGCCACTATACCCGGCTACTTTTTTTTTCAGTAGAGATGAGATCTTGCTTGTTGCCCAGGCTGGTCTCAAACTCCTGGGCTCCAGTGATCCTCATGCATTGGCCTCCCCAAATTCTCTTGTTTAAAACTTTATAAAGTGTGCATAAGCAAAACATTATAGTATCAACACGAGATTAGAAACATACTGTATATCCCCAAAATATCCTGTTATAGATTACTTACCATATATCATTATGATAAAGGAAGAATCACAAATTGCGGCAAAGAGATTTTTCAATAAATAGTATTTGAGAAATCGCTTAAATATTTCAAAAAATCGTTTTAAAATGCCGTCTCTACCATATACAAAAATAAATCTTACTTACATAAAAGAGCTAAATCTTGAAAACCCAGCTAAATATTTTGTTGACCATTGGATGGTGAATGTCTCCTTAAATCATCTATATATTTGACTAGCAAAAATTAAGGATTACTGAGCATAAAAAACTAGCACAAAATTGGATAAGTATTTGCAGCTAATATGATAGAAAACTGACATTTTTAATATTTAAGTGACTTGTGCCAATTGACAAAACAGTAAGTCAGTAATAGAAAATAAGCACAAACATTACTGATAATTCACAAAAATAGTAGAAAGACTACTAAACATGAAAAACAGTGTTCAGCCTAAAAATCAAAACTTAAATTTAAAAAATAATGCCATTTTCGCACACCAAATTTGAAAAGGCTTTTTACAGGGTATATTCCATGCTATCAAGGATGTGGTAAGACAAATGCTTTCATAAACTGCTGATGGGAGTGGAAATTACTATAACCTTTTTGGAAAATAATTTTGTTGTGTATGTCAGGAATCTTTGACTATTTATGCTCCTTGACCCAGCATTTCATTTTTTAAAAAAAATTCTTAATTCATTTTGAGAAAATAATCATAAATATCAGTAATATGTACATATGCATATTGCAGAGTTATTTCAAATAGTGAAAAACTGGAAATAACCTAAATGTCAAGAAGGGGAATGTTTAGGTAACTTACAGTAAATTGGTATGGTTATATTGTACAGCTATTGGAAACTATTTATAAATAAATTTTAAAGACATAGAATGCTTATGATATAATATCAACTGGGGATAAAGGAGGCCACTAAATAGTACTTATATGGTAGTCTGATTTCAACTCTATTAAAACACACATTCATAGACACATTCAAACACAGATATGCACAAAAAATTGAAAAGCAGATGACAAAATATTAAAAGTGCTTAGCTCAAGAGTACTGGAGTTTAGGATGATTTTCATTTTGTTGGGGGGGAGGGCGATTTATGAGTAGGACGATTAGTGGTTTGGAAAGCATTATTGGCAGTGAACCTAAAATTTGTTTTTAGAAAAGCAAACATTGCAGCATAGCATGTGGCAGAAGTGGCTTCTAGGGAAGAGTTCATTCTTATGGACAAGTATCCCTGAGTTCACATCTTGGGCCTCCTTCTTACTAGCTGTGTTATTTTGGACAAGCTACTTAATCACTCTGAGTTTCTTTCTCCATTTGCAAGATGTTCCTAATACCTACCTCATAGAGTTTGGAAGCTATAATAACATAATGATTGTACAGTGCCTGGCACATAATTTCTACTTAGTAATGTTTTATTTGCATCTATCATGAGGCTTTCCACCAAGACAACTTCATGACAAGGTGATAGGCTTGCATAACTATAACTAGGCAAAGTTTTTTCTAATTTAGTTCTAAATAGTTTTTATTTAGCCTTTTCTTATGTATTAGCTTTCAGAGAACTTTCTTATTATCCTTGGTTAGAAGTTGAATAGGCAACAGTTATTTTTATTCTTAATAAAAAGTCAAGTGAAAGTGATGTTTTTATACTTTTACCATTATAATATTCAAATTAATGCTCCCAAAACTTAGATAATAAACGATCTTTGTTTTTCTGTTGATCATTTTAAAAAGTAGTTAGCATATCAGAAGTTATTAACTGCTCATTCTCTGCAATTTTACTAGTAACCTGGATCTGCATTGTGAAATGCAGGGGCCCTAAATGGGCAAGCAGGTTGTAAGCTATTATGACATGTACTTTATGCAGTTTTGAGCCTTCTTAATAATCCAGAGGTTTCTTTATGAAAATAACCCATTTTGAGAAAAATATTTGATTTCACCAATCTGGAGTTCTTGCTAAACCTTAAAAATTACATCTCATGGCTGATTAGTGTCCAATTCTATGTGTAAATGAATACTCACTAGTGAATGGATTTAGATATAAATCTATAATAATAATACCTTATGGTTATTTAAAGTTTTTTATGTTTAATATGGTTTTAAGTTTAATATGGTTATATTAAAGTTTTTTAAAGTTTACAAAGCTTTTTTTCCACATAAACTGATTTGATTCTTACAACAACCTTGTTAGGTATATACAGCAGATATTGTTCTGTTTTACAGATTTAGAAACTGAGGCCCAAAGGGCTAAGTGACATGTCTGATATTACACTGCCAATTCTGATTCAAGTTCATTACTCTTCACTTCATCATAGCAGCCGTATTTCCAGGCACAAAATGATTGAGTAATACAGTGCCATTGCACTCATATACATTACTAACAGAAGAGGCTTAGATCCACCCCTTAGGTCAGAGATGAGTTCACAATTGTGTGTAGGATAAGAGTTACTAAATTAACAACTTGTGATAGTGTAGTAAAAGCTTTGGGTTTGTAGAGCCCCTAAAAGTGAAATTTCTGAGAAATGATAGTAGACAGTAAAAGAGAGAATGGTAGAAATAGTGGAATTCCCAGAGCTAAAACAAAGTACCTTCTATATTTCAAATACCCTAAGGGTAACTGTATTATAGCAGAGTACTAAAATTAATATTGGTATTATGGGACTAAGTCACTTTCAAAAAGGTGAATCTTGTGCTGTGCATTTAGTGTGAGAAGATATACAAACAACATAATGTTTTGGAAAGATTTACATTAAAATGGTTAATATTGAAGAGATGCATTCTTAAAGAGTTTCGTTTCATTTATATAGAAATCTTATTTCTCTGGTATTGCCAATAATTATACCAGTCAAATAAGAATTGACTATGCTTATTATATTATTATTTTCCTAGATTTGTCTGTCTACTCATTTTGAAAGAAGTATTTTTAAATATACTGAATACCGAAAGAAAGATCAAATGATAATTCATTATTTTGTTCTAGGTTCTGTTTACAGAGGAAGATGTGAAATTCTACCTCGCAGAACTGGCCCTTGCTTTGGATCATCTGCACCAATTAGGAATTGTTTATAGAGACCTGAAGCCAGAAAAGTAAAGTTGTATTCTTCTTTTGTATTCATGTTGTCTGTGTTTCTGGAAGTACTTTTTGTCAAACTCTATTAGGTCTTTTAAATATTATAGGGAATTCTATATGAATTACATGAAACTTATTTGTAAAAAGTAATCTTTGTAAGACATACATTGACTTTAAGTTAATCATTTAAATTTTTTAAATATGTTAAATAGATACTGACTTATCTTAGTTTTATGATTTTTATGTAAATGTTTTATGTAAAATATTTTATTCCATCTTGTTGAATGTGAATTTTGATTTACAGCATTTTGCTTGATGAAATAGGACATATCAAATTAACAGGTATGCAGATTTTCTTATTATACCCTTAGCTGCTTGATTCATATTTTTTATTATTTTAATATAAATTTGTCTAAGCCTGTTTTTTTCTCTTTCTGAATTTGATTTGCAATTTATTCATCTCTTTAGTGAATTAAATGTTATTTGATGGTTAGACTGCTCTCAATATGTTCTAATTGTAATATTAAAAAATTGTACATTAGATACACTTATTGTAAATAATTAATGATAGTTTTTTAGGTAACAATACATCATCTGAGTTTCAGTCTAGACAGAATGATGTATCACAAGTAGTCATCACATTTGAAATATAGTGACAACCTTCCCTCTGCCTTCCCTGACTCCTGGCAACCACTTATATGTTCTACATGTCTATAATTTTGTTATTTTGAGAATGATATAGAAATAGAATCATACAGTTGTCACACTACTGAGCATTTATCCTAGAAAAATAAAAACCTATGTTCACATAAAAGCCTATATATGAATGTTCATAACAACCCTACTTGTAATAGCCCGACTGGAAGTTACCTAAATGTTCTTCAAAAGGGGAATGGATAAATATAAATTGTCATACGTCCGTGTGATGGCATGCTACTCAGCAGTAAAAAGGAAAGACCTGTTGAGACATCCAGCAACTTGGATGGATCTCAAGGGCATTGTGCTGAGTGAGCCAGTCTCAAAAGGTTACGTGTGTTTTCAATAGATAGTAAATTCTGTATTTTATTATTTGAATGTTAGAACAGAGGTAAAATGAAGATGTGGTCTTTACAGATAATTTTAAATAGGTACAGTTTAAAGGTAAGTTGCTTTAAATTCCTGTGTATACTGCATCAATGCAAAAATAAAATATCAGTTACCTCAAAAGCGGACATAAATATGAAAAAGTTCAAATAAAGTTTAGTAACTCTTACTGATTCACAGCCTGATTATCTTTTTCATGTACAAAAGAAATGATGTGGGTTCAAAGATATTTAAAGAGAAAAAGGAAAGGAAAATAACAATCGGGAACAGTAGAGTTTCGAGATTTTTATATAATACATAAATTTGTATTTTACAGCAATTAAAAAGATAATTAAAAATTAATTCCTCTTTTCATTTTTGCTTAATAAAGTATACCTGTTTTGTCAGAGGTGAGAAAGAGAGGTGGGAAAGAGTAGAAAAAACCCCTATTTTTCTCTCTCTACGTTAAGGTTAGTTACGTAAATAATGATGCCAAGTTGATTTGTATTTAGTATTCTCATTTTAATTCTGCTTTTGATAGATTTTAGAGACTTAAACTGTCTGAGGAGGGAAGAATAGATAGAATCAATATTAATTTATAAGCAAGGGACACAAAGCATGTAACAGGAAGAAATGTGATTCATAATTTTTTTGACAACTCAATTTATTTTCCTTGCAATGGCACAAACATTTCTGTTAAAGACTGTGTACAATAATAAATATTAGATAATTTACAGTTTTGTGATTATAACCTAGGTCAAGGTTTTATAATGACTACATTTATGGATTTACCCCGACAGCATTCCAATGAGGTTGGCTAAAGTATGACCACTCACAGCAAGTATTTTAACCCATTTATGCCTGAGGCTGCAATTTTTAGAATTTTTGCAGTCAGACTTTGATGATGACCTTGAGCAGTAGGATATAAATAACTCCCACATGCTTAGCGTTCCAATAATGGAACACTAGGCATAAATAGGTTTAAGAATTCTTTTATAATGTTTCTTTTAATTTATTTTATGTTCTTTATCTCTCTTTCTCTTTAATTTTTCTTGTTTACTTTCTTTCTTTCTTAACCTCCTGTGTATCTTTCCTCCCTGCTATACGTCTCTTCCTATCTCCTTCTTTCCTTCCATATTGAATAGTACAGTAAAAAATACCAGATTGATTGCTATTTGCTGTTGACACCAGGGAGCTGTGTGCATGTTGTTATGATTTAACAATGTCTCACCTAGGGAGGGTCTTTGCTAGCATTCTGTTTTCCAAGAATAATTGCAGGAGAATGACAATACTTTTTTTTTTTTTTTTTTTTTTTTCCACCAGTCCACTTTAAAAATTCTCCAGACATAAGGAATGGACCTAATATCTGAAATGAAAGGCTACTGTGAAATTACAATGGACTATAGAAAGTTTCCTGTTATAACTGTGCTTTGAGTCTGATTGGCCTCATTCTGAGTTTATGATTTTTATAGCGAATCAGTAGAATGAGAGTGGATGAGAGTGGATATCCCCAGATATCTACATCCTTGCTAATATATTATTTATATTATATATTATTATAAGATTTAAGTTTTTTTTTTTTCTGAAATCCTGCATCCTTTTCATACTCTGTACAAAATCCCTCCCATAGTTTATATAAAAATAACTTTATAATATGACTTGCCTCTTTAGAAAAATTATTTAATCATAATATCCCATTAAAAAGATTCCTCAAGGATCTAGAACTAGATGTACCATATGACCCAGCCATCCCATTACTGGGTATATACCTAAAGGATTATAAATCATGCTGCTCTAAAGACACATGCACACGTATGTTTATTGCAGCACTATTCACAATAGCAAAGACTTGGAATCAACCCAAATGTCCATCAGTGACAGATTGGATTAAGAAAATGTGGCACATATACACCATGGAATACTATGCAGCCATAAAAAAGGATGAGTTTGTGTCCTTTGTAGGGACATGGATGCAGCTGGAATCCATCATTCTTAGCAAACTATCACAAGAACAGAAACCAAACACTGCATGTTCTCACTCATAGGTGGGAACTGAACAATGAGATCACTTGGACTCACAGGAAGGGGAACATCACACACCGGGGCCTATCATGGGGAGGGGGGAGGGGGGAGGGATTGCATTGGGAGTTATACCTGACGTAAATGACGAGTTGATGGTTGCAGCACAGCAACATGGCACAAGTATACATATGTAACAAACCTGCACATTATGCACATGTACCCTACAACTTAAAGTATAATAATAATAAATAAATTTAAAAAAAAAAGTATAGCTTGAATACAGAATCTATTTGAACTGTGATTAATCTGTTGCACTTTTTAATTTTTTTTTTTTTTTTAAGAGACAGAGTCTTACTCTGTCACCCAGGCTGGAGGGCTGTGGCATGATCACATCTTATCACAGCCTTTATTTAACTCCCGGGCTCAAGCCATCCTCCCACCCCAACCTTCTGAGTAGCTGGGACTTCAGGAACGTGCCACCACATCCAGCTATTTTTTTTTTTTTTTTGTAGAGACAGAGTCTTGCTATATTGCCCAGGCTGGTCTTGAACTCCGGGCCTCAAGCAATCCTCCTGCTACGGCTCCCCAAAGTGTTGGGGTAACAGTTGTGAGCCACTGTGCCCAGCCTATAATGTGTTTTCTGAGAGACGTAATTCAGAAGCAACTTCTACAAAGAGAGGGAAGAAAAATATACAGTGGTCAGAGATGTAAATCACACAGTACTTGAGCTGAGTATTTAAGAGAAGAATGTATACTTGAGAAAATAATTCTATGTAGTTTTTATAGTTACTTGCAAACTAATCACTGAGATTGCTTTTATTTATAGTAAATATTCATCAAATTATTATATTCTGAGTGTGCTTTTAAAGTTTAAAGTCTTATAAAAGAGTCTTTTAGATTACAAAGATGTGAAACACTGACACTCAAACCTACCCCCCAAAATAACCCTTCCATTATATAGTTGAATTGTACATTTTCTTTTATTTTCAAATTAGTGATTTGGAAAAACCACTGTATAACATATGGCTTATCTAATCTTGTAGCTAGTTTTATAGTTGTACAATTTTTGTTAGTTGATTGCTGAACAAATTATACTTGTTAAATAACAGTTTAGTCAGAAATAGTATGGCAAAGGAACTCTGTGGATTGGCATAAATCTCTGAAAGGTTAACAGGTGAATAAGAAAATTCTTCTCTCCCCACTTCTCTCTGGAATGGCCAAAGAAACCAGTGTTCTTCTCCACAAGCTATGTTATATTCAGCTGAACTGACCTGGAAGACTAGATGTTAATTATATTTACTTTTGTAAATGGAATGTGCAGAGTTTACAAGTTTCAATATACAGAGAAAGAACATAGTAGCACAGTGAAAATATTTTTAAAGATTATACTGAAAGTTAAGATACATTAAGCTATTATCTCAGGATAAGTGATTTTTTTAAATGAAAATATTGAGCAGAGTTAGAAAATCAGTTTTGAGGGGACCTAAAATTAAGAGTTAATGTTGATGTTTTGTTGTAAACGAGCAATATAGGGCTTATAGATTTTTAATTTTTAAAATGAAAGTATACTTTACATATGTTAAAACTCATCCTTCTGATGTCTTTTGGTGATGGAACTATCCTGTGTCTTGACTGCATCAATGTCAGTGTCCTGGCTGTAGTTATAGTACTATAGTTTTGCAAGATTTTAGCATGGGGGAAACTGGATAAACAGAATCCCTGTAGTTTTTCATGTAACAGCATACGAATCTGCAATCATCTCAAAATATAAAGTTTAATTTTTAAAAATCACTTTTTTGTGTATAGTTCTGCAAGTTTTGACAAATGCGTACAGCCTTGTAACTATCACCAAAATAAAAATATGGAACAGTTCCATAACCCTCCTCCTCCAAATTCTCCCCTTATAAGTCAATCCTCCCTTGACCCCAAGCCAACTACCAGTCTACTTTCTGTTCCCGTATATATGCTTTTCCCATAATGTAATTATGAACAGAGGCATACAGTATACAGCCTTTTGAGACTGGCTTCATTTAATTAGCATAGGGCATTTGAGATTCATCCATATTGTTGGCTGTATCAATGAATATTTTTTTAAATTGCTAAGTAGTGTTTCATTTTATGGTGGTACCATAATTTGTTTATCCATTCCTCAATGAGGAGGCATTTGAGTTGTTTCCTCTTTTGGGCAATGATGAATAAAGCCACTGTAAACTTTCATGTATAGGTTTTTTGACCATAAATTTTTATTTCCTTTAAGTAAATACATAAGGAGTGAGATTAGTTGATCATATGTTGAGTGTATTTAACTAAGTGAGAAAACTTCAAACTGATTCCCAAAGTGGTTGTAATATTTCGTATACCCACCCGCAATGTCTAGTGGATCTGTATCCTCACTAGCATTTTGTATTGTTAGTATTTTTTATTTTATCTATTCAAATAGGCATTAGGTAGAATTATCATGGTTTTATTTTGTATTTTTCTAAAACTAATGACACTAAGCACATTTTCATGTATTTATTTCTTTGAAGAAGTGTCTATTCAGATCTTTTGCCCATTAAAAAATGGATTGTTTGATTTTCAACCTATAATTTTTTATATTTTTTTAAATTTAAATTTTAATTTTGTGGGTACATACTTGTATATATTTATGTGTTGTATGAGATATTTTGATACAGGCATGCAGTGCCTAATAATCACATCAGGGTAAATGGGGTATATACATCATCTCAAGCATTTATCCTTTGTGTTACAAGCAATCCAGTCATATGCATTTAGTTATTTTAAAATGTATAATTATATTATTTTGGACTATACTCACCCTGTTGTGCTAGCTAATATTAAGTCTTATTTATTCTCTCCAACTGTTTTTCACACCCATTATCCATCCCCCATCCTCTAAGTCCCTTCCCCTTGTACCCTTCCTAGCCACTGGTAACCATCCTTCTACTCTCTATTTCCATGAGTTCAATTATTTTAATTTTCATCTTTCATAAATAAGTGAGAACATAAGTTTATTTTTCTGTGCCTGGCTTATTTCAGTTAACACAATGATCTCCAGTTCCACCCACAATGCAGATGAAAGGTTCTTACTCTTTTTTATGGATGAATAGTACTCTGTTGTGTTTAAGTGCCTCATTTTCTTTATCCATTTGTCTGTCAGTGGGCATTTAGATTGCTTTCTTATCATGGTTATTAAAAACAGTGCTGCAGCAAACATGGGAGTACAGATATCTCTTCATTGTACTGATTTCCTTTCTTTTACATATGTACCCAGCAGTGGGATTAATGGATCGTATGGTAGCTCTATTTTTAGTTTTTTTGAGGAACCTCTAAACTGTTCTCCATAGTGGTTGTGCAAATTTACATTCCCACCAATAGCGTATGAGATTTCCTTTTTCTCCGCATCCTCATCAGCATTTTTTTATTGCCTGACTTTTGAATAGAGGCCTCATTTTAGGGAGAAATTATATCTTACTGTAGTTTTGATTTGCTTTTCTCTGGTGATCAGTGATGTTGAGCACCTTTTCATATGCCTGTTTGCCATTTGTATGCTTTCTTTTGAGAAATGTCTATTCAGATCTTGTGCTCATTTTTTAATTGGATTATTAGACTTTTTCCTGTAGAGTTGTTTGAGCTCCTTATATATTCCTGTTATTAATCCCTTGTCAGATGGGCAGTTTGCAAATATTTTCCCTTATTCCATGAATTGTCTCCTCATGTTATTGATTGTTTCCTTTGCCATGCAGAAGCTTTTTAACTTGATGTGATCCAGTTTGTACATATTTGCTTTGATCACCTGTGCTTGTGGGCTATTACTTAAGAAATCTTTGCCCAGTCCAATGTCCTGGCAACTTTATCCAATGTTTTCTTGTAGTAGTTATATTGTTCAAGGTCTTAGATGTAAATTTTCAATCTATTTTGTTTTTATTTTTGTATATAGCAAGAGCTAGCGATATAGTTTCATTCATCTGTAGATGCATATCCAGTTTTCCTAGCACCATTTATTGAACACGCCGTCCTTTACCCATTGTATGTTCTTGGCACCTTGTCAAAAAGGAGTTTACTATAGATACATGGATTTATCTCTGGGTTCTCGATTCCATTCCCCTGTCCTATGTTTCTGTTTTCATGACAGTACCATGTTACTATAGCTTTGTAGTATAATTTGAAGTCAATAATGTGATTCCTCCAGTTTTGTTCTTTTCTCATAGGTAGCTTTATCTATACTGGGTATTTTGTGGATCCATATAAATTTTAGGACTTTTTTTTCTATTTTTGTGTAGAATCTCATTCTATTTTGAAAAGTATTCTATTTTGAAAGGTATTGTGTTTAATCTGTAGATTGCTTTGGGTAGTATGGACAATTTTAACAATACTGATTCTTTCAATTCATGAACTTGGAATACCTTTCCATTTTTTGTGTGTCTTTCTCAATTTCTTGCATCATTTTAGTATGTTCCTTTTTACATGTCTTCTTTAATTTCTTTTTATCAATGTTTTGTAGTTTCATTGTAGAGATACTTTACTTCTTGTTTAATTACTAGGTATTTGATTTTCTTTTTAGCTATTATAAGTGGGATCACTTTCTGGATTTCATTTTCAGATTGTTCTCTGTCGGCCTGTAGAAATGCTACTGATTTTTGTATGTTCATTTTGTATCCTGCAACTTTGTTGAGTTTGTCAGTTCTAATAGTTTCTTGGAGGAGTCTTTTGGTTTTTCCAAATGTAAGATAATACCATCTGTAAAAAGGGATAATTTGACTTCTTCCTTTCTCACTTGGATACCCTTTATTTCTTTCTCTTGTCTGATTGCTCTGGTTAGGACTTGCAGTACTATGTTGATTAACAGTAGTGAAAGCAGGCATCCTTGTTGTGTTCCGGGTCTCAGAGGAAAGGATGTCAGTTTTTCCCAATTCGTTATGGTACTAACAGTGGGTTTGTCATATATGGCTTTGATTATGTTGATGCATGTTCCTTCTATACCCAGTTTTTTGAGGGTTTTTTTTTTTTTTTTATCATGAAGAGATGTTGAATTTCATCAGGTGCTTTTTCAGCATCAGTTGAAATCATCATGTGGTTTTTGTCCTTCATTTTGTTGGTATGATGTATCATATTATGTGATTTGCATATGGTGAACCATCCTTGCATACCTGGGACAAATCCCACTTGGTCTTGATGAACAGTCTTTTTGATGTATTATTGAATTCAATTTGCTAGTATCTTGTTGAGGATTTTTGCATTATTATTCATCAGAGATATTGGCCTGTAGTTTTTTGTTGTTGTTGTATCTTTGTCTGGTTTGGGTATCAGGGTAATACTTGCCTCATAGAATGACTTTGGGAGTATTCCCTCCTGCTCTATTTTTTGTAATATTATGAGCAGGATTGGTATTAATTCTTCTTTAAATGTTTGGAGGAATGTAGCACTGAAGCCATCAGGCCCTGGGCTGTTCATTACTGAGAGACTTTTTATTATTGTGTTGATCTTACTACTTGTTATTGACCTCTTCAGGTTTTGGATTTCTTGGTAGGTTTTATGTGACAAGGAATTTGTCCATTTTCTCTAGATTTTCCCATTTATTGGCATGTAGTTGCTCATAGTAGCCACTAATGACCCTTTGAATTTTTGTGGTATCAGTCATAATGCTTCCTTTTTCATCTCTAATTTTAATTATTGGGGTCTTCTCCCTGTTTTTCTTTGATAGTCTGGCTAATGGTTTGTCAATTTTGTTTATTTTTTCAAAAAGCAAGTTTTTATTTCATTGATGTTTTATATTATTTTCCTCATTTCAAATTCATTTATTTCTGCCCTGATATTTATTACTTCTTTTCTCCTATTAATTTTGGGTTCAATTTGCTTGCTTCTCTAGTTCTTCAAGATACATCATAAGGCTATTTGAAGTTTTTTTTTTTTTTTTTATATAAGCACTTTCAGCTATAAATTTCCATCTTAGTACTGCTTTCACTGTATTCCATAGGATTTTTTATGTTGTATTTCTATTATCATTTGTTTCAAGAATTTTTAAAATTTCTTTTTTAATTTTTTTATTGACTCTCTGGTCATTCAGGAACATATTGTTTTATTTCTATGTATTTATATAGTTTCCAAAATTCCTCATTGTTGATGTCTAGTTGTATTCAATGTGGTCACAGAAGATGCTTGATATTATTTCAGATTTTTGAATATATTAAGACTTGTTTTGTGATGTAACATATGGTCTATTCTTGAGAATGATCCATGTGCTGAGGAGAAGAGTGTGTATTCTGCAGCCTTTGGATGAAATGTTCTGTAAGTATCTATTAGGTCCACTTCTTCTATGGTGCAGATTAAGTCCGATGTTTCATTGTTGAGTTTTCTGTCTGGGAGGTCTGTCCACTGCTGAAAGTGGGGTGTTGAAGTCACTGGCTGTTACTGTATTGAGTTCTATATCCCTCTTTATCTATAATATTATTTGCTCTCTATATATGGATGCTCCAGTTTGGGGTACATAGATATTTATAATTTTTCTGTCTTCTTGCAAGATTGACCCCTTTATCATTCATTATATAATGACCTCCATTTCCCTTCTTGCAATTTTTGCCTTCAAATCTATTTTGTATGATATGACTGCTCCTGCTCCTTTGTGGTTTCCATTGGCATGGAATATCTTTTCCCATTCCTTTATTTTCAGTCTGTATGTGTCTTTATGCGTGAAGCGTGTTTCTTGTAGGCAACAGATCATTGTTTCTTGTTTTTTCATGGGTTCATCCAGTCTATGTATTTTTATTGTTTAGTCCATTTATATTCAATGTTGTTATTAATGAATAGGGACTTACTCCTGCCATTTTTTTAGTTGCTTTCTGGTCCGCTCTTCCTTGTTTTCTTCATCCCTGCCCTCCTTTTACTGAAGGTGATTTTCTGTGGTGCTATGATTTAGTTTCTAATTATTTATTTATTTATTTATTTATTTAGAGATGGAGTCTCACTCTGTCGCCCAAGCTGGAGTGCAGTGGCACGATCTCGGCTCACTGCAAGCTCCGCTTCCCAGGTTCATGGCATTCTCCTGCCTCAGCCTCCCAAGTAGCTGGGACTCCAGGTGCCTGTCACCACACCCGGCTAATTTTTTGGTATTTTTAGTAGAGATGGGGCTTCACCGTGTTAGGCAGGATGGTCTCGATCTCTTGACCTTGTGATCCGCCTGCCTCGGCCTCCCAAAGTGCTGGGATTACAGGCATGAGCCACTGCACCTGGCCTCTTTCTCTTTATTTTTTGCATATTGTATGTTTTTCGGTTTGAGATTACCATGAGGCTTGCCAATATGATCTAATACCCCTTATTTTAAACTGGTGGAAACTTAACACTGATTGTCTAAACAAACATGCAAAAAAAACCTGCTGAAAAACACTACACTTTGACTTCGTCTCCCCACTTTTCAAATTTTTATTGCTTCTCTTTATGTCTTATTGTACTATGTTTTGAAAAGTTTTTGTAGTTATTGTTTGATTGGTTCGTCATTTAGTCTTTCTACTTAAGAGGAATTTACACCCCACAATGACAATGAAATAATATTCCCTGCATTTTTCTTTGTGCTTACTATTATAGAGAGTTTTGTACCTTCAGATGATTTCTTCTTGCTCATTACATACTTTTCTTTCAGATTGAAGAACTCCCTTTAGCATTTCTTATAAGACAGGTCTGGTGTTGATGAAATCTCTGTTTTTGTTTTTCTGGGAAAGTCTTTATTTCTCCATCATGCATGAAGAATACTTTTTGCCAGTTATAATAGTGTAGACTAATTTTTTTTCAGTGCTTTAAATATGTTATGCCCCTCTATCCTAACCTATAATGCTTTCACTGAAAAGTATGCTGCCAGGTGTATTGGGGCTCCATTATGTGATTTGTTTATTTTCTCTTGCTGTTTTTAGGATACTTTATCATTGAACTTTTGGAGTTTGATTATTAAATGCCTTGAGGTGGTCTTCTTTAGTTTAAATCTGTTGGATGTTGTAAAACTTTCTTGTACTTGTATGTTTATTTCTTTCTCTAGGTTTCGGGAGTTATCTGATAGTATCCCTTTGAATACACTTCTTACCCCTCTTTCTCTCTCTACTTTCTATTCAAGTCCAGTAGCTCTTAGACTTGCCCCTCTTAGGCTATTTTCTAGATCTTGTAGGCATGCTTTATTCTTTTCCTTTTTTTTAAATTTTGTCTCCTCTGTGTATTTTCAAATAGCCTGTCTTGAAGCTCACAAATTATTTTCACTTCTTGATCAGTTCTTCTATTAAGAGACTGTCATGCATTCTTCAGTATGTCAAGTTGCATTTTTCAGCTCTAGAATTTCCACTTGATTCTTTTTAATTATTTTAATCTCTTTATTATAGTTATCTGATAGAATTGTAAATTCCTTCTCTTTGTTATCTTTAGTTTCGTTGAGTTTCCTCAACAGAGCTATTTTGAATTATCTGTCTGAAAGCCTGCATATCTATCTCTGTTTCTCCAGAATTGATTCCTCGTTCCTTATTTAGTTCATTTGGTGAGGTCATGTTTTTCTGGATGGTCTTGCTGCTTGTAGATGCTTGGGAGTGTATGGGCATTGATGAGTTAGATTTTTAATTTGGTCTTCGCACTCCAGGCTTATTTGTACCTGTCCTTCTTGGGAAGACTTTACAGGTATTCGCTGGGAGTTGAACCCCAAGCCCAATAATGCTACAGTTTTATAGGCTCCTAGAGGTAACCCATTGGTGGCCTTGGATAAATTCTGGAAGAATTCTCTGTATTACCAGTTGGAGAACCTCATTCTTTTCCCTTATTTTCTCCCAAACAAATGGAGTCTATCTCTGTGCTGAGCCACCTGGAATGGGGATGTGGTTATGCAATCATTTCTATGGCTGCCACCACTCAGACTGTATTAAATCAAACTGCAAGCCAGCACAACACTGAGTCTTGCCCTTGGCTCACTATAACTATTACCTGGGTAAAACCTATTTTCACTCAAGACCATAGTGCTCTACAATCAGCAGATGTTAAGGCCAAACAGGTTTGTGTCTGTCTTTTCAGGGCAGTGAGTTCCCCCTGGCCCCAGGTAGGACCAGACATGCTGTCTGGGAGCCAAGGATTAGAGTCACATACCTTAGAAATTTACCTGAAGTTCTATTCTACTGCAACTAAGGTGGCACTCAGACCATAACCCAGAATCTTTGTTGCACTTCCCTCCCCTTTCCACAGGCAGAGGAACCTCTCCCTGTAGCCATCAGCACCAGCAGCCCATAGCAGGGGTTCTCCCAGGCCACTGGCAACGTTCACTTAAAGCCCAGTGGTTCTTCAGTCAACAACTGGTGAATGCTGCCAGGCTGGGAATTCACTCTTCAGAGCACTGGGCTCCCGTATGCCCCAGGGCAGATCTAGAAATGATATTCAAGAGCCTAGGCTTAGACTCAGAGATCTCAAGAGCCTGCTTATTGGCCTACCCCACTGTGGCCAAGCTGGTGCCTAAGGTGCATTACCTTTCTGTCTGCTTTTCTCAAACAGAAGGATTTTTTTTTTCTGTAGCTACCACAGCTCTCAATTTTTGGGTCACACCTGAAGCCAGCATGTCTCAGAGCCCAAGGTCCATGGTGTACTACCTGGGTATATTGCTGCTGGTGGTTGTTCGTGGTGCAAGAGCTCTTTAATCAGCAGGCAATTAATCCTGCCAGGACTGGGTTCTTCTTTTCAAGACAGTGGGTTTCCTTTTGGCCCAAGGTGTGTCTAGAAATATCATCCATGAGCTAGGGCCTGGAATGGGAACCTCACAACTCTACACAGTGTCCTGTCCTACTATGGCTGAGCTGATATCCAAGATGCAAGACAAAGTCCTCTTTACTGTTTGCTCCTTCCTCCTTAAGCGGAAGGAAGGAGTCACTTTTGTTGCTGTGCTGTCTGGGTTTGGGGGAATGGTGGCACAAGTACTCCCTTAGCCACCCTGACTGGTGTTTACCTAGGTCACATGCCACCCTAGTCCACTGGCTCTAATTCCAGTTCAACACTAGTAGTTGCCTAGGAATTGCAGAGTTTACATCTTAGACTGCCTTTTAAGTTTACCTAGGACCCCAGAGCACTTTGGCCCAAGATGGTGAGGCTTGCTGAGGAGTTCAAATTTAGACCACTGGGATGGGCAATTCCCTTCTGTCTAGTTCTTGTCCAAAAACTTCCTCCGGCCGGGTGCAGTGGCTCATGCCTATAAACCCAGCACTTTGGGAGGCTGAGGTGAATGGATCATCTGAGGTCAGGAGTTCGAGACCAGCCTGACCAACATGGTGAAACCCTGCCTCTACTAAAAGCACGAAATAAATTAGCCACCCATGGTGGCAGATGCCTGTAATCCTAGCTACTCAGGAGGCTGAGGCAGGAGAATCACTTGAACCTGAGAGGCAGAGGTTGCAGTGAGCAAGACTTTGTCTAAAAAAAAAAAACACACACACACAAAAAAAAAAACAAAAAAAAAAACTTAAAAAATAAAAAATAACAAAACCTTCCTCCATATGTGGGTGCTGGCTGAGGCGAGCATGACTTTGCTCTCTGCTGTAACAGGGCAGCACTGAATTCAATGTAAAGCCCCCCAGTTGCTGAGTTTTCCCTCCCCTATCTGCAAAGACTCTCCTCATTGCATGACTGCTGCTGGGGCATGGGGAGGGGGTGTCATCAGTGATTCATGACTGTCTCTTCTACCCTCTCCAATGCCTCTTTCAGCAATATGAAGTTAAAACTAAGTACTGTGATCACTCACCTGATTTTTGATTCCTGTGATGGTGCTTTTCTGTGTGCAGAGAGTTGTTGAACTTTGGTGTTCCTGCAGAAGCTACAAATGGTATAGGCTTCTATTTCGCCATCTTGCTCCATCCTCTCCTCCTGTAGCTTCTTTTTCATTTTCTTAATACCATTTTCTGAAGAACAGTTTTGTTTATTTCGATGATATCTAGTTTATCATTATTTTTATTTTATGGATTATACTTTTCATGTATAACCCAAGATCACAAAGATTTTCTATTCTTTTTGTAAATTTTATGTTAGGTTTTACATGGTTTACGATCCATTTTGAGTTAATTATTTATGGTATGAGGATGAACTTTTCTATATCTCTATCCTACTTGTTCTGGTACCATTTGTTGAAAAGACTGCTTTTTCTCCATAGAATTGTTTTTGCACCTTTGTGATAAATTAAGTGACATTGTAGAGCCAGTTATAATGTGATGTATGTGATCTAAATCACTGCAGTATGCATAAATCCATAGTATATAAACCACAGAACTTATGGGGAAAATGGGGCAAGGGGCATAACTTTAAAATGTTTAATCAATTATACTCAAAAGAGAAGAAAGTAAAAAGGGTAGCATTGTTTTATATGTTTTAAATGATTAAGAAATACATAAAGACTGCAATAAATACAGTTCCTTACCTTGAAAAAAACCTGAAGTTTGCTTGTGGAAGTGGGTGTCAGAAAAGTTACAGTTTGTAAATTATAATGATGTAGTGGAAGTTAGATTATCTGGAACTGGAAGGAAAATTTTAACACTAGAGGTGGACAGGAGTGGCTCATAACAAATACAGTGAAGTAGCTGGTAGATGTTTGAGGTGTGTGCATATGTGTATTTTATGTATTTCTACTTTCCTAAGCTCAGCTGGTTCAGTTTTCTGTGCTCATATGATGTTTCCTGCAGACAAAATCACCCATAAGCCAGTGTGAAATTCATGTTATACTTAGATTGTTTGCTAAGATATCAGTTGCATTAGAACAAATTTGCATTTTCAAAAGAAGCATTATAGCAAAATTAACTGTATATGTTAGTCTATTATTGTACCCTCTTCTGTTCCGTTGATATATATGTCCAACCTTTTTCTGGTACCCCACTGTCTTGATTACTGTAGCTTTATAGTAAGTGTTGAAGTCAGGTGTAGTAGAAGTCTTTTAACTTTCTTCTAACTTTTCAAAATTGTTTGGACTATTTTATTTTCTTGACTTTTTTATACAACTTGTAGAATCAGCTTATTGATTTCTACAAAAGAAATTTTGCTGGGATTTTATTAAAGTTTCATTGAATTGGTATATCAGTTTGGGGAGAATTCATACCTTAACAACATTAAATCTTCCAATTCATGAACATGGTATATCTTCCCATTTATTTAGGTCTACTTTGATTTGTTTCATCAGTGTTTCCAGTTTTCAGCATATAATTCTTGCATATATATTTTATAGCTGTAGTTGTATATTTATACCTGTAGATTTCATGTTTGATATTTTTGGTGGTATTATAAATGGTATTTTTTAAATTTCGTCTTCCAGTTGTTCATTAGTAATACCAGGAAATAAGATTGATTTTTATATATTGATATCTTTAGCTCTTTGAAGGCTTTGAACAAAAATGGAAACTCACCAAAGCCAAAGCAAAATTTGTTTTTTTAGTATTTTAAAAAGTATAAGTTACTATTTCTGTTTTGTCTTAGTCTATTTTAAAACTTAGATCAATATGGCAGCTTTGATTTAATTGTTGTTCCCTCACATTTTTTGCATTGTATTCTAGTGCAGACCTGAAAGCATGTATTTTGAGGATGAGATTTAATGGAGGGATCTTTAAATGACCTTAAAGAGTATTGTTATGAAATACAAGCTACTTTCTCTTATTGATCTCACAGGAACTTTCTTAAGAATAATTGTAGGCCATCCATAAATAATTGTAATGTTTAATACATTATTTTGTTTCTTTTGATGTTTTCTGTTTTCTGAAGTTTTTCAGACACATTTTTTGGTAATACTGTTATTATAGATTTTGGACTCAGCAAGGAGTCAGTAGATCAAGAAAAGAAGGCTTACTCATTTTGTGGTACAGTAGAGTATATGGCTCCTGAAGTAGTAAATAGGAGAGGCCATTCCCAGAGTGCTGATTGGTGGTCATATGGTGTTCTTATGGTAAGTAGCAGTATTTGTTTTAATTATACCAACCTGTGATTGATATATAAATTATTTTATTTTATTTCAAAATATAAAAATAATTTTATTTCAAATTTTGGGACTTAGCAGGTCAGAAAGGGGTTCTGATAATTTATAATTAACACCAAAAACCTTGTGATTGGCTAGCTGTTATACAATAAAAATTAAGGTTTTGGTGTTCTGATTTATTTTAAAGTTGCTAGTAAAAAGGTAAATGGCAGCATTGTTATTATAAACTATTCATATTTGATACTTATGAAAAGGTCTGTCAGATTCTATATTTCAGAATGATGAGTTTATCAGTTACATGGTATTTTAATTGAATGTTACAGAACTTAGCACCTTACCACATAGTGTCCTATTGTCAGATTGTTCCGTGCATTCCCTGTTGAACAGAGGAATCATGTCTTATACTACTTTTCATCTCCCATAGTACCAAGCATAGTGAGCATTTCAGTAGATGCTTAATACAGTAGATGCTTAATGACCATTGGTATGAGATTAAGCATAGAATTTGCAGTAGTCAGTAGGATGATAGATAAATAGCTGTTGAATTAGATATAATTTGCTTTTGAGGGCTGATCCATTTTGTCCATTTATCACTGAGTAGCATACCAAATGACACATCAGCATGTTAAGTGCCTATTATAAGCCTGACATATGGAGGCCTGTGGGGTAAGGACTGATTCTAAGTACAATATTTGGTCTTTTTCAATTGGAGTAGCTAAATAAACTCTCAAGAAGTACCTTAGGAGTTCAGGGAAGATTTAATGTAAGCTGATGTAGGCAAACTGGAAGAGTTGGAGCTTAAATTAAGCCCTGAAGGATGGATAAAATTTAAATAGTTGTGTGTCAAGAAGGAGAGTATTGTGATCATATTAGCAAAGACTTGGAGAACCAGTTTGACTAGAGAAGTGGAGAAAGAGGGCAAAGGTGGAGGAAGTGAAGCTATAAACCTATAAGCATTTACACATGATTCTTTGGGTAGGAGGAAACTTTTAGATTCTTAAACAGGATGGAAATTAGAGAAGATTGTATTTTAGGAAGATTAGCCTTGACAGCATTATGTAAGTGGATTGTATTGGAAGAAACTAGAAATAGGAAGACAAAAGAGATCTTAAAAGACAATTGTAAGATTATAGAGATTTCAAAGTAATCTGTTACTAACCTTGGTAGCAAATTAGATGACACAGGTGAAAAAGAGATGAATTGTCAAAGATAAAAATGCCTATAAAATTTGTGAGTTTTAGGGGGATGAAAGAATGGTAAGTTAATAGAAGAGATAGCTGAGGAGGACAGCTGATTTTGGAAGTGGGAAAAAATAATTTCTAACATGTAGCATAGGTTACTGTCGGTTAATGACTCACCACTGGGTGGTGATAAACTAGAAGGGGTAGTGGAGAGAGAATCAGAATCATTTGGAGACCTTAATATGTATATATTAACTACCCAACCTATAGTTTCTTTGAGGGAAGATGTGAGTCCTGTATATGATCCTTCATTCTCTCCCTGAAGTTGTCACATCTACTCCTCCAGTCTTTGGTGGTCTACCATTACTTAAGATTTGGGAAGGAAAGCTGGAGTTTGAAAAGATTAAGGCTTGAACAGCAGATTTTGGGAGACATTAAGATACAGGGAAGACTTGAACGTATAAGCTCACTTAGATTGTGAGTTCAGATAAATGAGTAGAAGACTAAAGGACAAATCTATTATTGAATCTAAGTTTGAGATTTAAATACTGGAGATACAAAAACTTCTCTTTAATGTACTATAATGATTTTTAGAGGTAGTCTGTTTATACCATTATTTAATGTTCTAGTTAGTCACATTGCAGTCAGTTCTCTATGAGAAAATGTTTTCCTTCTTCTGTGTACAACTAAGGTGTGTGTTTCTTTTTTAAAGCTATTGGCATGCGTGTCGGGGGGTGGGGTAGTGGTGCTGGTGTGTTCTGCTGCTTCTACCTCTTTTTTGGGTCCTGTTTTGGGGGCCGTGGAGGGAATGAGAATGGTTAAATCTTTGTTGGGCATGTATGAATTCGAAATGCTTTTCTGCTTATTTTTCCTTTTCCTTTATTATTAAACATTTGCTTCAAAAGAATATCTTTGTTTTAACAGAAAATGCATTGTGTGTATTTTCAGATTGCTTTGGCTTTGAGAACATAGCCAAATTAGAACTGAGGAAGAATTGGTTGGTTTCATCTGCTACAGGTCACCATCAGTTGAGCTATATATATAGAGAGAGAGAGAGTGGGATACCAGAAGTATATTTCTTTAAGTAACCGAATTTTCTGGTCCCATTTTGATCTACTATCATGTAGATCTTACAGTTTGATGATTATATAGTAGAAGTCTCAATTTTTTTCTAAAGAATCTTACTATATATTCTAAGGTGTTCTAATTGTGTGGTGATGTTTTGTTTGTTTGTTTTAGTTTGAAATGCTTACTGGTACTCTGCCATTTCAAGGTAAAGACAGAAATGAGACCATGAATATGATATTAAAGTAAGTGTAAACAGTATGTTTTTCTTTTGGGAAAAAAATCTCTTGCTTTCAGTTTTGAGAAAATTATTGCGGTTTTAAAATAACACGAGAACATTTTTCTCACTGTCTTGTTCCCTTCTACCATATACAGGACTTTATTTACCCTTGTAAAAGCACTTTTAAAAATTCTTTTTGAGATTTTTCAAATCAAATGTGTGGCTAAATTGAAGTGAAACTTTCTAAAATCCTCTGTTTCAGAGCAAAACTTGGAATGCCTCAATTTCTTAGTGCTGAAGCACAAAGTCTTCTAAGGATGTTATTCAAAAGGAATCCAGCAAATAGATTGGGTATTGCTTATTTTCTTAGCTTTTATAGAAGTAACTGCATGTTTTGGGAGGATAATTAAATCTTTATGTTTTCTTGTTTGATTTGAGCACATTACTTCTATACATAGAATTCTTCATTTTGTGTATGCATTTCAGATGAAGTAAACTCTGTTATGTCCATGATTTAAAACTGAAGTAGTCTAGTTAATGAAAGCTTCTGTTCAACCTATTATTAGGTATATATTATGGGTTACTTCTTTTGAAATAATACACAGATTCTCCCTTATACAGGTAGTCTTTTATATATTTGAAGATAGATATTTTGCCCCTCCCAATATTCTTCGAAGTAAACATTATGTTTCTGTAACTACTTTTTTTGACCCCTTTCTGGTAGCCTTTCCCTGTATCCAGATGCGATCCTATTATTTATGCCCTCGTGTGAAAATTTCAGTGTCCGTTTATTCCTTTGTACCTTTTTTTTTTTTTTTTTTTTTTTTTTTTTTGAGACGGAGTCTTGCTCTGTCGCCCAGGCTGAAGTGCAGTGGCCAGATCTCAGCTCACTGCAAGCTCCGCCTCCTGGGTTCACGCCATTCTCCTGCCTCAGCCTCCCGAGTAGCTGGGCCTACAGGCACCCGCCACCTCGCCTGGCTAATTTTTTGTATTTTTTAGTAGAGACGGGGTTTCACCGTGTTAGCCAGGATGGTCTCGATCTCCTGACCTCGTGATCCACCTATCTCGGCCTCCCAAAGTGCTGGGATTACAGGCTTGAGCCACCGCGCCCGACCTCCTTTGTACCTTTTAATTTGGCATATAAACATAAGGTCATAAGATAAATTGGGAGTGAAAAAATATGTATTTAAGTTTAAGTATTATGTTTAATACTATTTTGATTTGAGAGACAGTTTAATATTTCATGATACTCTTTGTAGTTCAGTATGAACATTAGTTGTTTTTTATCACAATAAAATGAAAGGACCAGCTAATAAAATGCCAGATAAGAAATCAAATAATTTTCTTTTCAAGGAATGTATGAAATATGTGTGTTCCTGTTTACAGATAGCAGTCTGGAAGCCAGTGAGCAAGATTTTAAAAAAATCATAAAATTAAAATACCATTTCTTTTTTTTATAGGATCAGAAGGAGTTGAAGAAATCAAAAGACATCTGTTTTTTGCAAATATTGACTGGGATGTGAGTTAAGTAGAAAGCTTGTTATTGAATAACTTCATATGACCAATACAGGAGAGTAAAGGTTTATTGCTTTTAATTTAAATAACAAATCAGTGGAATGTTTACATATGTATTTATTTTTCTTTTTCTTAAAAAAAATTTAGATCTGGGGGTGCATTTGTGGGTTTTTTACATGGATATTGCATAATGGTAGGTTTGGATTTCTAATGTATCCATCAACAAAACAGTGACCATTAGGTAATTTTTCAACCCTCAACCCCCTTTTAACTTCTCCCTTTTGGAGTCCTTGGTGTCTGTTATTTCCATCTGTATGTCCATGTGTTTCCATTGTGTAGCTCCCACTTATAAGTGAGAACATGGGATATTTGATTTTCTGAGTTATTTCACATAGGATAATGATCTCCACCTCCATCCATGTTGCTGCAAAGATAATGATTTTGTTCTTTCTTACAGATGTGTAGTATTCCATGGTGTCTATATACCATATTCTCTTTATCGAATTAACCATTGATGGACACTTAGGTTGATTCCATGACTTTGCTATTGTGAACAGTGCTGTGATAGACATACAAGTGCAGGTGTCCTTTTTATATAATGATTGATTTTTCTTTGGGTACATTCCTGTTAGTGGGATTGCTGGGTCAAATTTTTTTGATTATTATACCTTTGAGAAATTTTCATATGGTTTTTCATAGAGGTTGTACTAATTTACATTCCCATCAACAGCGTATAAGTGTACCCATTTTTTTCCCACATCCATGCCAACATCTATTATTTTCTAACTTTTTAATAATAGCCCTCCTGACTGATATAAAATCATATTTCATTGTGGTTTTAATTTGCATTTTTCTGATGATTAGTAATATTGAACATTTTTCCATGTTTGTTGGCTGCTTTATGTCTTCTTTTGTAAAATGTGTGTTCATATCCTTTGCCCACCTTTTAATAGGTCTGTTTGTTTGTTTACCTGTAGAGTTGTTTGAGTTCCTTGTAGATTCTGGATATTAGTCTTTTGTCAGAGACATAGTTTGCAAATATTTTATCCCATTCTGTAGGTCATCTTTTTACTCTACTGATTATTTCTTTGGCTGTGCAGGAAATTAATTAAGTCCAATTTGTCTACTTTTGTTTTTGTTGCATTTGCTTTTGGGATCTTAGTCATAAATTCTTTGTATAGATCAATGTCCAGAAGAGTTTTGCCTAGGTTTTCTTCTAGTACCTTTGTAGTTTCACGTCTTATGTTTAAGTCTTCAAACCATCTTGAGTTAATTATTGTGAATAGTGAGAGATAGGGGTCCAGTTTTATTCTTCTTCATGTGGCTAGGCAATTTTCCCAACACCATTTATTGAATAGAGTGTTCTCTCCTCATTGTTTATTGTTGTTGATTTTGTAGAAAATCAGATGGCTATAGGTATGCAGCTTTATTGCTGGGATCTCTGTTTTGTTCCATTGATCTATATGTCTATTTTTGTACAAGTACTGTGCTGTTTAAGTTACTATGGCCTTGTAGTATAATTTGAAATTAGGAAATGTGATGCCTCTGGATTTGTTAATTTTACTTAAGGTTGCTTTGGCTATTCAGGCTGTTTTTTTGATTCCGTGTAAACATTAGGATTGTTATTTCTAATTCTCTGAAGGATGACTGATGTTCATAGTTTGATAGGAATTGTACTGAATGTGGATATTGCTTTGGTCAGTATGTTTTTTTGTTTGTTTGTTTTTGTTTTTTTTGTTTTTGTTTTTGTTTTTTTTTTTTTGACAGCATCTCTCTCTATTGCCCAGGCTGGAATGCAGTGGCACAATCACTGCTCACTGCAGCTTTGACCTCCTAGGCTTAAGCAATCCTCCCACTTCAGCCTCCTGAGTAGCTGGGGATACAGGTGTATGCCACCATGCCTGGCTAATGTAAATTTTTTTGGTAAAGATGAGGTCTCGCTATGTTAACTAGGATGGTCTGGAATTTCTGGGTTCAAGTGAGTCTCTTGCCTCAGCCTCCCAAAGTACTGGGATTATAGGCGTGAACCACTGTGCCCGGACTGGTATGATCATTTTAATGATATTGATTCTTCCAATTCATGAGCATGAGATATTTCTCCATTCGTCCATTTGATCTAGTTTCTTTCATCTGTGTTTTATAGTTCTCCTTGTAGAACTCTTTCACATTCTTGGTTAAATGTATTTGTAGGTATTTTACTTTTTGCGGCTGTTGTTAATGAGATCGTTAATGAGAAACTTCATTTGGTTTTCAGTTAGAACATCATTGTTATATAGAAAAGCTACTGATTTTTGTATGTTGATTTTATTTTTTGAAACATTACTGAATTTGTTTATCAAGTCTAGGAGTCTGTTGGAGGAGTCTTGGTTTTTCTCAGTATCTTATATCATCAATGAACAGAGGTACTTTGACTTCCTCTTTTCCAATTTGGATGTCTTTCGTTTCTTTCTCTTGCTTGATTGCTCTGGCTAGGACTTTCCAGTACTGTGTTGACTAGGAGTGGTAAAAGTGGACATCCTTGACCTGTTTCAGTTCCTGAAGGGAATGCTTTCAACTTTCCCATATTTGGTATGATGTTGGAGTATGTTCTTTCTATGCCTATTATATGGAGGGTTTTTATCATCAAGTGATGTTGAATTGTCTCTAATGCTTTTTCTGCATCTATTGAGATGATCACATGATTTATGTTTATAATTTTATGTGGTGATTTGCATTTATTGATTAGTAAATGTCGATCCATCTTTTCATCCCTAGAATAAAATCCACTTGATCATGATTAACTATTTTTTTGCACGTGCTGTTGGATTTGGTTTGCTAGTATTTCGTTGAGGATTTTTGCATCTATGTTCATCTGGAATATTGGCTGGCAGTTTTCTTTTTTGGTTGTGTCCTTACTTGATTTTGCTTTCAGGATGATACTGGTTTTGTATAATTAATTAGGAGGATTCCCAACTCCTCAATTTTTGGGAACAGTTTTAGTAAGATTGGCACCAGCTCTTCTTTGCATGTCTGGAAAAACTTGTTTGTAGACTTATGTGATCCTGTCTTTTTTTGATGGAACATTTTTTATTGCTGGCTCAGTTTCACTATTCCTTTGGTCTGTTTGTATTTTCTGTTTCATCCTGGTTCAGTCTTGGGAGACTGTATGTTTCCAGGAATTTATCCAACATCTAGCTTTTCTAGTTTGTATGTATATACATGTTCATAGTTATCACTGATCATCTTATATATATTTCTGTGGTATCCATTGCAATGTGTGCCCTTTTCAGTTTCTGATTGTACTTGTTACAGTCTTCTGTTTTTTCTTCTTAGTTAAGCCATCTAGTGATCTATCAACTTTATTATTTCAAAGAACCAGCTTCTCATTTTGTTGATCCTTTGTGTCTTTTTTTGATCGCAATCTCATTTAGTTCAGCTAAATGAGACTTAGTTATTTTTTTGTTTTCTGCTAGCTTTGGGTCTGGTTTTTCTTGTTATTCTAGTTTCATGTAGTGTAACAATAGGTCATTGATTTGAGATCTTTCTGTGTTTTTGATTTAGGCATTTAACACTAAAAACTTTCCTCTTGGCACTGCATTGGCTGTATCTCCGACGTTTCGCTATGTTGTGTCTCTATTTTCATTCATTGCAGTTTTTTTTATTCCTGCCTTGATTTTGTTGTTCACCCAAAAGTCATTCATGAGCAACTTGTTTCATTTCCATGTACTTGTGTAGCTTTGAGAGTTCCCCTTGGTATTCATTTCTAATTTTATTCTACTGTGGTCCAATGGGATACTTGATGTGATTTTGATTTTCTTGAATTTATTGAAATTTGCTTTATGGTTAAGCATATGTTCAATTTTGGAGAGTGTTACATGTGCAGATGAGAAAAATGTATATGCTGTAGTTGTTGATTAGAATATTCTGTAAAAGTCCATTTGGTCTAGTGTCCAGTTTAAGTCCAGAGTTTCTTTATTGACATTTGCCTTGATGACCTGTCTAGTATTGTCATTTGGTATTGAAGTCCCACACTATTATTGTATTGCCATCAATCTCTTTTCTTAGGTCTAGTAGTATTTGTTTTTGAATCTGAGCACTCTGGTGTTGGATGCATATATATTTAGGATAATTAAATCTTTTGGTTTAATTGAGCCCTTATCATTTCATTATATAATGCCCTTTTTGCCTTTTGTTACTGTTGCTGGTTTAAAGTCTGTTTTATCTGATATGAGAATGGCTACTTCAGCTCTGCTGTGTTATTTATTTGCATGCTATATGTTTTTCCTCCCATTTACTTTAAGTCTGTAGATGTGCTTACTATTCTATGGGTCTCTTTTTGGCAGCAAATGGTTGGTTTTTGTCTGTTACCCAACTTGCTGGTCTACATATTGTGGATGGGATATTTATGCCATTTATGTTGAAGGTTATATTGATATATGAGGTTTTAATCCTGTCATAATGTTGCTAGCTAGTTGCCTTGGATTCTCAATTGTATGATTGTTTTATAGGATCTTTGAGCTTTCTACTTATGTGTGCCTTTATGATGGTGAGTGACATACTTTTGTTTTCATTTTTAGAACTTCTTTGAGCATTTCTTATGGGGTCTATTTAATGGTGATAAGTTCCTCTAGTGTTTTCTGTTCATGACTTTATGTCTTCATTTTATGAAGCTGATTTTGGCTGGATATAAAATTCTTGGATGCCATTTTTTAAAGGAAGCTAAAATTAGGTCCCCATTCTCTTCTGGCTTGTTAAAATTTCTGCTGAGAGGTTCACTGTCAGTCTGATGAGGTTTCCTTTATTCGTGATTTGATGCTTTTCTCTAGCTTCTTTTATGATTTATTCTTTCACATTGAACTTGGATAGTCTGGCGACTATATCCCTAGGTCACGTTTGTATTCTATAGTGTCTCCTAGGTGTTCTCTGAATTGCTTATATCTAGATATCTGCATCTCTAACAAGATTGGGGATATTTTCCTGAATTAGTTCCTCAATTATGCTTTCCAAACTTCTTTTCTTTTTTTCTTTCTGTCTATAAGTTGTAAGTTTGGTCACTTTACATTATCCCATATTTCTCAAAGACTTTGTTCATTTTTTAAAAAATTATTTGTTATTTAATTTTATCTGATTTAATTCAAAAGACCAGCCCTCATGCTCAAAATTATTTCTTATGCGTGGTCTAGCATGTTATTAAAGTTTTCAACTCTGTTTTGAAATTCCTTTCATCTTTTTTTTCACTTCCAGAATTTTAAAATATATATATATTTATCTTTTATCTCCTGAATTGTTTTCTGATTTTTTTGTTTGTTTGTATGTTTTTGACTTTCTTTTGGATTTCATTGAGCTACCTTACAATCCATATTTTGAATGTTTTATCTGCCATTTCAGAGTTTTCATTTGATTAAGATTCATTGGTAGGTAGCTACTATGACCCTTTGGGGATGTCATTACATTCTTTTTCTTCATAGTCCTGAAGTTCTTATGTTAGTTCCTTCTTATCTGTAGAAGCTGTCACATATTGCTTTTGAATTTGTTTCATTTAGATGTGGTTCACCCCCTGCTGCCATCCCTCTTGGGGGATGTGACTGTAGAGTAGGTTGGGAAGTAGCCAAAAGTCTCTTGGCTTTGTTTCTGTAGGCCCGTGCACTTCTTATCAGGTTTTTACGTTGGGTTTTACAGTTCAATCTATAGGGCAGTAGGTGGCATTTACCAGTAGAAGCCAGCTGTGGCAAAAGCAGATCAGTATGCAGTTGATATTTGTTTATTGTGTGGTGATCTCTGTTGTTTCAGATGATGGGCTGGACAGTGGAATGCCAGGTTCCTTGACCTTCTTGTCCCATGAGGGGTGAGGGGAAAGAGAGCTAGGCAGAGCTTGACTGCCTAGCTTGCACACAAATACCCCAATGATGAACTGGGGAACCAGCCCTGACAGGCATGGTTGGAAGAGTACCTGGTAAACAGTGCCAAGGTCTCAGCAGAGAGTAGGGGGACTAGCTTCACATCCTAGACGGGTAGCAATATGTTCTATTTACCTGTCACACCCCTAACTCAGAGTTCATGGCTCTCAGTTCAGATGCACAACTGCCGTGTATCTCTAGACCACAGTATAGCTGATAGCCACAGAAGACACTTGTCTTGCAGTTGTCTATGGGAGTGGTTTCTGGGTGGAACCTCTTGAATCAGTCCAATACACACAGCTTTGTGACTCACCTGTTTGCCAGTGGGTAATGCTGCTGCTTTCTGTAGATACCACAGAGGGTCTCCACTTTCTAGCACACACAGT
This sequence comes from Papio anubis, assembly GCF_008728515.1. Taxonomy (NCBI): domain Eukaryota; kingdom Metazoa; phylum Chordata; class Mammalia; order Primates; family Cercopithecidae; genus Papio; species Papio anubis. The sequence goes on from NC_044996.1 coordinate 68,422,609, forward strand.
TGGGTATTAGCTGTGGGAGTATCGTCTGGTTGGGTCCATCTGAGCTCAGACCCCAGGTTGGGGCATGGTCATGTACTAGCAGTGGTGGATAGGACTAGGCAAACTTCCAATTCCTTATCCCCCCCATACATTGCCCAAAGGACAGCATGTATGAGTCCTGTAAGAAGTGGACCAGGACCAGGACAGTGGACTTGTTAAGTCTCTGGAATCCTGCTGCTGGCTATGATAGGGAGTGATAGGCTGGTTCTCGGAGTCACAGGCAGAACTCTCAAGCAGAGGCAGGGAAAGTACTCTGGAAGTGGGAGTCCTAGAGTACATCATGTGCCTGTGGGGGCTGGGATCTCAGAAGGGCCTACAAAACGCTTAGGCAGTTGCAGAATGCTCAGGCAGTTGGCGCATCAATGCATATTGCAGACCTGTGGTGACTGGGCTCTCAGAAGTGCCCACAGAATGCTCAGAATATAGCAAAACACTCAGGTGATTGGGTCCCTATGGCTGATCACAGGCCTGTGGGAGCTGGTCTCTTAAAAGGGCCCACGGGATTCTCAGATTATGGCAGAATGCTCTGGTGGTGGGATTCCCATGGCTGATCACATGCTTTGGGGTCTGGGCTCTCAGAACAGCCTGTAGCATGCTTATGTGGTCGAAGTCCCAAGGCCCGTCAGAGGCCTATGGGGGCTAGGCTCTCAGAAGGCCTCCAGGTAACAAGTGAAATAGTCAGTTGGGAGCAGGGCTGCTGGCCTTTCACTGGGGAAGGCAGACCCCTTCAGCTGAAGCAATGAAGGTTGGCAGCTATGGGGTGCTTGGCCCACCTGCACTTCCCTCCTGATGGAGCGGCAGTGGATTTCACTTTGGGGGGCACACAGAGGTGCCTAGTTTCCCCACTGTCTCCTTGGCCCAGGAGTGACAAGTGTGATGGTGCTGTCGGGCACAACTATTGAGGGAGCTTAAGAGTGGGTCACCAGCCTCTGGGAGCTGAGCTGTAAGAAGAACGCCAGGCTGTGGCCAGTATATACACGTAGGGGCAGGGCAGCTGTGCTGTAGACCCAACACTGAAGAAGGGAGGCCTCATTTAGAAGGGAACAGCTGAGGTCAGCAGTCTTTGCAGCGTGCATTCTGCTCACTCTTCTGTACTGCAGCTGCAGTATCTGTCTTTGAGGTGTGCACAAGTGCCGACCTACCTGCTCCCTGCCTAGTGGGGTGGCAGCAGACGGTGCCAAGCTGCTCAGGGATCAAAAGTTCATGGGCTTCCACATGGGCTTGAGCAGTACCTTTGCACAGATTCCAGGCGGCTCCATGTATTAAACTGGAGGCCTAGGGGATTCAAGGGGCTTACCTATAGTTAGCATTGAAAGTCTGTGACAGAATCGTGAATTGTGGAATCCTGGAGGTCTCTCACTCAATCTTCCCTTCCCTGCATCAAAGATCTCCTGGCTCCACACCAGTCTCAGTTCACCTGATGGCGTGGCTTTGTTCTCTTCTTTTTGTGATTCCCAATTCCATCGCTTCTCTGATGAATTCCAGTGTGGCCTCTTAGAAAATATACTTGAAGTGTCAATATTTACTTGCTATTTTGATTACTCATCATGAGAGAGGCACCCACTAGCTGTTTCTAGTAAGCCATATTGAACCAGAAGTCGTGTTTACATATTTAAATAAATGAAAATTACTCAAAAGTAATTCCCTATTTATTTTTCCCCACTGTGGGACTGTAAGCTTTTTAAAAAATAGATTTCAAAAAAAAGTGGCTTTTTATGTATTATTAAAAACTTTCTATGCCTTTCAAAAGCGTAGATTTTAGCAAGGTAGATTGTTAAACAAGACTAAACTTTTCAATTATCTGATACAAGCCTAAACAGTACATTTAATGTATGTTTTTATGTGAAAACAATATTTTAGATGAAATATGTACTTCTTAAAAATAATCTATTGATTTTGAAAGCCTTGAGCATTTTAGTTGTTATTGTGCTGTATTTGCATGGCTATATTATCAATGAGCATTCAAAAACTTCTGATATCCAAAATTGACCTTTCCTTGTGAATTCAGCTTGTGGCATCATTGCTATGTTTCTTGGCCTCATTACGTTTTGAACATTAGCTCTCAAAATTTTAGAATTTGGTTAACAGGTATCTGAAACCTGTTGAAATTTATTTTATGAAATGGTTAGTCTTCTATTATGTACTGTGAATATTATGTTCTGCTTTCTTTTACAAAGTATAATAATTTTTAAAGTCTTAATATGTTTTGTGTTATCTGGGTGCCCCTTCTAGAAGTTATATAAAAGAGAAGTTCAACCTCCTTTCAAACCTGCTTCTGGAAAACCAGATGATACTTTTTGTTTTGATCCTGAATTTACTGCAAAAACACCTAAAGGTAATGCATGTTTATCTGTAAAATCAGAGATTTTAAGTAGATAGTTTAAAAATAAACTGTCTTCTGAAGTAAAAACTAAAAGAATGGTAAATTTGCAGAGAGTTGGTTTGTCCATGGGAAATATGGATCCTATACAAAACATTGCTTGGGCAGCTGTCAAGTAGATGTTTTAAATGGGAAATATTTATTAGGAAGGCAGGAACTTGGTCAAAGGGTGGCAAGTTTCTTTCTTTCTTTGCATTATAAGTCTTTTGGTATACTAATGATTTACAGGATGGGGTAGGAGGTAAGACATCAGATATTTTACTCGGTCTTTTACAGTTTCATATATACATTCAAGAAATATTGAATACCTACCATGTACTAAGCAATGAGTATGCAGCAATGAAAAGAACAGACAAAAATTACTGACTAAAATGGAGCATGTATACAGATGGGAGGAGACAGATAATATATAATAAATCAAATATGTAATATGTTAGATAGCAGCATTGAATGGTTTCCTTTATAGTTAAAGAAATTCTGACACTTTATATCATAGAATTCTGCGTGTAGTTATAATTAAATGTAATTATTTGGACATTAGATTCTCCTGGTTTGCCAGCCAGTGCAAACGCTCATCAGCTCTTCAAAGGATTCAGCTTTGTTGCAACTTCTATTGCAGAAGAATATAAAATCACTCCTATCACAAGTGCAAATGTATTACCAATTGTTCAGGTAAATTCCACTTAATCACATTATTCAGTTTTGGGATAATTATTTATCTGTTATTGCTGATGTATTTTTAATAGTTTTTTTCAGTGATTTTTAACTACTTTGTTTATCTCTTGGTATAAATCATGAATTAAATATGTCCCTGTATGTTTTGGAAAAGAGCAGACAGTGGTAACTTTTAAATTATATTTATGTGGCCTCTTTTGAATAAAATAGAAAGGTGATGTATAAGCTTGCTGATTTATTATATTGCCTGTGGGTATCAAGAAAGGATTGGTTCACGCCATTTATAAATGTTGATAAAACTTTTGTAGAATGAATTATTCTAGTTAAAGATTTAAGATGAATGTATATTTAGGACAAAAGACAGAAAATGTGAAAATATTTCATTCTCCTTAGTATTTTACTTTTTAAAAATAAACAGATAAATGGAAATGCTGCACAATTTGGTGAAGTATATGAATTGAAAGAGGATATTGGTGTTGGCTCCTATTCTGTTTGCAAGCGATGCGTACATGCAACTACCAACATGGAATTTGCAGTGAAGGTATTGTCTCTGAGCCTAGCTTTCTTGTTTGTTTTATGCATGTAATTTAAATTATGAGTCAACTGACAAACATTTTCAGTTGAGTAAATGAAGATAGGAAATATAAGATGATGAGAAAGAACTCTGAGACTTAATATTTTCATTTTTGAATTTCTTTTCAAGCCTTTATTATGTAGGAACAGTATATTTCATGAATTTTTGCATTTGAAAAATTTTGTTATACATGTATTATGTTAAGATTGAGCAATTGTGACAATTACAATTACGTCATCATTGGTACAGTTTCAGTGAAATAGGATATAATGTTAAAATGTTCTTTTCTTTTGTTAAGTTTTTAACTTATAAGATGTTTTTAAATGTTAAAATAATATGAGGTAAGCATTGTTCTTGAGGTTTTAAGCATTTCTTCAAAAATATAACCAAATTGAAAATATTCATTTTTAGACAAAATAATTTGTTTGCCTCAGATATTTTTTGTTCTTATTTCTTAGATCATTGACAAAAGTAAGCGAGACCCTTCAGAAGAGATTGAAATACTGATGCGCTATGGACAACATCCCAACATTATTACTTTGAAGGATGTAGGTATTTCTAAATCTAGGTATCAGCTAAGCTAATGAAGTTATGAATTGGAACTTTATTTTTCTTATTGAAACTTTTAATGTCTTTAGCATATTTAATTTCATGCCTCAAAAATCTCAAGACTCTTAAATTGCCACTTTAATTTTTTTTTTCCCCATGATTCTATACTCCTGGTCTTATAGAATATCAAAAATAACTGTGATGATTGGTAAATGAGAATTTCTGGATTACTTGAATATATTCTGGCTGGTTAACTAACATTGTAACTAACACCATTTATTATTCTGTAGTGCTATCAATATAGAAGATACAGGACATTGGGGATCTGCCAAATTCTTGAATATTTTACTTTCTTTATTGTATGGTAATTGGCTATAGCGTTATGGATTGTTTCTGGAGTGAAATAATGTTAGTCTACAGTTTTGTAAAATGAATATATAACTCATTAATATGTTACCGAATGCTCACTTTTCACATAAGGAGATAATGTTCTTTTCTCTTTATACAAGACAGAAAAAACTATCACCTTGATCACTTTGTGTCAGAAAATGATATGCACTTTGATTTGTAATCTTTAAACTACCGTGTGGGGGGTGTGTGTGTGTGTGTGTGTGTGTATCATACATGCCCTGAGTGAAAAGTGTATAAATACTTTTCTTATTTGTTTTCTTTGGTATACTATTGGAATTCAACCAATATTTAAGATACCACATCAGATAATGGCCTGAGGGAAGGATATAAAATTAAATAGTACATTTACTTTCAGAAAGAAGCTTACGTTTGGGGAAGAGAAGTAGCTATAATACAGTAAAAAAATGAGATAGAGGTCATTTGAGAGGCACAGAGTTCTATTTTTTAAATTTATATTCTTTGATGAACTGCAACCTGTAACTTCAAAAGGTAATACAATTATATGTTTAACATGGTTTCATGGGACTGTGTAGGTGATTGTTTAGCCAATTCAACCTTTAGTACAGCCTGTACTGCATTAACAGTAAAGGAATAATGTCTTTTTTGTTTTTAATACTAGAGGCAGGTTTAGTAGAAAGGTAAATATAACTAAAATATAATTTAAGAATTATAGAATTGTAATTATAAATAATAACATTTTAAAACTGCGTTCTTTCGTAGGTCTTTGATGATGGTAGATATGTTTACCTTGTTACGGATTTAATGAAAGGAGGAGAGTTACTTGACCGTATTCTCAAACAAAAATGTTTCTCGGAACGGGAGGCTAGTGATATACTATATGTAATAAGTAAGACAGTTGACTATCTTCATTGTCAAGGAGTAAGTTGTAGTTAACTTTTTTCTTTCTATTCTGGGACCTATATCTTCATAAAAATATAGGAGATGATGCCCCCTAAAATAAACTGCTTTTATTCACATATATGTCTATAGAGAATATCCTAATAGAACTCACAATGTAGTGAAGTTTATGGATTTAGGAAATAATTATTTTCTCTCTGCCAATTGGCCCTGATTTAATAGCATATTCATTTAAAAAGTGGTTTGAATTACATAAAGGTACCTAACTTTGACCTGGAAATTATGAAACTTAATTAGACTTAAAAGTCAAACATAAAAGAATTAACCAAAGACATACAGTGACTAATATTCAAGTTACCTAACATAGAGAGTTCAGGTTACCTAACATGTATCTTGAACCTTGCCAGCTCCTCCCCTAACTACAGTAAGAAATGTGTATTCTAAACATTTGAAGTATTACTATATTAAATTTTGTGGTGAAGGGGCAGGCTTGTTATTTTGCTTCCTGTCCTTTGATAAAGAAAGCAAATGAACAGAGTTACCAAAAAAGGCAACTTTTAATATATATAACTGTATAAAAAAACAAAGTAGGAAGTAATTTAAAAATTTAAGTTTGAATCAATTGTGATAGTAGATATGTACCAACTTAATAAATTAAAAATGGCAATTGAGAATTGACGTAATGAAAACTCTGCATGAGGCCCTTATAATTAATAAAAATAAACTAGTACTCCATTTTGTGTGTGGTTTAATAAAGTATATTTTCAGTATTTTGAAATATATGATGCTAAAGCAGTAGCTTTTTGATAATTTAATTATTTGATTGTCTTTACCAGCACTCTCTAAAGTAAAGCATGAAGAGAATTTTTGAGAAGAGAATCATAGGCATCTCTTCTTTATTATTGTATGAACCTTCCGGTTCTTACATCAATTAACTAAATTAATAAGACACATATCAAGCATTTCTACATGCCAGGCATTGTAAAAAGTGTTGTGGATTCAAACATGAGTGAGACTTGGTCCTTGCCCTTAAAGAACTTTAGCATAGTAAACTCTGATTAAAGGTAAGGGTAACTTACATGAAGTAGATAGTACTAGTAGGAAACTTATCACATGGGGGAATTTCAGCATTTTTTTTTTTTTTTTTTACCAGTCCTACATTTTATTTGTTTCTTCTTTATTGTTTCTATTTTTCTGCTGAGACTTCCCTTTTTTTGCTGAGAGTTTAATGCATTGAAAGTATGTTTTGTTTTCTTTGTTGAAGATCATTATAATAGTCACTTTAAAATCCTTACCTATTTTAGCATGATTCATCTTGGAATCAGAATTCATTGATTTTCTTAAGACTGTGTTCCATTTTCTTGGTTCTTTGTATATTACATAATTTGGGATTGTATCCTAAGCATTATGATAATCAGTTATAGAGATTTTCATATTTTGTTATTTTTCTCCAATAGTTATTATTGTTTCATTTGTTTAAGTGAGTAATTTTCTTGGCTGAGCTTGAACTGAAAACTAGTTTTGGGGCCAGCAGCTCTGGTTTTTGTTCATATTATTTGTCTTTATACAAACTATTTTGATCCTGTTCCATACATTTTTGATTCAAGGATCAGTTCTGGCTCTTTCCTTTATAATGTTTCTCCACTCAGCATTCAGAGTTTTCCAGCATCTCCTTTCTGGTCCTCTAAACCAGAAGGACTGTGGGTTTTTCCACATGTCTTTACCACCACTGTGTACCATAGGGATTGCAATTAAACCCAGGCTAAAAGCCACAGATATGGAAACGTCCTTGTATAGGTTCCTGTGTTCCCTCCTTCAACAAAGTGCGTACTCCTCATCAGAGTATATCTGCTTCTGTTCATTATCCAGTGCCTCCAGATAGTTGATTTTTGTATTATATCCAGGTTTTATGGTTGTTTGCTACAAGGAGGAGGGTGTTGAGTAGGGTCTTAGTCCATTATGGACTAAGTCCAAACTTAGTTTAGTTTGTAAGTCAGGAACTGTTCTTATATGTTAAGCATAATGCTAAGTGATATAAATTATGGCATGTCCAAAAGTGGATCTGAGAATTGAGCTTAGATATATTGAGATTAGAAATGGTTAACAAAACTAGTGGCTTGAATAGAAACTGGAACATCTATCTGACAGAGATAATTTCCTGTGTATATTTTAGGCTCTTAAGCTTGAGCAAAATGTCATTTTCAAAATTTTGTAATTCGGAAAGTTTCTTTTTATCAGATATTTAGTTAATTATGTAGATATAATGTTTTATTTCTCAGATATTTAGTTAATTATATAGATATAATGCTTTTTTCCTTTATATTCAAGGTTGTTCATCGTGATCTTAAACCTAGTAATATTTTATACATGGATGAATCAGCCAGTGCAGATTCAATCAGGATATGTGATTTTGGGTTTGCAAAACAACTTCGAGGAGAAAATGGACTTCTCTTAACTCCATGCTACACTGCAAACTTTGTTGCACCTGAGGTATTCCTTAAAAACTTCACCATTTGCCTTTCATTCTTTTCCTTTAGTTGAATCTATATGATGCCATGTGTATGTTATGGTAGGCAGATAAAAGCTATTATCTTGCCCTTTTCAGTTTTAAAGTTCTTTAAATCCATGAATTCTCATAGCCCCTAATATAAATATTTACACTGGTAACTAGCATCTAAAATCAACCAGATTGTAATAATCAGGCTATTCTGTTCTCTTGGGTTATATACTAATTTCAGAATCATACCATTTTAGAGTTGGGTGGTAGGGTAAAGATAGCCACAGCTTCAAGGTATTATGTATTCTAAATGAGGAAACTGTGGCTCGAGGTACTTCAATGACTTATTCAAGACCCAGCATTCACTTAATAACAAAACTAGGATAGATTCATCAGGTATGTTAAATTGTACTGAACATTAGGTAATTTATCGATTAGCATTATAAATAACATATAAGGGCAGTGCCATCCTCGATTGTCTTTAGGATATTCTAACTCCCGGAGAAAATAGCCACACAGGGGTTTTTGTAAGCCGTGTGGATTTTTCTCAGAAAATAGTATTTGTATCTAAATCTTAGGGTGAAGAGTCAGGAAAGGTGATGCTCTTAGGGAGAAGAGTAAGGAAAGGGGAGGCTCTGGTACAGATTTCACATTTGGGAAACTGTAACATTCATTCTAACCCTGGGGATGGGAGTTTTGACAGTAGCAATTTCCATAGCAGTGAAAGTAAAGTTGGGGAAAAATGAATCAACAGATGGCATTGGCCATATAAGTTCTAGATAAGCTTTCTTTGTTAAGTCAATAGCTGTTCTTATATGTTATGGATAATACCAACTGACATGTAATTACATATTCAACAAAAATCAAAATACCTAAAACTCTTTAGGTTTGAAAAAATAAAATGTGTCTAATCAAAGGAGAAGCAGAGTAAAATAATTTGAGAAGAATTCCTCTCTTCTATATATTTTATAATTCTACTTTTATATCAAATGCTAGCTTTTTCAGGGAAATATTGCACATCAGATATATTAACAATAAGCTATTTGTATTTTAATGTAAATCAGTCTATTTTAAAGTAGCTACTATAAAAATAACTTTCATAATGAAAGTAGAAATGTAGAAAATACTGTACTGATATTGAAGAACAGGCAGAACATCTGTTTTATAAGCTTTTTATGATAAGAGATTTGACTAATAAGAAATTATGTATATATCCAGAGAATGTGATTTAATCTATATTTTAATAAAATTCATAAAATAATATACAAGTTTTTATCTCTTACAAGATATTGTACTGCCCTAAGGTGTATGAGATAATAGCCTGAACATACAAAATATTAGCCTTTTTAGGACATTTCAGTGGTTTTACAGGATAGGAGGACAGAATATTTGAGATAGTGCTCTTCTGTTATGTATAGCATATATGGTCATCATAAAGGTCATCATAAATATTGTAACAGATTTATACAATAGACATAAGAGCAGAGTATAGAATAACCATTTTAATAGCCAAATATTTAATATTGACTTAATCTTGTGGACCTAAACTACTTAGTATTATGGCAACTTCTCACTGGAAAAAGGTTAGAGATGAATATGTACCATATGAAAATATCAAAAATGGACATTAAAATGAAAAATATATAATATGTCCATGTTTAGATTAATGGTTAGGTAAACAGTTATAGATTAATGGTTAGGTAAGCAAATCCAGAGGGTAGAATACAGCTCATTGATGGTTTCTTTTTTTCCCAACAAACGTACACTGTAGTAAGACACTATTACCATTGTAGTAGTGAGGGTTTTCAGGTGGGCATCTGGAGACCACTTCTCTCTAGTGCTTGAACTGCCTTTGACTAGTATTTGTATTTTCAAAATACTTTGAAAGTTTTATTTTTGAGTGATGAAGCCCATGCTAGGAATCAATAATATATTTGTACATTGTTATTAATGAACCACAGAGAGTACTTTTAGTGCAGTTTGTTTCTAAAATTTCAGATGCTTTCAAAAGGTAAAATATAAAAATGCATTCTTTTTTAAACTAGAATCAGAAAGATTCAAGTGTTAGTACAGACATTTCAATAAAAAATGGCATTTATGGGGGTATACATTCATTATTTCACAATGCATAAACAGTTTTTGTTTGCTAAGAGGTACACTGATTATTGCAATTTTAGCTTAATAAGGAGAGAATATTCTTTTAGTTTTTAGATTATGCATCAGTTTGATCAACATCTTAGGGTTTATTAGGTAGATGTGCTTTTCTACTATACCTGTGTTGCCAAAAGTGAATATATCTCTAAAATATTTTATTCTTTGATAAAGGCAAATCCACTATGTTATATTATTCAACTGATATTATAAGCCTACTGAGGTTAAAGAATGCTCCTGAATTAATGGGGCTTACAAAAAAGTTGAGGGATACTGTGTGTGCAGCTTTTTATAAACTAATTTTGAAGTTAACTCTCCTTTGCTCTTTTCTCTGGGCTGTCAAATAGTTTGCCCCAAACGTTAATTGATTTGAGCAACAGGAATGAGGAGCTCTGTGTATGTTACTTTCTGCTGACTTGGGAAGCCAAGTGAGAGAGAGACTTATGCCACTGACTACTTTAATTGTGACTTCTATCTTTGTATTTAACTTGATACAAGTAAAAAGGTGTGAAACATACCCTCTGTACTCTTTCATTCATCCTACCACTCTGCCTTGTTTCTTTTATGATTATATGCTCACTTTTATAAGGGCATTGAAACTAGCGCTAGAAAAAAAGTGGACCATTTCTTCTTTACCTAAAACAAGTTTTTCGTGTTTGGCCCTAATTAAGCAATATGACACCTCCTGCGCAAGACTGTCCTCATAACTAGGAAGGTTATAGGAGTATATGGTAGCTACAGCCGAATTGATTAACTCTCACCTGTCCACGTGCTTTCTATGCAGTGACCCTCAACCTTAGCTATGCATTGGATCACTTGGGAAACTTTAAAAAGCTTCCTAAGGGAATCAGGGAAAACATGGTGATGTCTGGAACTGTAAGATGTGGTGAGAAAAATAAACAGATAAGGGAATAAAATCAGTAGAAGTCTGTGTTTTACTAGAGTATGCCAACTTAATATTTACCATGATGTGAGTGGTTTAGCTATACCTTATTTGTTAAGTACTTCATAGTTCCCTACTTGTATTATTTATATAAGCCAATTATATTTTTATATCCTCTTTACCCTCTTAATTTTGCACATATGTGTGTTTTTATAAATACACTAAGACTAGAAAAAAGCGTATTTCAAATTTTAAGTTTGTTACATACTCTTTATTCATGTTTGGCAGTTGTCAAAGCCAAACACTAACATTTTTAGCCTTTTATAGATGAGAAATTCGTGCTGGTGGTTATATAATCCCCAGTGTTAATGCATTAATAATGTTTCTATTTTGTTCCTATGCCTAGAGGCTGTAGCAGTGGGCTTGTTTTTCTAAATGAAAAGAAAATGGCCTTATTTCATCTCTTTATTTTTCTAATGAACTCAATAATTTTGTAGCTAAATCTCACATGAATACATAACAAACATATTGTTTGATTTTTATTAACACTGGCACCAAAAAACAGCTTCCTAAATTGTTGTATGAAAAATTAATGAAGCCATTCAGTATTTATCGAATGTGTACTTGTGGTCCAGAAATATACTGCTCTTTTCAAGACATTGGCCTTGTATGGTAAAATATAAATTCATTCTGCTTTTGTGAGATCATATATTATCTTGCCATATCTTGTGTAGTAAAGAGGCAGTTATAGATGTTAAAAACACAGGCTTAAGTAAGACTTCGTGTTCTGCTACTTACTAGTTTTGTAATGTTGGGTAAGTTACTTAACATTCACTTCAGTTTCCTCATCTTCAAAACTGGAATATTATCTACCTCATAGAATCAGTGACAGAATTAAAAGCCTCAGTACTGTATATAGTATACATTAAAATCACTGTACATATTAATCTTAAGTTTAGATTTCTCTATATCTGCTTTCCTAAGAGGAGGAGAGAAAACTCATTGAGGTGTCAGGGATTATGTCTTTACTACAAGTGCATAAAATGGTTGAAGTTTTTATATAATGAACTTTTGTGAGATTATTAGAAGTAAAACAACTTCTTTAGGAGAAAATTGAGTTTATACTAACACCATATAATGAGTATTTCTTTCTTAGGTTCTTATGCAACAGGGATATGATGCTGCTTGTGATATCTGGAGTTTAGGAGTCCTTTTTTACACAATGTTGGCTGGGTAAGAAACATATATTCAAAAGCATTAAGGTTGTTATTTGAAATTCATCTGTATATCTTCATCTAGAAAGAGAATAGATTAAAATAACTTTAAGGAAAATGCCATTTACATTTCAAAATATCTATATTGATTGTTACTTATAAAATTAAAAAAACATAAAGCAAGGTGTAGAATGAGGCACTACTAATTTATGACATAATAATTTTAAAAGGCAATTGTCACCTGGAACTAAAACTTTTAAAAATAAAGTGCATTTCTATTTTGATCTTGAAAATATTTACTTAATCATAAAATAATTTCATGTTTCACCAACAACTTGCCCCCTGAACTTGTTGATATTGTGTTGATTTTTTTCTAAGCACTTGAATTCTAACTATTCTGGCACTACAGGTTTAGTAAGATTGTGCAAATCTATATAGTAACAATACTAAACTGCAGAAACACACACAACTACCTTCCCTTGAAATCATAAAGAAAAGCTCACAACAAATGTAATAACAATTGGACTATGTTAATGTTGATACTTTACAAATAATACGAGTACTATTTTACTCTCAATAATGAGCAGCACTTTTATTTAGAAGTGAAAACGTATGACTGTAGAAATTATTCTGTGAGGGTTGTGATAGAAAAAATGGCCAAGTTTAGCAAGTAATTATAATGTACTTAGACATAATATTTTAAAGAGTGCATTTAGTGTAGTTTAAATATGCTTGACATACCAAGAACTCTATGAATATGTTATAAAAATGGTGACTCTAAATTGTTTAATGGCTTGGTGATAATTACACATCTCAGTACATTTAATATACTTTTAGGTATTACAAATTTATGCAGAATATTTAGTTTTAGACCACAGTAAATTTAAGGGTAGCTAAAGTTTGCATATCAAATACAATTAATCTACATGATTCATCTACATAATAAATGTAATGGCTATGGAGTTTTGTGTCGATATAAATATTTACTCAACCAAGTTTTCATAGATATTAATAAAAAGTAATGATAACCATTTCCACTGATGATAATGATGAAATGTTAATGACTACATTGAAACAAAACAATAAATACATTATGAATATGTGAAATTAATATTTTCTTTGTACTAGGTATATTTGTTTGCTAACCTATGCTGGAATATGTGTGTTTTAGTATTGTCTAGTTTTAAGACTGAAGCTTTACATGAAAAGCCACCTTTATTTTATTTTACATTGATTAGCTGATCAATGACAAAAGAAAGAATTGATGTAAGCAATATTCTCCATTTTATTAAAAATTTTATTAAGGTTAAATTTATGGTTTGAAATATAAAATTTGACCTTAACAGTGAAAGAAAATGTGAGATGATATTCTTACTCGCTGAAGTAAATATTTGCATGTAGTAAATATTTGTATCTCTTTCATTTTTTGGGTATGTTACCCTCTAGTGTCTATTAAAATCTGTTTTATTAATAGCTACACTCCATTTGCTAATGGCCCCAATGATACTCCTGAAGAGATACTGCTGCGTATAGGCAATGGAAAGTTCTCTTTGAGTGGTGGAAACTGGGACAATATTTCAGGTGGAGCAAAGGTATAAATTATAACGTTTTGTTTTGTTGCACTCATGTTAAATTGCTAAAATCCCTAAGTTACAGCTTGTGTGTGTTTGCAGAGTATCTAATGGTATCATATGTGTTTTTAATTAACACATCTATAAGTGAATTGAACAATGTACAAAGGATAACTTTTGGTTTTACCATGTTTCTGGGCCACCTTCCTTTCTGATCAGTTTACATATGTGCAGGGAATATTAACTAGTTCCTGTATTAACCAAAACCAAAAATATAAATTTTGGAAACAGGATATATTTAAAGCCAACTAAAATTTATTTCTAGATTTACCATGTATTTCCATCTCATTTTCTTTTCACTCAGAAATTGACTTATGTAGACAATTTTTATAATGCTAACAACTTCTTAGAGAATGAATGGACTATGTATCTGTAGCATCTGGATATTCATTCCTGATGGCTTAGAGTGGTCCAATAGAAATATAATGCAGGTCAAATACATACTTTAAAAATTTCTAGTAGCCACATTAAATTTTTTTTAAGTGAAATTAAATTTAATAATATATGTTGTTTAATATATCCAAAATACTATTACTTCAACATCTAATCAATATAAAAATTTAGGTATTCTATATTTATTCATACTGAGTCTTCAAAATGTACTATATATTTTATACTTATAGCCGTGTGAATATGGACTACCCACATTTTAAGTACTTAATAGCCACATATGGCCAGTGGCTGTCATGTTAGTGAAGGTTCAGCATAACTGGCCTTATTTATTTTGGGGAAAAAATAGTCAATCAAGGCTTGAAAACTAATTTCTTACATTTGTAATTTTTAAATTTTAAGTTTTAAATGAAAACTCATCGCTTGTCACCATGTGGCTTTTAGGTCCCGGAAGCTTTTAAGCTACAATTTGAAGTAGAACACATTTTATGACAAAAGTAATTGCTTATAGTTAATATGTGCTAATTATCTCAAGAACACTAGCCAATTTGTAGAATATATTGCAAAGTAACTCCAGCATCCTGATCATTGTCAGGATAAATAAACTGGGGATTTGTCACTAAATTGTAAACATTAGAAAAACAAACAGGGGATTCTGTTTGGATCTTAACCTTAGTACAAGTATGCCGTGTGGTATAGTAGAAGGAACACTTGAATAGAAGCCAGGAAAACTGAGTGGTAATCTTTCTTTGGTTCCTTATAACTCCAAAATTCATTTCTATGCAATTTGGTTTATTTGTAATTTGCAAAATTTCCCCATGTAATGTGATTAGAACTATTAGTATTATTCATTAAATATGTATTTTCTAGTCATCCAGTTTATGCTTCAGAAAATACAGTTTACCAAGGATCAATTTTAATGTTTAAAGCCATGCATATGATTCTCCTGTGTTCCTTTTAAAAACATCTGCTGAGATCAGGCTGTTGACAGTTCCTGGTTGGCCCACAGTTACCCATGTCAGTTACCCTCCGTTAACATTTCCAAGAATCTTTGTCGGACAAGTTCTGTACTTGCAAGGTCTTTTATTTATCTATCTATCCATTTATTTATTTATTTATTATATATTTTTATATATACACATATATTTACTATATATTATATATTTACATATATTTATATATATATTTATTTTTTTTTTTTTTTGAGACAGAGTCTCACTCTGTCGCCCAGGTTGGAGTGCAGTGGCGCGATCTTGGCTCACTGCAAGCTCCGCCTCCCAGATTCACGCCATTCTCCTGCCTCAGCCTCCTGAGTAGTTGGGACTACAGGTACCCACCACCACGCCTGGATAATTTTTTGTATTTTTTTTAGTAGAGATGTGGTTTCACTGTGTTTGCCAGGATGGTCTCGATCTCCTGACCTCGTGATTTGCCCACCTCGGCTTCCAAAGTGCTAGGATTACAGGCGTGAACCACTGCGTCCGGTCTCCACTTGCAAGGTCTTTAAAGTAGAACTCTTTTTTTATTTTTTATTTTTCTTTAAGGGAGATAGCCCATTGCCAAAAGGTTTACTGACTTAAAGCTGGAAATGTCTTTCTGAGATCTAGTTCCAAGGACTTCTCCACAGCTAGGTGAGACTGCCTCACACCAGTATTAGGTGATTCTTTGTTTGGATAGAATAGAGCATTTTCATCTTGTGTTTAAAGCAATTTGTTGGCCTCGGCTCCTCACCACTTTCTATACCAGTCTCCCATTACTAACCTAGTTATGCCTATGCAAAACAAACAAACAATCAGAAAAAGAAAAAGCTGATGGTGATTCCTATAGGTTTAAGGGCTTAAATCTCAAACTTTGGGTTAGGAGTAATGGGAGTGTGCTGAAAGGGCAAGCAATAAAACAAGTCATACCAAAAAGCCACATTGTTCTCTCCTAAGCCCCAACCTCACTCCACTCCTGTGGCCAGTGGTCCCAACAGAAAATAACTGGAGAAATTGAGCAGGTCAAAGGATTAGGGAACTAAGCGTTATGTGAATTCACTAGCAAGATGTACAGAATGCTTGTGTTTACATTGTTTTTTATGGAACTAGCAGAATAAAACTGATCTATTTTAAAAATGCAAAAACAATCTGCTGAAATAGATGGGAACTTAAATGCCAATTGTGCTCAAATTTTCAATTTTCTATGTTCCATGAATTTTAAGTTTAGGCCTGTCTGGTGTTTAAGTAATAATACATATTAAAACTTAGTTTTATTCTTATGTCCTCTTTTAGCCTGGTAATCTGGAAAACTTCTCATAGAAAAAGATATTAGGGATATTGTTTACATATCTCATAAGGTCTCTTAGATAATCCCTTTTTATGGATCCGGTGACTTTAGTTCTGTCTTTGAAACTTTTCTAGGAGCTATGAGGACCTTTTAAGAAACTATCTCATGTACATTTTAACAGTTCTACTGCTTACCTTTGTTTTAAACTAGCCATGAAAGTAAACTGTTGTTCAGTTTCCCATAACCTCTTAAACTAGTACCCTTTAGTTGTGAGAACTGTGATATTTGCTGCCCATCAGACATAAATTATTTATTGCCTCTTCGTTTGTCTCTTTTAAAAAGATTAACTTCTACCCATTGAACAATCTCTCACCATCTCCTCACCCACCACTCCCCATCCTCTGGTAACCACTATTCTACTCTCTATTTCTATGAGAACAATGTTTTAGATTCTCCATATAAGTGACATCATGTGGTATTTGTCTTTCTGTGCCTGACTATTTCACTTAACACAGTGTCCTCCAGGTTAATCCATGTTGCCACAAATGACAGGATTTCATTCTTTTTTATGGCTGAACAATATTTCATTGTGTATATACACACCATATTTTCTTTATCGGTCCATGTGTTGATAGACACTTAGGTTGATTCCATATCTTGGCTATTGTGAATAATGCTGCAGTGAACATGAGCATACAGATAGCTCTTCTACATACCGATTCCATTTCCTTTGAATATATATCCAACAGTGGGATTACTGGATAATATGGTAGAATTTTTTGAGGAACCGCTCTACCGTTTTCCATAATGACTGTACTAATTTGCATTCTCACCAGCAGTGTGTAAGGGTTCCCATTTCTCCACATCTTTGTCAACACTTATCGTTTGATTTTTTTGATAGTAACCACTCTGATTGGAGTGAGGTGATGTCTCATTGCATTTTTTTTTTTTTTTTTTTTTGAGACCGAGTCTCACTCTTTCTCCAGGCTGTAGTGCAGTGGCGCGATCTTGGCTCACTACAACCTCTGCCTCCCAGGTTCAAGCAATTCTCCCACCTCAGGCTCCCAAGTAGATGGCATTACAGGCAGGTGCCACCACACCCAGCTAATTTTTGTATATTTAGTAGAGATGAGCTTTCACCATGTTGGCCAGGGTGGTCTCGATCTCCTGACTTCGTGATCCGCCCACCTCGGCCTCCCAAAGTGCTGGGATTACACGCTTGAGTCACCGTGCCCAGCCCCCATTGCAGTTTTGATTTCCATTTTCCAGATGATTAGTGATTTTGAGCACCTGTTCATGTAGCACCTGATGCTTTATTTTGTCTATTTGGTGAGGTCATGGTTCCCTGAATATTTTTTTTTTTGAAAAGTATAATGTTTTTATAAATTTTAAGTTCTGGGATACATGTGCAGGATGTGAAGATTTGTTACATAGGTAAACGTGTGCCGTGGTGGTTTGCTGCACCTGTCAACCCATCACCTAGGTAATAAGCCCTGCATGCATTAGCTATTTATCCTGATGCTGTCTTTCCTCCCGCCCCTCCCCCAACAGTCCCAGGTCCTGGTGTGTGTGGTTGCCTTCCCTGTGCCCATGTGTTCTCATTGTTCAGCTCCCACTTATGAGTGAGAACGTGGAGTATTTGGTTTTCTGTTCCTGCGTTAGTTTGCTGAGGATAATAGCTTCCAACTCCATCCATGTCCCTGCAATGGACATGATAGTTTTTTTTTTTTTTTTTTTTTTATGACTGCATAGTATTCCATGGTGTATATTTACCTCATTTTCTTTAGTCTACCATTGGTGGGCATATGGGTTGATTCCATGTCTTTGCTATTAATAGTGCTGCAGTGAACATACACATGTATGTATCTTTATAATAGAATAATTTGTATTCCTTTGGGTATATACCCAGTAATGGGATTGATGGATCAAATGCTATTTATGGTTCTAGATCCTTTAGGAATCACCACACTGTCTTCCACAATGGTTGAACTAATTTATGTTCCCATCAACAGTGTAAAAACATTCCTGTTTCTCCACAGCCTCACCAGCATCTGTTGTTTCTTCTACTTTTCCTCTACTGTTTTCCCATTACTATTTGGTATGTACTTTATAACAGCACTTACCACATTCTGCCTGGTCATATATTCACTTGGGTACATTTTTGTTCTTCACACTTAGGGAGCCTTAAATAACATATTTATTTTTGCATTTTCTATCACATCTAGCATAATGAGTACTCAATTGGATACACTTTCATAAGCTAATCATTTCTTCTGGTATATCTTGCATTGTTAATTTACACAGCAAGTGTTTTTGATACATTTTATACAGCCGTTATCCTATTATGAGTGACTATAATTTGCAGTAAGCAGTGAGGTTTTACATAAATATTTATTTTTCATTTTGGCTTGAAGTTGCTTTTAATAGAAGATGCTTTTTTCGTGTATTTACAGGTTATAGATTTATAGAGCTAGAAGGCAAATAGTCCATCACCTCATCATTTTGCAGATAAACCAAGGCATATAGAATTTAACTTACACATTAATGAGTGGCAGAGTTGGAACTGATTTTTAGTTTAGTACTCTTTTCAATCCACTCACATTAGGGAAAACTTCCTAGAGGAAAAAAGGATTTGTTAGCTTTTTTCATGCAGATTAAATGGAGGAATGAGAGGTCTGTAACCCTTTAACAATTGAAGGCTCGAAAGAAAGGTATTATTGTTGACTCACTTTGTTTCTGTAGTAATGGACATGAAGTATACAGAACCTTATTACCTGATACATTTTGGCTGTGTCCAAACTCAAAATCTCATCTTGAACTGTAATCCCCATAATCCCCATGTGTCAAGGGAAACACCAGGTGGAGGTAAGTGAATCATGGGGGCAATTTCCCCCATGTTGTTCTCATGATAGTGAATGAGTTATCATGAGATCTGATAGTTTTGTAAGTGTTTGGTAGTTCCCCCTGCATTCATTCCCCTTCCTGATGCCTTGGGAAGAAGGGGCCTTGCTTGTTCTTCTCCTTCTGCCCTGATTGTAAGTTTCCTGAGGCTATCCCAGCCATGCAAAACTGTGAGTCAATTAAACCTCTTTATACATTTCCCAGTTTTGGGTCTGTCTTCATAGCAGTGTGAGAATGGACTAATACATTATCCTTTACATGATCTGTACTACAGAGCAGTTTTCCAGTTAAAATAATACATTGAAGTTCATCTAGAACTTATAGTAGTACCATAGTTTTCAAATGCCTCATGCCAAATTATACTCTTGAAAGACTACACTATCTAAACCAAGCTAGGAAGGTACATTAGCAAATACAATAATTAGAAATCTACCCTTGTTTTTTCTGAGAGATAATTATTTATTACTATTCATGATCAAAGCAGGCATTGCTTAAGTATGTATGGAAGTTATTCATTTATACTGAGGATATATGAATTGTTACACATTTGATTAAATAAACATGCTTACAGTATGAATAATAAAGAAGTTTTACCTCAGACACATGATTACATTGAAAATAGAAGTGATTAATTATTAATCAGTATTTTCCAAACTTCGATTTGGAATTAAATTTGAATACTGTGAGAATAGGAAAATTGCTATGCTCCTATATTCATGTGTGTTCAAAGTATTTGGAGTTTTGCTGGCTTTTATCCACTTAAAATGAACATTAAAAATAAGAAACCTGAGTACATTGAGAGGGGCCAAGATGGCCAACTAGAAGTAGGTGCAGTCCACAGCTTTCATGGACAGGAATGAACGTGGTGTGTAAATTCAGCACCTGCAGCTGAAATATATAGTTTCTTGTATTGAGACTGATTAGGCAGACAACTCGACCCATGGAGGACAAAGAATAGCAGGGTGGGGTGATGACACACGCTCAGAGTGGCACGGAGACAAAGGAACCCCCACCCCCAGCCAAGGCAAGTGGTGAGCAATTGTGTGACCCCACCTAGAGAACCGTGCTTCTCCCATGGATCTTGGCAACCCATGGATCAGTAGATCCCCTCATGAGCCTATGCCACCAGGGCCTTTGGTTCGATATATAAAGCTTTCAGGAGTCTCAGTGGGGCAGCTGCTCAGGCACACACAGAGACCCAAGACCCAAGAGTTTTGCATACTCTGGCTCCTGGAATTCTAGCAAGGCAGAAGACCCATCCATACTTCCATCCTAGAAAGGTAATTGAATCCAGGGAGCCAGGGAGCATCATTCTGTGGGACCCACTTCCATGGCACCTCACAAGTTAAGACCCACTGACTTGGAATTCCAGTCAACCAGCAGCAACAGGCTGGAAGTGGCCTGAGGTGGACCAAGTTCTGGGGGGAGGGGTGGCTACCAACTCTCTGGTTTGGTTGGGTCAGTCATTCTAACCTGCCAGCTCCAGGGAGTCCAGGCAGTCCAGACGAGGAGGAGTCCCTGATGAAGCAGCACAGCAGCTGTGACAGATTGTGGCCACACTGCTTCTTTGAGTGGGAGCCCAATCCATCTCTCCTCACTGGGCAGGTCCTCCCTGGAGGACTTCAGCACTTCCAGCCAGGGTTATAGAGGAAGAAATTTGATGTTTCCCTAGGATGGAGCCCCTTGGGGGAGGGGTGGCACCAGTTACTGCAGTTCAGTCAACAGCCATTCTAGCCTGCCTGCTTTGGGAAGTCCAGGCAGTCCAGAGGAGGAGGAGTTCCCCACAACCCAGCACAGCTGCTGTGCCAGATCATAGCCAGACTGCTTCTGTACCTGGGACCCCTATCTATCCCTCTTCACTGGGTGGGGCCTCCCTATGGGAATTTCAGCCACTCCAGCCAAGGTTATTGGGACAGAACTCTTGATTTCTCCCTGAGATCAGTCCCCAGGGGGAGGGGTAGGCAACATCTCTGCAGGTCGTTGGACTCAGTCTTTCCAGCCTGCTGTCTCTGGGGAGGCCAAGCAGTCAGGACAAGGAAGGGTTCCCCCGATGCAACACACCTGCTCTACCAAAAAGCATCCAGACTGCTTCTTAAAGTGGGATCCTGATCCCATCCCTCCTGACTGAGTGAGACCTCCCAACAGGGATCTCCAGACACCTCCTACAGGAGCATACAGGTCAGCAACAGGTCAGTATCCCCATGGGACAGAACTCCCAGAGTAAGGAGCAGATTGTCATCTTTGCTATTTCACAGCCTTCACCAGTGATATTTCCAGGTAAGGGAAAATCAATGAAAGCTAGGGTGTGGAGCAGTACCCCAGCAAACTGCAGCAGCTCTATGGAAAAGTGGCTTGACTTTTAAAAGAACAACAAACAGAAAGCAACACAAAACAACAGCATCAAAAAAAAAAAAAAAAAAAAAAAAAAAAAGACACCACAAAAACCT
This sequence comes from Papio anubis, assembly GCF_008728515.1. Taxonomy (NCBI): domain Eukaryota; kingdom Metazoa; phylum Chordata; class Mammalia; order Primates; family Cercopithecidae; genus Papio; species Papio anubis. The sequence continues at coordinate 68,444,474 of NC_044996.1, forward strand.
CACTCGAAAGTCAGCAACCTCAAAGATGAAAGGTAGATAAGCCCACAAAGATGAGAGATAAGGCAAAAATGCTGAAAACTCAAAAAGCCAGAGGACCTCTTCCCCTTCAAATGACTGAGATGGCTGAATTGACAGAAGTGGGCTTCAGAAGGTGGGTAATAACAAGCCTTGTTGAGCTACAGGAGCATGTTGTAACCCGATGCAAAGAAGCTATGAATCATGATAACGTAATAGCTGGTAACAGGAGCTGATAACTAGAATAGCCAGTTTAAAGAGGAGCATAAGTGACCTGATGGAGCTGAAAAACACAAGAACTTCACAATGCAATCACAAGTATCAATAGCAGAATAGATTAAGCAGAGGAAAGAAAACTCAGAGCTTCAAAACTATCTTTCTGAAATAAGACAGGCAAAGAAAAATAGAGAAAAAAAGAATGAAAACAAATGAAAAATACTTCAGAGAAATATGGGACTATGTAAAAAGACCAAGCCTCCAACTAATTGGGGTACCAGAAGGAGATGGGGAGATTGGAACCAAGTTGGAAAACACACTTCAGGATATTATCCAGGAGAACTTCTCCAACCTAGCAAGAAAGACCAACATTCAAATTCAGGAAATCCAGAGAACCCCAGTAAGATACTCCACCAGAAGATCAGCGGCAAGGCACATAATCATCAGATTCTCCAAGGTTAAAATGAAAGAAAAAACATTAAGAGTAACCAGAGAGAAAAGGCCAGGTCACCTACAAAAGGAAACTCATCAGACTAACAGCTGATCTCTCTGTGGAAACCCTACAAGCCAAAAGAGCTTGGGGGCCAATATTTAACATTCTTAAAAGAATTTCCAACCCAGAATTTCATACCTGAGGAAAATAAACTTCACAAGCGAAGGAGAAATAAGGTCTCTTTCAGATGAGTAAATGGTAAGGGAATTCGTCACCACCAGGCCTGCCTTGCAAGAGCTCCTGAAGGAAGCACTAAATATGAAAAGAAAAAACTGGTACCAGTCACTATAAAAACACATTGAATTACGCAGACCAGTTACGCTATGAAACAACCACATAAACAAGTATGCAAAAGAAACAACTAGCATCATAATGACAAGATCAAATTCACACATAACAATATTAACCTTAAATGTAAATAGGCTAAATTCCTCGATTAAAAGACACAAAATGCCAAGCTGGATAAACAGTCAAGACCCATTGGTATGCAGTCTTTAAGAGACGCGTCTCACCTGCAAAGACACACATAGACTCAAAATAAAAGGATGGAGGAAAATTTACCAAGCAAATAGAAAACAGAAAAAAGCAGGGGTCGCAATCCTAGTTTCTGACAAAATACACTTTAACAAAACAAAGATAAAAGACAAAGAAGGGCATTATGTAATGTTAAAGGGTTCATGTCAACAAGGAGAGCTAACTATCCTAAATATATATGCACCCAATAAAGGAGCATCCAGATTCATCAAGTTATTAGAGACCTATGAAGAGACTTAGACTCCCACACAATAATAGTGGGTGACTTTAGAACTCCTGTGACAATATTATACAGATTATCAAGATGGACAATTAACAAAAACCTTCAGGACTTGAACTCAGCTCTATATCAAGAGAACCTGATAGGTGTCTTTGGAACTCTCCACCAAAAAACAACAGAATATGCATTCTTCTTATTGTCAGGTGGCATTTCCTTTAAAATTGATCACACAAATGAAAGTAAAACATTCCTCAGCAAATGCAGAAAAAAAAAAAAAAAAAGAAAAACTAAAATCGTAACAGTCCTCTAACTACAACACAATCAAATTAGAACTCAAGATTAAGATGTTTACTCAAAACCACATAACTACACAGAAATGGAACAAACTATTCCTGCATGACTCCTGGATAAATAATGAAATTAAGACAGAAATCAAGAAGTTCTTTGAAACTAATGAGAACAAAGAGACAATGTACCAGAATCTCTGAGACTCAGCTAAAACTGTGTTGAGGGAAATTTATAGCACTAAATGTCCACATCAAAAAGCTAGAGAGATCTCAGATTAACAACTAACATCACATCAGAAAGAACTAGAGAACCAAGGGCAAAGACACACAAAGCTATGAGAATACAGGAAATCACCAAAATCAGAGCTGAACTGAAGGATATAGAAACACAAACCCTTTTGTCAACAAAACCAGGGGCTGATTTTTAAAAAAACAAAATTAATAAAATAGACCACTAGCTAGACAGAAGAAAAGAGAGAAGAATCAAATAGACAGTAGACACAATCAGAAATGATAAGGGGGATATCACCAGTGATCCCACAAAAATAAAAACAACCATCAGAGAATACTATAAACACCTCTATGCACATAAACTAGAATGTCTAGAAAAATGGATAAATTCCTGGAACATGCACCCTCCTGTGACAACCAGGAAGAAATTGAATCCCTGAATAGACCAATAATGAGTTCTGAAATTGAGGCAGTAATAGCCTACCAACCAAGAAAAGCCCAGGACCAGATGGATTCACAGCTGAATTCTACCAGAGGTACAAAGAGGAGCTGGTACCATTCCTTCTGAAACTATTCCAAAAAACCAAACAGGAGGGACTCCTCCCCAACTCATTTTATGAGGCTAGATTCATCCTGATACCAAACCTGGCAGAGATATAACAACAACAAATAACTCCAGTTCAGTATCCCTGGTGAACATCAACACAAAATTGTCAGTAAAAACTGGCAGATTGAATTCAGCAGCACATCAAAAAGCTTATCCACCACAATCTGGTTGGTTTCATCCGTAGGATGTAAGGTTGGTTCAACATATGCAAATCAATAATTGTGATTCATCACATAAACAGAACTAAAGACAAAACCACAATTATCTCAATAGATGCAGAAAAGGCCTTTGATAAAATTCAACATCACTTCATGTTAAAAAAAAAACGCTCAATAAACTGGGTACTGAAGGAACATGCCTCAAAATATTAAGAGAATAATATGAGAAACCAACAGCCAATAGCATACTGAATGGGCAAAAGCTGGAAGAATTCCCCTTGAAAACAGGCACAAGACAAAGATGCCCTCTCTCACCACTCCTATTCAGCATATAATTGGAAGTTCTGGCCAGGGCAGTCAGGCAAGAGAACAAAACAAAGGATATTCAAATAGAAAGAGAAGTCCAATTTTCTTTCTTTGCAGATAACTTGATCTTATATCTAGAAAACCGCATCATCTCAGCCCAAAAGCTTCTTAAACTGATGCAACTTCAGCAAATCTCAGGATACAAAATCAATCTGCAAAAATTGCTAGCATTTCTATACCCCAACAAGAGGCAAGCAGAGGGGCAAATCATGAATGAACTCCCATTCACAATTGCTACAAAAACAATAAAATATCTAGGAATACAGCTGACAAGGGAAGTGAAGGACCTCTTCAAGGAGAAGTACAAACCACTGCTCATGGAAATTAGGACACAAACGAGTGGAAAAACGTTCCATGCTCATTGTTAGGAAGAATCAAAATCAAGAAAATGGCCATACTGACCAAAGCAATATATAGATTAAAGGGTATTCCCACTAAACTGCCATTGATGTTCTTCACAGAATTAGAATAAACCATTTTAAAACTTATATGGAACCAAAAAGTAGCCCAAATATCTAAGACAATCCTAAGCAAAAAGAACAAAGCTGAAGGCATCACACTACTTGACTTCAAACTATACTACAAGGCTCCGGTAACCAATACAGCATGATACTTGTACAAAAACAGATGCGTAGACCAATGGAACAGAATAGAGAACTCAGAAATAAGACCACATCTACAACCATCTGATCTTTGACAAAACTGACAAAAACAAGCAATGGAGAAACGATTCCTTCTTTAATAAAGAGTGCTGGGGAACTGGCTAGCCATATGCAGAAAATTGAAACTGGACCCCTTCCTTACACCTTATACAAAAATTAACTCTAGATGGATTAAAGACTTGAATGTTAACCCCAAAACTATAAACACCCTAGAAGAAAATCTAGGCAATACCATTCAGGACATAGAAACAGGCAAATATTTCAATGACAAAAATGACAAAAGCAATTGCAACAAAAGCAAACAATTGACAAATGGGATCTAATTAAACTAAAGAGCTTCTGCACAACAAAATAAACTATCATCAGAGTGAACAGAGAGACTACAGAGTGGGAGAAAAATTTTTCAATCTATCCATCTGACAAAGGCCTAGTATTTACAATCTACAAGGAACTTAAACAAATTTACAAGAAAAGAAAACATTCAAAAGTGGGCAAAGGACAAGAACAGACACTTCTCAAAAGAAGGTATTTATGTAGCCAGAAATATAGGTAAAAAAGCTCAACATCACTGAACATTAGAGAAATGCAAATCAAAACCACAATGAGATACCATTTCACAGCAGTTAGAATAGCAATTATTAAAAGGTCAAGAAACACCAAATGCTGGCAAGGCTGTGCAGAAATAGGAACACTTTTACGTTGTTGGTTGGAATGTAAATTAGTTCAACCATTGTGGAAGACAGTGTGGTGATTTCTCAATGAACTAGAACCAGAAATACCAGTTGACCCAACAATCTATTACTGGGTATATACCCAAGAGAATATAAATAATTTTCTTATAAAGATACATGCATGCATATGTTCACTGCAGCACTATTTATGATAACAAGATCATGGAATCAACCCACATGCCCATCAGTGATAGACTGGTTAAAGAAAATGTGGTACATATATACCATGGAATACTCTGCAGCCATAAATGTTCTTTGCAGGGACATGGATGTAGCTGGAAGCCATTATTTTTGGCAAACTAACTCAGGAACATAAAGCCAGACACTGAGTATTCTCACTTATCAGGGAGCTGAACAATGAGAACCCATGGACACATATCGGGGAACAATACACACTGGGGCCTGTTATGGGGATCAGGGGAGGCAGAGCCTCAGGATAAATAGCTAATGCATGCTGGGCTTGATACCTAAGTAATGGGTTAATCTGTGCAGCAAACCACCATGGCAGCCATTTACCTATGTAACAAACCTGCACATCGTGCACATGTACCCCAGAACTTAAAATCTGAAGAAAAAGAAAGAAATCAGTGGAACAAAAATAAAGTCAAGAAATGGACCAACTTAAAATATTTGAGGTCCAAGTTAGATTAAATTAGTAATTTTGGGTAATAATGGTTTTCTTCCAATTAGGTCATCTAACTAAATGTCTGATTATGTATAAGTGATTATTTTTGTCATAGCTCAGTATATTTCTTTTTTAACTGGCCAGCACTAACATATCTACTTCAAAAACAAGTTATTCATATGAAAATGACAAATTTTTTTAAAATATAGATGAGCTTATTTTTCTCTTATTTACCAAGAAAATTTAGGGAGTATTATTTAATACCTCAGATAATGGCACTTTCTCTTTCATTTGTCATTCATCCTCTGCTTTTCATTCAGTGAAGGAGAGTTTGTTATATAATATTGAGGGAGGTTAAAAAGAAATATATTATGTACTCTTAAAACTACTTTAGCCTCCATTAAAGAAAGTAACAAAATATTGATACTTTTGCTATGAAGTCATTTGATGAGTTCAACATTCTTTAATAATATCTTTGAACTAATCAGCATTCTGTTAATATCTTAGGAAACAGTGATTATAAAATTTTGTTTTGTATTTATGACAGGGTGACATTTACTACATTATCATTTTGAGCTACACATCAGGATAATCTACTTTGCTTTTGTAAGTCAGTCTTTTTTGACCAGTCTAAATTGACCATCTTGTAAGTTAACGTACCTGTAGAACATCTGTAAATGTAACTTAGTCATATATAACTTAGCTGAATTTTACTCCAAGAGTAATTATATCCCTTTTTTTTTTTTTTTTTTTAACAAAAATGACCATGTATCACAGTTTGCCTGGGAGAGTCCTGGTTTATGCCTTTCGCTATTTAAATGACAAATTTTATGGCCATCCTAGCATTAACTGTACCTAATTTATTTTAAGTGCATTTGGTGGATATATAATAAAATTTAACATTTTATACTTCATCATCATTGATTTTTTTCTGGAACAGGGATTTTTATATTTTCCAAGAATGCTGTCTTAATGCTACAAACATTGAGCACTTGCTGTGTCTGTGTGATAGTGGTTACTTTAAAAAGAAAGTAATAATTATATAAAGTTCAGGCATCATATTTGAGTTCAATGGGGGAAGAATGAGAGCTGGTATAGTTTACCAATTAAGATTATGACTCAGGAGTCGGACTGCCTGGATTTATAGCCTGACCCTGTTACTTATGAGCCATGTAAGCTGTGTGACCTTGGGAATGTTGATTAAGCTTTTGTACCTCGGTTTCCACATCTGTAAACTGAAGATAGTATACTACCTACCTCAGTGTTGTTAGAAAGATTAAACAGCTTGTCTGTAGTATATAAATGTGTATGTGTATAAAAATAGATTATATATGTGATGCATAGTAAGTGTTCAGTAACTGTTAGGTGATACTGTTAAAAATGTATAAAAGCACTCTGATAGACAATCAAATGTTACTTTTTCAAATTCTCATTACCAATAGACACCTCCAGGAGTAAAATTTAAGACATAGAAGTACATTTTAATATTTGAAGAGGCCCATCTCATAAAACTCTTATTTATTATCTCACTTCTATCACTAACTATACTTTTCAAGAATCCCTCAGAATACTCAGGCAAATACATAGAAAAAGTCAGATAAGGTTTAATGATGAGCAGAGTACGACTTTTTTCCTTACTAAATTTTAGTATGTATAGGTGATATATGTTGAAACATATTTTTGATGAGTGGAAGTGTAGGAACTTACACTTATTCTTTTTTTTTTTTTTTTCCTTTTGGTGAGGACCTCCTATAATTCATTCGTTTTTTATTATTATACTGTAAGTTCTGGTATACATGTGCAGAACATGCAGATTTGTTTCATAGTTATACACATGTTATAGTAGTTTCCTGCACCCATCAGCCCGTCATCTACATTAAGTATTTCTCCTAATGCTATCCCTCCCCTAGTCCCCCACCCCCAGCCGGCCCCAGTGAGTGATGATTCCCTCCCTATGTCTATGTGTTCTCATACTTATGAGTGAGAACATGTGGTGTTTGGATTTCTGTTCCTGTATTAGTTTGTGGGGAGTGATGGTTTCCAGCTTCATCCATGTCCCTGCAAAAGCCATGAACTCATTCTTTTTTATGGCTGCATAGTATTCCATAGTGTTTATGTGCCACATTTTCTTTATCCAGTCTATCATTGATGGGCATTTGGGTTGGTTCCAAGTCTTTGCTCTTGTGAATAAGGCTGCAATAAACATACATGTGCATGTGTCTTTATAGCAGAATGATTTATAATCCCTTGAGTATATACCCAGTAGTGGGATTGCTAGGTCAAATGGTATTTCTGGTTCTAGATCCTTGAGGAATTGCCACACTGTCTTCCACAGTGGTTGAACTAATTTACACTCCCACCAACAGTGTAGAGAAACGTTCCTCTTTCACCACATCTTATCCAGCATCTTTTGTTTCCTGACATTTTAATAATTGGCATTCTAACTGGCATTAGATGATACGTCATTGTTGTTTTGATTTGCATTTCTCTAATGACCAGTGATAATGAGCTTTCTTTCATATGTTTGTTGGTCACATAAATGTCTTCTTTTGAGAAGTGTCTGTTCATATCTTACACCCATTTTTTGATGGGGTTGTTTTTTCTTCTAAATTTGTTTAAGTTCCTTGTAAATTCTGGATATTAGCCCTTTGTCAGATGGATAGATTGCAAACGTTTTCCCCCATTCTGTAGGTTGCCTGTTCACTATGATGATAGTTTCTTTTGCTCTGCAAAAGCTCTTTAGTTTAATTAGATCCCATTCGTCAGTTTTGGCTTTGGTTGCTATTGCTTTTCGTGTTTTTGTCATGAAGTTTTTGCCCATGCCTATGTCCTGAATGATATTGCCTAGGTTTTCTTCTAGCGTTTTTATGGTTTTCAGTTTTACGTTTAAGTCTTTAATTCATCTTGAGTTAATTTTTGTATAAGGTGTGATGAAAGGATCCAGTTTCAGTTTTCTGCATATGGCTAGCCAACTTTTTTAACACCATTTATTAAATAGGGAATCCTTTCCTCATTGCTTGTTTTTGTCAGGATTGTCAAAGATCAGATGTTTGTAGATATGGATATGTTGTTTCTCTGCCAGGTTTGCTATCAGGATGATGCTGGCCTCATAAAAAGAGTTAGGGAGGAGTCCCTCTTTTTCTATGATTTGGAACAGTTTCAGAAGGAATGGCAGCAGCTCCTCTTTGTGTCTCTGGTAGAACTTGGCTGTGAATTTTTCTTGTCCTGCACTTTTTTTGGTTGGTAGGCTATTACTGCCTCAATTTTACAACTTGTTGTTGGTGTATTCAGGCATTCGACTTCTTCATGGTTTAGTCTTGGGAGGGTATATGTTTCCAGGAATTTCTCTGTTTCTTCTAGATTTTCTAGTTTATTTGCGTAGAGGTGTTTATAGTATTCTCTGATGGTAGTTTGTATTTCTGTGAGATCAATGGTTATATCCCCTTTATCATTTTTTATTGTGTCTATTTGATTCTTCTCTCTTTTCCTGTTTAATAGTGTGGCTAGCAGTCTATTTTCTTAATCTTTTCAAAAAACCATCAGAGAAAATTCAACACCCCTTCATGCTCAAACTCTCAACGAACACAGAGCCAATGGGCATCACTTGTAAGTTCTTGTAACAACACATCCCAGATGAACATCGATGCAAAAATCCTTAATAAATACTGGCAAAACAAGTCCAGCTGCACATCAAAAAGCTTATCCACCAAGATCAAGACAGCTTCATCTCTGGGATGTAAGGTTGGTTCAACATATGCCAATCAATAAACATGATCCATCACATAAACAGAACCAATGACAAAAAACACATGATTATCTCAATAGATCCAGAAAAGACCTTCAACAAAATTCAACACCCCTTCATGCTAAAAACTCTCAATAAACTAGGTATTGATGGAACATATCTCAAAATAGCAAGAGCTGTTTATGACGAACCCATAGCCAATATCATACTGAATGGGCAAAAGGTGGAAGCATTCCCATTGTTATGTGTGAATTTGATCCTGTCATTATGATTCTAGCTGGTACTTTTGCCCATTAGTTCATGCAGTTTCTTCATAGTGTTGGTGGTCTTCACAATTTGGTATGTATTTGCAGTGGCAGTTACTGGATTTTTCTTTCCATATTTAGTGCTTACTTCAGGAGCTCTTGTAAGGCAGGCCTGGTGGTGACAAAATCTCTCAGCATTTGTTTATCTGTAAAGAATTTTATTTCTCCTTCACTTATGAAGCTTAGTTTGGCTAAATATGAAATTCTAGGTTGAAAATTCTTTCCTTTAAGAATGTTGAATATTGGCCCCCACTCTCTTCTGCCTTGTAGGGTTTCTGCAGAGAGATTTGCTGTTAGTCTGATGTGCTTCCCTTTTTGGGTAACCCAACCTTTCTCTGTGGCTGCCCTTAACATTTTTTCTTTCATTTCAACCTTGGTGAATCTGACAATTGTGTGTCTTGGGGTTGCTCTTCTCAAGGAGTATCTTTTTGGTGTTCTCTGTATTTCCTGAACTTGAGTGTTGGTCTTTCTTGCTAGGTTGGGGAATTTCTCCTGGATAGTATCCTGAAGAGTGTTTTCCATCTTGGTTCCATTCTCTTCATCTCTTTCACGTATAGCAATCAAACGTAGGTTTGGTCTTTTCACATAGTCCCATATTTCTTGGAGGCTTTGTTGGTTACTTTTCATTCTTTTTTCTCCAAACTTGTCTTCACACTTTATTTCATTAAGTTGATCTTCCATCTCTGATATCCTTTCTTCCACTTGATCAATTCGGCTATTGATATTTGTGTACGCTTCACAAAGTTCTCACACTGTGTTTTTCAGCTCCTTCAGGTCACTTATGTTCTTCTCTAAACTAGTTATTCTAGTTAGCAGTTCCTCTAACATTTTTCAAGGTTCTTAGGTTCCTTGCATTGGGTTGGAACATGATCCTTTAGCTCAGAGGAGTTTGTTATTACCCACCTCCTGAAGCCTACTTCTGTCTATTTGTCAGGCTCATTCTCCATCCAGTTTTACTCCCTTGCTGGCGAGTAGTTGTGATCTTTTGGAGGAGAAAAGGCATTCTGGTTTTTGGAATTTTCAGCCTTTTTGCACTGGTTTTTCCTCAGCTTCATGGATTTATCTACCTTTGACCTTTGATGTCGGTGACCTTTGGATGGGGTTTTTGTCTGGACGTCCTATTTGTTGATGTTGATGCTATTCCTTTCTGTTTGTTAGTTTTCCTTCTGACAGTCAGGCCCCTCTGCTGCAGGTCTGCTGGAGTTTGCTGGAGGTCCACTCCATACCTTGTTTGCCTGGGTATCACCAGTGGAGGCTGCAGAATAGCAAATATTGCTGCTTGTTCCTTCCTCTGGAAGCTTCCTCCCAGAGGGGCATCTGCCAGACGCCAGAGCTCTCCTGTATGAGGTGTTAGGGGCACTTGCCAAATGCCAGCCAGAGCTCTCTTGTATGAGATGTTTGTCGACCCCTGCTGAGAGGTGTCTCCCACTCTGGAGGCATGGGGGCCAGGGACCTACTTGAGGAGGCAATCTGTCCCTTAGTAGAGCTCGAGCACTGTGCTAGGAGATCCACTGCTCTCTTCGGAGCAGGCAGGTAGGAACGTTTAAGTCTGCTGAAGCTACACCCACGGCTGCCCCTTCCCCTAGGTGCTATGTCCCAGGGAGATGTGAGTTTTATATATAAGCCCCTGACTGGGGCTGCTGCCTTTCTTTCAGAGATGCTCTGCTTAGAGAGGAGGAATCTAGAGAGGCAGTCTGGCTACAGCTGCTTTGCCAAGCTGCAGTGGGCTCTGCCCGGTTTGAACTTCCTGGTGGCTTTGTTTACACTGTCAGGGGAAAATTGCCTACTCAAGCCTCAATAATGGTGGATGCCCCTCCCCCCACCAAGTGTCCCAGTTTGACTTCAGACTGCTGTGCTGGCAGAGAGAATTTCAAGCCAATGGATCTTAGCTTGCTGGGTTCTGTGGGGGTTGGGATCTGCTGAGCTAGACCACTTGGCTCCCTGGCTTCAGCCCCCTTTCTGGAGGAGTGAATAGTTCTGTATCGGTGGCGTTCCAGGCACCACTGAGGTATGAAAAAGAAAAAAAAAAAACAACTGCAACTAGCTCAGTGTCTGCCAAAAAACGACTGCCCAGTTTTATGCTTGAAACATAGGGCCCTGGTGGTTTAGGCACCCAAGGGAATCTCCTGGTCTATAGGTTGCAAAGACGGTGAGAAAACTGTAGTATCTGGGCCGGAATGCTTCGTTTCTCCTGGCTCAGTCCCTCATGGCTTCCCTTGGATAGGGGAGGGAGTTCCCTGACCCCTTGCCCTTCTTGAGTGAGGTGATGCCCCATCCTGCTTCAGCTCACCCTCTGTGGGCTGCACCCACTGTCTAATCAGTCCCAATGAGATCAACTACGGGTACCTCAGTTGGAAATGCAGAAATCACCTACCTTTTGTATTGATCTAGCTGGGAGCTGCAGACTTGAGCTGTTCCCATTCGGCCATCTTACCAGCCCTCAAGAACTTATTCTTATATGCTAGACTGTTGAGTTTTTTTGTTTTGTTTTGTTTTTAAGCAACTATAGTGGGGTAGAATTGATACCAAATGAAATGCATGTAGAGTATATAATGTTAGGACATATATACACACCCATGAAACCACCATGAAAATCAAGATAATGAACATATCTATTACCATAAACATTTCGTCATGCTGTTTTGTAATTCCCTTCCTCCTGCCCTATATCTTCCATTTATAATCTTCCACGCCCCTCATTCTCTGGCACATACAGTTGTACTGTCTGCCACTACAGGTTTATATATTTTTTGAAATGTTTATAAATTAAATCATAAGTCTGCAGTCTTTTGATCTCTTTTATATGTGATAATTATTTTGAGATTTATCTATGTTGAAGTACAGCAACGGTTAATTATTTTTTATTGCTGAATAGTATTTCTTTTTATGGATACATCATTGTTCATCTATTCACCTGTTGATGGATATTTGTTTTGTGTTGTTACCAATAAAGCTGCTATGAATATGTGCCAGTGGTTTTATGTGTGTATATCTTTTTATTTTTTTGTATAAATACCTAGGAGCAGAATGATTGAGTCATGTGTTTAACATTTTAAGAAACCACTCAATTGTTTTACAAATTACCTGAACTATTTTACATTTTCACTATTAGCATATGAAAATTTTAGTCTTCCACATCTTCAGCAACACTGGATATGGTCCTTTAAAAAAAATTAGCTATTTTGAAAGGTGTGTAATACTATTTGAAAGTAGTTTTAATTCTCATTTCCCTAGATGTTCAGCATTTTTCATGTGTTTATTTGCCATCCATTTATCTTTTACCTTTCTCTTTTTCACTGGGTTTTTGAGTGTTCCTAAAATATTTTAAATGCAAGTTCTCTGTCAGATCTATGCTTTGCAATTATTTTCTTTTTATGGATTGTCTCTTAATTCTCTTGTCTTTCAAAGAACAGTCCTTTCTAATGTGATAGAGATTATTCTTTTTCTTTCGTATATCATGTTTTTGATATTAGAGCTAATAAACTTTTGCTTTACCAAAGATTTCAAATACAGAGGTTTCCCAACTTAGGATCGTTTGATGATTTTTTGACTTATGATAGAGCGAAACCAATATGCATTCAATAGAAACTTTACTTTGGACTTTGAATTATCTTTTCCTGGGCTAGCAATGTGCAGTAAAAATACTCTTTGGCAATGCTAGGTAGTTGCAGCCAGCCACAGCTCCCAGTCAGCTATGTGATTATGAGGATTAACAATCAATAGTCTGTATTTTTCAAGGCCGTAACCCCTTAATAAATTAGAGCATGTGTATTTTCCCCTGTGTTTTCTTTTTGTTGTATCATTTTAGGTTTTATCTTTAGGTCAATGTTCTTTTTTGATTTAACATATGTATATGGTACAACATATGGTCAAAGTTCATTTTTACATGTGAATATGCAGTTGTTCCAGTACCACTTTTTGAAAATAATATCCTTTCTTCAGCAAATTGCATTTGTATTTATATCAGTTGTCCAAATATCCATGGTTCTGTTTCTACACTTTTATTCTGTTTCACTGATCTACTTGTCTATCTTTACACTTTTACCATACTATCTTAATTACTGTTGCTTTATAATTAAATTTTGAAATCAGGTACCATGAGTGTTTCAGCTTTTTTCTTATTCAGAGTTTTTTGAGGTTTTTTTGTTGTTGTTTTGCTATTTGGGGTCCTTTGCCATATGAATTTTATAATCAGCTTCTCAATTTCTATCAGAAAAAAAGTCCTCTAGTATTTTGAATGAGATGATGATGGAGCTATAGATCAATTTGGGAAGAATTGACATTTTAACAGCATTGACATTTCTTATCTATAAACACAGTATCTCTTTCCAATTAGGTCTTTACTTTCTCTCAACAATGTTTTATATGTTTAAATATACAGGTCTTAAACATCTTTTATCATATATTTTCCCCAAATATTTTGTTTTTAATCATATTAATGGCATTAAAATTTTATTTTCTATTTATTGTTGCTAGTATGCATAAATATTATTTTTATTATATTGATCTTATATGTTATAAGCTTGCTAAACTCACTTATGAATTCTAGTAGCTTTTTTCTAGATTTCATCAGTTTTTCTACATAGATGGTAATATTTTCATAAGGAAGTTTTAGTGCTTGATTTCTAATATGGATGTCTTTTTTCTTAATTTTCAATGACTAGAACTTCCAGTATAGTGTTGTAGAAGCGGAAGGAATGGATATTCTTGTTTTGTTCCTGATCTTGAGTATAAGCATTTATTTTTCACCATTAAGGATGATGTTAGCTGTAGGTTTTCCATGGATGCTTCTAATTACATAGAGGCAGTTCCATTTTGTTTCTGGTTTGATGAAAATTTGTATTGGAGATGAATGTTGGATTTTGTCAAAGGCTTTTCCTATGTCTGCTGTGATAATCACATAATTTTCTATATTGTTGTTGTTACATTGATATACATTTGAATTACCTTTATTTTCAAATGCTAAGCCAACCTTCTATTCCCAGGATGAGTACCACTTGATTGTAATAGACTGTATATAGCTAAATTTGATTTGCTAAAATTTTCTTGACAATTTTTGCATCTGTGTTCATGAGGGATATGAATGTACTATTATAAGTATCTTTGTCTGATTTTGATTTCAGTGTAATACTGGCCTTAAATGAATTGAGAAACATTGCCTCCTCTTCAAATTTCTGAAAAAATTATTTAGAATTAGAATTTCTTATTTTTAAATGTTTATTGGAATTAATCAGTAAAGCCGTCTGGACCTACAGTTCTCTTTGTTGGAAATATTTAACTCTAAATTCAATTTCTTAAAAACGTATAAGGCTATTTAGGTTGTTTCTTCTTGAGTGAACACTGGCATTTTTTTTATTTCAAAGGATTTGTCCATTGTCAAACACATTGGCATGAAGTTTTTCTTATAATATTTTCTTACTAACTGGTTAATATCTGCTGTTAACCACTGTAATCTATACTGATGTCTACTTTCTCATTTCAGCTATCATTATGGATTTGTGTATTTCTCTTTGCAGTTATAATGGTTTTTGCTTCATGTGTTTTGAAGCTTTGTTTTTACATGAATAAACGTTTATAATTTTCTTCTCTTGATTACTTATCCCATCTATGTTATGAAATGACCTTCTTTATACCTTGTAATATTTGCCATTATTTTTGAAAGATATGTTCATACAATATAAAATTCTTGGTTTACTTTTTTTTCAGTATGTTAAATATATTGCTCCATAGTCTTCCCATTCAAATTTATTTTTTTCTGACAGGAAATCTGTTGTTATCCTTATCTTTGTTTCACATCTAACATGTCCTTTTTTTCTCTAGCTACTTTTAATGTTTTCTGTGTGTCTTGGGTTTTGAGTGATTTGGTTTTGATGTGCCTTGATGTAGTGTTCTTGATTTTTCTTGTACTTGGATTTTATTGACTTTATTGTATCTGTGAATTTATGGTTTTCATCAAATTTGGACATTTGGGGGCAATTATTTATTTAAATATTCTTTTCTGCTCCCAATTTTCTTCTGGGACTTCAACTGCATGTATATATTAGACCATGTGAAGTTGTCTCACAGCTCACTCAAATAGCTCTTTTGTTGTTTTATACTCTTGTTTCTTTTTGGAAAGTGTCTGTTGTGTCTATTTGATTTAGTTTCATTATTTATTATCTCACATTTTAGTTTTTATCTCTAGAAGTTTGAGTCTTTCTCTTTTTTTTTTTTTTTTTTTTTTTGTTGGGTTTTTGTTTTTTCTCCCGGCCGGGGGTCCGTGGGACAGTCTTGGCTCACTGCAGCCTCCACCTCCCGGGTTCAAGCAATTCTCCTGCCTCAACTTCCTGAGCAGCTAGGATTCAGGGGTGTACCACCATGCCCAGCTAATTTGTGTATATTTACTTAGTAGAGATGGGGTTTCACCATGTTGGCCAGGCTGGTCTCGAACTCCTGACCTCATGATCTGCCAGCCTTGGCCTCCCAAAGTGCTGTGATTACAGGCGTGAGCCACCATGCCCGGCTTTCAGTCTTTTTTTTTTTTTTTATATCTTCTCTATCTCTACTTAATTTTTGAACATCAGGAATACAGTTGTAATAACTATTGAATATCCTTGTCTGCTAATTCTGGCATCTGTGTCAGTTCTGGGTCAGTTTTGATTGATTGTTTTCTTTCTCCTCATTTTTGTGCTTTTTGCCTGCCCACTAATTTTTGAGAAGACACCAAATGTGGAGAATTTTACCTTGGTGGGTGCTAGATACTTTTATATTCCTATAAGTATTCTATTTTCTTTCTTTATTTTTTTTTTATTTTTTTTTATTTTTGAGACAGAGTCTCGCTCTGTCGCCCAGGCTGGAGTGCAATGGCTGGATCTCGGCTCACTGCAAGCTCTGCCTCCCCGGTTCACGCCATTCTCCTGCCTCAGCCTCCCGAGTAGCTGGGACTACAGGCGCCTGCCACCATGCCTGGCTAATTTTTTGTGTTTTTAGTAGAGATGGGGTTTCACCATGTTAGCCAGGGTGGTCTAGATCTCCTGACCTTGTGATCCGCCCGCCTCGGCCTCCCAAAGTGCTGGGATTACAGGCGTGAGCCACCACGCCCAGCTCTATTTTCTTAATGTCAAATGTGTTTTTCTTAAGATTTATTTTCAATTAACACATAAAAATTGTACATATTTATGAGGTATAGTGTGATGTTTCAATACATGTGTACATTAAATGATGATCAAATCAGGGTAATTAACTTATCCATCACCTTAAACATTTAGCATTTCTTTGTGATGAGAACATTCAAAAATCCTCTTTTTTAGCTGTTTTGAAATATATAATACAGTATTGTTAATTATATTTACTCTACTCTGGAATAGAACACCAGAACTTCTCCTGTCTGTAATTTTGTACCCATTCAGTAATCTCTCCCCATCCCTCCCTCAACCCTAACCTCCTCAATCCCTAGTAACCACTGTTCTACTCTGTACCTCTATGAGATCAGCTTTTGTAAATTCCACAAATGAGTGGATCATGTGGTATTTGTATTTCTGTACCTGGCTTATTTTATTTAACATAATGTCTTCCAGGTTTATCTATAGCGCCACAAATGACAGCATTTCTTTTGGCCAATAGTATTTCATTGTTTGTATGTACCACATTTTATAATCCACTATCTGTTGGTGAACATATAGGTTGCTTTTATATCTTGTCTATTGTGAATCGTGCTGCAGTAAATATAGGAGTGCAGATATCTTTTCAATATACTGTCCTCATTTCGCTTGGGTAAACAGCCAGTAGTGGGACTGCTGGATCATATGTTAGTACTGTTTTTAATTTTTTGAGGAAACTCCATACAGTTTTCCATAGTGGCTGTACTAGTTTATGTTCCCACCAATAGTATAGCACATTTCCCAGTTCTTCACATCCATGGCAGCATTTGTCATTTTTGTACTAGCCATTCTAATTGGGGTGAGATAATATCCCATTATGGTTTTGATTTGTATTTCTGTGATAATTAGTGATATTGAGCATTTTTCCATATACTTATTGGATATTTGTATTTATTCTTTTGAAAAATGTCTATTTAGATTTTTTGACCATTTTTTAATCAAATTATGTATTTTTTTGCTATTAAGTTGTTTGAATGTTTCATATATTCTGGATATTAATCCCTTTTCAGATATATACTTTGCAAATATTTTCTACTATTCTATAGATTGTTTCTTTCCTCTGTTGATTATTTCCTTTGTTGGGCAGTAACTTTTTCGTTTGAGGTAATCCCATTTGTCTGTTTTTGCTTTTCTTGCCTGTATTTTTGAATTCTTACCCAAAAATTCTTATCCAGACCAATGTCATAAAGCATTTCCCCCATGTTTTCTTCTAGTAGTTTTATAGTTTCAGGTCTTACATTTAAGTGTTCAATCCATTTTGTGTTGATTTTTATATATGGTAAGAGATGGTGGTCTAGTTTTATTCTTCCACATATAGATGTCCAGTTTTCTTGGCACTATCTATTGAAGAGACTGTCCTTTACCCATTGTGTGTTCCTGGTGCCTTTATTGAAAATCAGTTGGTTGTAAGAGCATCAATACATTTCTGTGTTGTTTGTTCTGTTCCATTGGTCTATATGTTTATTTTTATGCCAACACCATCCTGTTTTTGTTACTGTAGCTTTATAGAATACTTTGAAGTTAGTGTTATGCCTCCGGCTTTGTTCTTTTTGCTCAAAATGGCTTTGGCTATTTGGAGTCTTTTGTGCTTCCATACGAATTTTGTAATTGTTTTCTGTGTCTGTGAAGAATTCCACTGATACCTTGATAGAGATTGCACTGAATCTATAGATTGATTTGGGTAGTGTAGATATATCAACAATATTAATTATTGCTATCCATGAAAATGGAATATTTTTCCATTTATTTGTATCCTCTTCTGTTTCTTCCATCAGTGTTTTATAGTTTTCTTTTTTTTTTTTAATTTATTTATTATTATTATACTTTAAGTTGTAGGGTACATGTGCATAACGTGCAGGTTTGTTACATATGTATACTTGTGCCATGTTGGTCTGCTGCACCCATCAACTCGTCATTTACATCAGGTATAACTCCCAATGCAATCCCTCCCCCCTGCCCCCTCCCCATGATAGGCCCCGGTGTGTGATGTTCCCCTTCCTGAGTCCAAGTGATCTCATTGTTCAGTTCCCACCTATGAGTGAGAACATGCGTTGTTTAGTTTCACCAATTTCTTGTGATAGTTGCTAGAATGATGGTTTCCAGCTGCATCCATGTCCTACAGGGATGCAAACTCATCCTTTTTATGGCTGCATAGTATTCCATAGATTGTATATGTACCACATTTTCTTAATCCAATCTGTCACTGATGGACATTTAAGGTTGATTGAAGTCTTTGCTATTTGTAGATTGTGCACAATAAACATACATTAATGCATGTCTTTAAGAGCAGCATATTTTTCAATACTTTGGGTATATACCCAGTAATGGGATGGCTGGGTCATATGGGTACATCTAGTTCTAGAACCTTGAGGAATCCGCCATACTGTTTTCCATAATGGATTTGAACTAGTTTACAATCCACCAACAGTGTAAAGTGTTCCCTATTTCTCACATCCTCTCCAGCACCTGTTGTTTCCTGACTTTTTAATGATGCAAATTTCTAGCTGGTGTGAGATGGGTATCTCATTGTGGTTTGATTTTGCATTTCTCACAGTGGCCAGTGATGATGAGCATTTTCATATGTCTGTTGGCTGTATGAATGTCTTCTTTTTGAGAAATGTCATTCATATGCTTTGCCCACTTTTGATGGCGTTGTTTGTTTTTTCTTGTAAATTTGTTTTGAGTTCTTTGTGGGTTCTGGATGTGGCCTTTGTCAGATGGGTAGATTGCAAAATTTTCTCCCATTCTGTAGGTTGCCTGTTCCTCTGATGGTAGTTTCTTTTTACAACAGTAGAAGCTCTTTAGTTTAATGAGATCCCATTTATCGAATTTTAGCTTTTGCTGCCGTTGCTTTTTTGGTGTTTTAGACATGAAGTCTTTGCCATGCCTATGTCCTGAATGGTACTACCTAGGTTTCCTCTAGGATTTTTATGGTATTAGGTCTAGCATTTAGTCTCTAATCCATCTTGAATTAATTTTCATTGTAAGGAGTAAGGAAAGGATCCAGTTTCAACTTTCTACTTATGGCTAGCCAAATTTTAGCACCATTTATTAAATAGGAATCCTTTTTCCCCATTTCTTGTATTTTCTCAGGTTTTATCCAAAGATCAGATGGCTATATAGATGTGGTAGTATTTCACGGGGACTTTCTGTTCTGTTCCCATTGGTCCTATATCTCTGTTTTGGTACCAATTACCACCATGCTGTTTTGGTGACTGTAGCCTTGTAGTATGGTTGGAAGTCAGGTAGCGTGATGCCTCCAGCTTTGTTCTTTTTGACTTAGGATTGTCTTGGAGATCTTGGGCTCTTTTTTGGTTCCATATAGACTTTAAGCAGTTTTCAATTCTGTGAAGAAACTCATTTGGTAGCTTGATGGGATGGCATTAGGAATCTATAAAATTACCTTAGGCAGTATGGCCATTTCACAATATTGATTCTTCCATCCATGGGCATGAGTATGTTCTTCCATTTGTTTGTGTCCTCTTTATTTCATGAGCAGTGGTTTTGTAGTTCTCCTTGAAGAGGTCTTTACATCCCTTATGGTTAGTTCCTAGGTATTTTATTCTCTTTAAAACCAATTGAATGGAGTTCATTCCTTGATTTGGCTCTGTGTATGTTTGTCTGTTATTGGTGTATAAGAATGCTTGTGATTTTGCACATTAATTTTGCTATCCTGAGACTTTGCACAAGTTTCTTAGCATCCAGCTTAAGGAGATTTTGGGCTGAGACAATGGGGTTTTTTCTAAATATACAATCCTGTCATCTGCAAACAGGACAATTTGACTTCTTCTTTTTCTAACTGAATACCCTGATTTCTTTCCTCTTGCCTAGTGCCCTAGCAGAACTTCCAACACTATGTTGAATGGGAGTGGTGAAGGGCATCCTATCTGTGCCAGTTTTCAAAGGGAATTTTCCAGTTTTGCCCATTCAGTATGATATTGGCTGTGGGTTTGTCATAGCTCTTATTATTTTGAGTGTTCCATCAATACCAGATTTATTAGGGTTTTAGCCATGAAGGGCTGTTGAATTTTGTCAAAGCCTTTTCTGCATCTAATGAGATAATCATGTAGTTCTTGTCTTTGGTTCTGTTTATATGCTGGATTATGTTTATTGGTTGCAAATGTTAGACCAGCCTTGCATCCCAGGATGAAGTATGATCATAATTGGATGGCTTTTTGATGTGTTGTTGAATCCGGTTTGCCAATTATTTTGTGGGGGTTTCATCTGATGTTATCAGGAATATTGAGTCTAGAATTCTCTTTATTTGTTGTATCTCTGCCGGAGCTTTGGTATCAGGATGATGTTGGCCTCATAAAATGAGTTAGGGAGGATTCCCTCTTTTTTCTATTGATTGGAATAGTTTCAGAAGGAATGGGTACCAACTCCTCCTTATACCTCTGATAAGAATTCCAGCTGTAGATCCATCTGGTCCTGGACTTTTTTGCTGGTTGGTAGGCTAATATTATTATTGCCTCAATTTCAGAGCCAACTATTGGTTATTCAGGGATTCAACTTCTTCTGGTTTAGTCTTGGAAGAGTGTAAGTGTCAGAATTATCATCCATTTCTTCTAGGTTTTCCAGTTTATTTGCATACCCAGAATTGTTTATAGTATTCTCTGATGGTGGTTTGTATTTCTGTGGGGTCGGTGGTGATATCCCTTTATCGTTTTTAATTCGTCGTTGATTCTTCTCTCTTTTCTTCTTTATTAGTCTTGCTAGTGGTCTGTCAATTTTGTTGATCTTTTCAAAACCAACTCCTGGATTCATTTGTTTTTGGAGGTTTTTGTGTCTCTATCTCCTTCCAGTTCTGCTCATTTGGTTATTTCTTGCCATTGCTGAAACTTTTGAATGTTTAATACTTGAAAGCCTCTAGTTCAACATTGTGATGTTAGAGTGTCCATTTTAGATCTCCTGCTTTTTCTCTTGTGGGCATTTAGTGCTATAACTTTCCCTCTACACACCAAACTTTAAATGTGTCCCAAGTTCTGGTATGTTGTATCTTTGTTCTCATTGGTTTCAGGAACATCTTTATTTCTGCCTTCATTTTGGATTTATGTACCCAGTAGTCATTCCAGAGACGTTGTTCAGTTTCCGTAGTTGGTTTTGATTGGGTTTTGCCAGTCCTGAGTTCTAGTTTGATTGCGTAGTTAGAGACAGTTTGTTATAATTTCTGTTCTTGTACATTTTGCTGAGGTGCTTTACTTCCAATTATGTGGTCAATTTTGGAGTAAATTAGATGTGGTGCTGAGAAGAATGTATATTCTGTTGATTTAGGTGGAGAGTTCTATAGATGTGTCTAATAGGTCTGCTTGCTGCAGGATGAGTTCAATTCCACCGGATATCCTTGTTAACTTTCTGTCTTGTTGATCTGTCTAGTATTTGACGGTGGAGTGTTAGGGAAGTCTCCCATTATTGTGTATGGGGTCTAAGTCTCTTTGTAAGTCTCTAAGGGACTTGCTTTTATGAATCTAGATTGCTCCTGTATTGGATTGCATATATATTTAGGATAGTTAGCTCTTCCTGTTGAATTGATCCCTTGACCATTATGCCAATGGCCTTCTTTGTCTCTCTTTTGATCTTTGATGGTTTAAAGTCTGTTTTATCCAGAGACTAGGATTTGCAACCCCTGCTTTTCTTTGTTCTCCATTTGCTTGGTAATCTTCCCTCCATCCCTTTATTTTGAGCCTATGTATGTCTCATAAAACGTGAGATGGGTCTCCTGAATGCACCAGCAGACTGATGGAATCTTGATTCTTTATCGTTTTATGATCTGTGTCTTAATTGGAGCATTTAGTCCATTTACATGTAAAGGTTAATATTGTTATGTGTGAACTTGATCACTGCCATTATGATATTAACTGTGGTTATTTTGCTTTCGTTAGTTGATGCAGTTTCTTCCTAGCCTCGATGGTCTTTACATTTTGGCTTGTTTTTGCAATGGTAGTACGGTTGTTCCTTTCCATGTTTGTGCTTCCTTCAGGGTCTCTTGTAAAGGCAGGAGCCTGGTGGTGACAAAATCTCTAAGCGGTACTTATCTGTAAAAGGATTTATTTCTCCTTCACTTCTGAAACTTGGTTTGGCTGGATGTATGAAATTCTGGGTTTAAAATTCTTTCTTTAAGAATGTTGAATGTTGGCTACTCTCTTCTGAAAGCCTGGAGGTTATGCAGGAGGTCTGCTGTTAGTCTCATGGACTTCCACTTTGTGAGCGACCTTTCTGGCTGCCCTTAAGATTTTTTCCTTCATTTCAACTTTGGGTGAATCTGGCAATTATGTGTCTTAGGAGTTGCTCTTCTCGAGGAGTATCTTTGTAAAAGTTCTCTGTATTTCCTATGGTTGAATGTTGGCCCTGCCCTACTAGGTTGGGGAAGTTCTCCTGGATGATATCCTGAAAGTGTTTTCAACTTGGTTCCATTCCCCCCCTCACTTTCAGGCACCCCAGTAGGACGTAGATTTGGTCTTTTTGTAATCCCATACTTCTTACAGGCTTTGTTCATTTCTTTTTCTTCTTTTTTTCTTTTTGGTTTCTCTTTCTCGCTTCATTTCATTCATTTGATCCTCAATCGCTGAAATTACTCTTTTCTTCCAGTTGGTCAGTCGGTTACTGAGCTTGTGCGACATCACGCGTGTTTCTTTCGTGTCATGGTTTCATCTCTTTCACATTTTAGTTTATGACCTTCTGCATTAATTACTCTAGCCATCAGTTCTTCCACTTTTTTCAAGATTTTTTTAGTTTCTTTTGCTGGGTATATGAATTCCTCCTTTAGCTCTAGAGAATTTGATGGACTGAAGCCTTCTTCTCTCATCTCGTCAAAGTCATTCTCCATCCAGCTTTGATCCGTTGCTTTTGGCTGATAGGCTCGGCTCCTTTGCGGGAGATGTGCTCTTATTTTTGAATTTCCAGCTTTTCTGCCCTGCTTTTTCCCTACATCTTTGTGGTTTTATCTGCCTCTGAGGTCGCTTTGGTGATGGTGGCGTCACTGTGATGGGGTTTTGGTGTAGGTGTCCTTCCTGTTTGATAGTTTTTCCTTCAACAGTCAGGACCCTCAATGTCGTCTGTTGGAGATTGCTTGGTCCCACTCAGACCCTGTTTGCCTGGGTATCAGCAGCAGAGGCTGCAGAAGATAGAATATTTCTGAACAGCGGAATTGTACCTGTCTGATTCTTGCTTTGGGAAGCTTCCTCTCAGGGGTGTACTCCCACCCTGTGAGGTGTGGGGTGTCAGACTGCCCTAGTGGGGATGTGTCTCCCAGTTAGGCTACTCAGAGAGTCAGGGACCCACTTGAGCAGGCAGTCTGTCCCTTCTCTCAGATCTGAAGCTCCGTGTTGGGAGATCCACTGCTCTCTTCAAAGCAGCCAAGAGACAGGTGGTTTAGTCTGCAGAGTTTTCTGCTGCTTTGTTGTTGTTGTTGTTGTTGTTGTTGTGGCTGTGCCCTGTCCCCAGGAGGTGGAGTCTGAGACAGGCAGGTTTTCCTTGAGCTGCGTGGAAACCCACCCAGTTTGGGCTTCCCAGCAGCTTTGTTCACCAAGCCTCAGCAATGGGCGGGCCCCTCCCCAGCCTGGCTGCTGCCTTGCAGGTAGATCACAGACTGCTGGCTGCTAGCAATGAGGAGGAGGCTCCGTGGAAACAGGACCCTCCCGGCCAGGTGTGGGATACTTGATCTCCTGGTGTGCCTGTTTGCTTAAAGCTGTGTGGGGTGGGAGTTACTTGATTTTTTCCAGGTGTTGTGTGTCTCAGTTCCCTGGCTAGGAAGGGATTCCCCCTTCCCCTTGCGCTTTCCCAGGTGAGGGGATGCCTTGCCCTGCTTCAGCTCTCGCTGGTCGGGCTGCAGCAGCTGACCAGCACGGATCGTGTCTGGCACTCCCCAGTGAGATGAACCCAGTACCTCAGTTGAAAATGCAGAAATCACCGGTCTTCTGTGTCGCTCGCGCTGGGAGTTGGAGACTGGAGCTGTTCCTATTCAGCCATCTTGCTCCAATACTCTGTTTTATAGTTTTCATTGTAGAGATCATTCACATCCTTAGTTAAATTTATTCCTGTCTACTTTATTTTTTTGCAGCTCCTAAATGGAATTGCTTTCTCGATTTCTTTTTCAGACAGTTCACTATTGTCATATAGAAATGCTAGTGATTTATGTATGTTGCTTTTGTATCCTGCAACTTTACTGCACTTTGTTTATTCTAACAATTTTTGGTCGCATCTTTAGGGTTTTCTATAAATAAGATAATGTCATCTGTAAACAGTAACAGTATTACTTCCTTCTTTCCAATTTGCATGCCCCTTACTTCTTTTGCCCAATTATTCTGGCTAGGACTTCCAGTACTATGCTGAATAAAAGTGGTAAAAGTGGGCATATTTGTCTTATTCCAGATCATACAGGAAAAGCTTTCAACCTCCCCCGATTCAGTATGATGTTACTTGTGGGTTTGTCATATGTGACCTTTATTATGTTGAGGTATGTTTCTTCTACACCTAATTTGTTTAATTTTTTTTTTTATCATGAATGGATGTTGAATTTTATCAAATGCTTTTTCTGCATTTTAAATTTATCCTATGGCGTTTTTCCTTGATTCTGTTGATGTGATGTATTATGTGTATTCATTTGCATATGTTGAGCCATCCTTTTATTCCTGAGATAAATTATTCGTGATAATGTTGAATGATGTTTTTAATGTGCTGTTAAACTCAGTTTGCTGGTATTTTGTTGGGGATTTTTGCATCTATGTTCTTAAAGGCTATCGGCCTATAGTTTTTGTTGTTGTTATGTTCTTTCTGTCTGGTTAGAACAGTAGGGTTAATCTGGCTTCATACAATGAGTTTGGAAGGATTCTCTCCTCTTTAATTCTTTAGAATCGTTTGAAAAGGATTGGTATTTGTTCTTAAGTATTCATCAGTGAAGGCATCAGATAACGAAATTTGCATTGATGGGAGACTTTTTGTAACTGATTTAATCCTGCTACTTGTTATTGGTCTGTTCATATTTTCTATTTTATCGATTCGATTTTGATAGATTTTATTTATCCAGAAATGTATCAATTTCTTCTAGGTGTTCCAATTTGTTGGCATATAGTTGTTTGTAATAGTCTCATAATTCTATTTCTGTGATATCATTGTAATGTCTTCTTTTCCATTGGATTTTATTTATTTCAATCATCTCTCTTTTTTCTTAGTCCCATTAAAGGTTGGTCAATTGTGTTTATCTTTTCATAAAACCAACTCTTTTTCATTTATCATTTGTTTTTTTCTCTATTTTGTTTATTTCTTCTGTGATGTTTATTATTTATTTTCTTCTAATTTTTGGTTTAGGTTGCTCTTCATTTTCCTGTGAGTATGCTTGAACTTTATTCTGGGCAGCAGTTAAGTTATTGGAAACAGTTTCATACTTTTGAGTCCTCCTTTTAAATTTTTTTAGGCAGGGCCAAACTAGTGTTTAGGGCTACTCACTATTTAGGCAAAGTGCTTCGAAATACTCTGTAATATACTTCATGAATTATGCTGTTTTCCATTTTGGCGAGTGGAAACAGGCAATACACCCCACCTGTGTGAATCCTGATTTTCATCCAATCCTTTCAGATAGTTCTTTCCAAGGTCTTGGGTTGTTTCCTCACATGTCTTTATTAGTAGTAATCTGCTAGATACTTTAGTGAGACCTTTTATAGAGCCTTGTAATTCTCTCTCTCTGCTCCTCTCATCCCTTTCATACCCTGTCCTGCTAACTATGTCTGCCTTGGTCTCCCCT
Organism: Papio anubis; assembly: GCF_008728515.1. Classification (NCBI taxonomy): domain Eukaryota; kingdom Metazoa; phylum Chordata; class Mammalia; order Primates; family Cercopithecidae; genus Papio; species Papio anubis. The sequence continues at coordinate 68,470,547 of NC_044996.1, forward strand.
GAGTCTCAGTTCTATCTCCTCAGCTCAAACCAACCAGGCTTCACCTGAGTTTCCCTTACCTGCACAGCAGCTAGAAAACTCTCTCAGGTTGGTAAGCAGAAGCAATCACAATGCTAACCGGATTGTTTCTCACTATTAGGAATCACTTTCTTTTATTACCTAACATCTGATAACCTGAAAACTATTGACATATTCTATATTTTATGTTCTTTTTTTAATTGGTTGTTTCGGGCAGATAGGTACATCCAGTCCTTGGCATTTCATCTTGACCAGAAGAAGAAATCCTCGGACTATTGAAATTTTATCATTTTTCCAATAACCATTTAGGTTTGTTTCATTGAAATCTTGGTTATCTTCTTTTTAGTATTAATTGTCCATTTATTTTTGCACATTTTTCCCCAGTATGGCTTTTGATTGGTTGCCCTAGTCCCTTACATGGTTTCAACCAATTACATTATTCTTCAGAATCTGATAGTACTACTTAGAGTCTTTAGTTTCACTGCTTCTGCGATTGATGAAACATTTGCATACGATGATTTTGTTTCTATATTAGAACAGTTTTTTTTTAAAATTTTACTTTAAGTTCTGGGATACATGTGCAGAATGTGCAGATTTGTTATGTAGGTATACATGTGCCATGGTGGTTTGTTGCACCTAGCAACCCATCATCTAGGCTTTAAGCCCCGCAAGCATTAGGTATTTTTCCTAATGCTCTCCCCCACCCGTCTCCCTCCCCTTGCCTCTAACCCCTGATGGGCCGCAGTTTGTGATGTTCCCCTCCCCGTGTCCATATGTTCTCATTGTTCAACTCCCACTTATGAGTGAGAATACCCACTGTTTGGTTTTCTGTTCCTGCGTTAGCTTGCTGAGAATGATGGTTTCCATCTTCATCCATGTGCCTGCAAAGGACATGATGGCTGCATAATATTCCATGTTGTATATATGCCATCTATTCTTTATCCAGTCTGTCATTGATGGGCATTTGGGTTGGTTCCAAGTTTGTACTATTGTAAATAGTGCTGCAATAAACATACATGTGCATGTGTCTTTATAGAAGAATGATTTATAATCTTTGGGTATATACCCAGTAATGGGATTGCTTGGTCAAATGGTATTTCTGGTTCTAGATCCTTGAGGAATTGCCACACTGTCTTCCACAATGATTGAACTAATTTACACTCCCACCAACAGTGTAAAAGCATTCCTGTTTCTCCACATCCTCGCCAGCATCTGTTGTTTCCTGACTTTTTAATGACTGCCACTCTAACTGGCATGAGATGGTATCTCATTGTGGTTTCAATTTGCATTTCTCTAATGACCAGTGATGGTAAGCTTTTTTTCATATGTTTTTGGCCACATAAATGTCTTCTTTTGAGAAGTGTCTGTTCATATCCTTTGCCCACTTTTTGATGGGGTGGTTTTCTTCTTCTAAATTTGTTTAAGTTTCTTGTAGATTATGGATATTAGACCTTTGTCAGATGGATAGATGGCAAAAATTTTAGCCCCTTCTGTAGGTTGCCTGTTCATGCCAATGATAGTTTCTTTTGCTGTGCAAAAGCTCTTTAATTACATCCCATTTTTCAAATTTGGCTTCTGTTGCAAGTACTTTTGGTGTTTTAGTCATAAAGTCTTTGCCCATGCCTGTGTCCTTAATGGTATAACCCAGGTTTTCTTGTAGGGCTTTTATGGTTTTAGGTTTTATATTTAAGTCTTTAATCCATCTTGAGTTAATTTTTATATAAGGTATAAGGAAGGGGTCCAATTTCTGTTTTCTAAATATGGCTAGCCAGTTTTCCCAGCACCATTTGTTAAATAGGGACTCCTTTTCCCATTGCTTATTTTTGTCAGGTTTGTCAAAAATCAAATGGTTGTAGATGTTTGGTGTTATTTCTGAGGTCTCTGTTCTGTTCCATTGGTCTATATATCTGTTTTGGTACCAGCACCATGCTGTTTTGGTTACTGTAGCCTTGTAGTATAGTTTGAAATCAGGTAGCCTGATGCCTCCAGATTTATTCTTTTTGCTTAGGATTGTTTTGGCTATAGGGTCTCTTTTTTGGTTCCATATGAAACTTAAATTAGTATTTTCTAATTCTGCAAAGAAAGTCAGTGGTAGCTTGATGGGGATAGCATTGAATGTATAAATTACTTTGGGCACTATGGCCATTTTTACGATATTGATTCTTCCTATCCATGAGCATGGAATGTTTTTCCATTTGTTTGTGTCCTCTCTTATTTCTTTGAGCAGTGGTTTGTGGTTCTCCTTGAAGAGGTCCTTCATATCCCTTGTAAGTTGTATTCCTTTATTCACTTTATAGCAATTGTGAATGGGAGTTTACTTACGATTTGGCTCTCTGCTTGTCTATTATTGGTGTATAGGAATGTTTGTGGGTTTTGCACATTGATTTTGTATCCTGAGACTTTGCTGAAGTTGCTTATCAGCTTAAAGAGTTTTTAGGCAGAGACGATGGGGTTTTCTAAATATACAATTATGTGATTTGTGAACAGAGACAATTTGACTCCCTCTCTTCCTATTTGAATACCTTTATTTCTTTTTCTTGCCTGATTTCCCTGGCCAGAACTTCCAATACTATGTTGAATAGGAATGGTGAGAGAGGGCATCCTTGTCTTGTGTCGGTATTCAGTGGGAATGCTTCCAGCTTTTTCCCATTCAATATGATATTGGCTATGCGTTTGTCGTAAATAGCTCTTACTATTTCTAGGTATGTTTCATCAATACTTAGTTTATTGAGAGTTTTTAGCATGAAGTGGTGTTGAATTTTATTGAAGGCCTTTTTTGCATCTATTGAGATAATCGTGGTTTTTGTCATTGGTTCTGTTTATGGAAAGCATTTAGCCCATTTACATTAAAGATTAATATTGTTATGTGTGAATTTGATCCTGTCATCATGATGCCAGCTGGTTATTTTATACATTAGTTGTTGCAGTTTCCTCATATTGTCATTGGTCTTTATATTTTGGTGTGTTTTTGCAGTGGCTGGTACCAGTTTTTCCTTTCCATATTTAATGCTTCCTTCAGGAACTCTTTTAAGCAGACCTGGTGGTGACAAAATCTCATAGCATTTGCTTGTCTGGAAAGGATTTTATTTCTCCTTTGCTTATGAAGCTTAGTTTGACTGTATATGAAATTTTGGTTTGAAAATTCTTTTCTTTAAGAATGTTGAATATTGGCCCTCACTGTCTTCAGGCTTGTAGGGTTTCTGCAGAGAGATCTACTGTTAGTCTGATGAGCTTCCCTTTGTAGGTTAACCCGACCTTTCTCTCGGGCTACCCTTAACATTTTTTCCTTTGTTTCAAACTTGGAGTAGCTGATGATTATGTGTCCTGGGATTGCTCTTCTCAAGGAGTATCTTAGTGGTGTTCTCTGTATTTCCTGAATTTGAATGTTGGCCTGTCTCGCTAGGTTGGGGAAGTTCTCCTTGATGATACCCTGAATTGTGTTTTCCAACTTGGTTCCATTCTCCCCACCATTACTTTCAGGTACATCAGTCAATCGTAGATTTGGTCTTTTCACATAGTCTCATATTTGTTGGAGGCTTTGTTCGTTCCTTTTAATTATTTTTTCTCTAATCTTCACGTTTTGTTTCATTAATTTGATTTTCAATCTCTGATATCATTTCTTCCACTTGATCGATTCAACTAGATCCATTCAACTATCCATACTTGTGAATGCTTCACGAAGTTCTCATGCTGTTTTTCAGCTCCATCAGGTCATTTATGTTCCTCTCTAAACTGATTATTCTAGTTAGCAGTTCCTGTAACCTTTTATCAAGTTTCTTACCTTCCTGGGATTGGGTTAGAACATGCTCCTTTAGCTCAGAGGACTTTATTACCACCCACCTCCTGAAGCCTACTTCTGTCAATTCATCAGTATCATTCTCTGTCCAGTTTTATGCCCTTGCTGGAGAGGAGTTGCGGTCATTTGGAGGAAAATAGGAATTCTGTTTTTTGGAATTTTCAGCGTTTTTGTGCTTGTTTTTCCTCATTTTTGTGGATTTTTCTGTCTTTGATGTTTGAGGCTAATGACTTTTGAATGGAGTTTTTGTGTGGGGGTTCTTTTTGTTGATGTTGATGTTGTTGCTTTCTGTTTGTTAGTTTTTCTTCTAACAGTCTGGCCCCTCTTCTGCAAGTCTGCTGCAGCTTTCTGGAGGTCCGCTCCAGCCCCTGTTCACCTGGGTATCACCAGTGGAGGCTGCAGAACAGCAAAGATTGCTGCCTACTCCTTCCTCTGGAAGCTTCGTCCCAGAGTGGCACCAGCCTGATGCCAGCTGGTGCTCTCCTGTATGATGTGTCTGTTGATCCCCTGTTGGGAGGTCTCTCCCAGTCAGAGGCACAGGGGTCAGGGACCTACTTTAGGAGGCAGTCTGTCCCTTAGCAGAGCTAGAGCGCTGTGCTGGGAGAATCCTCCTTGTCAGGATCAGCTGCTCTCTTCAGAGCCGGGGGGCAGGAAAGTTTAAGTCTACTGAAGCTGCGCCCACAGTTGCCCCTTCCCCCAGGTGCTCTGTCCCAGGGAAAAGGGGGTTTTATCTATAAGCCCCTGACTGGGGCTGCTGCCTTTCAGAGATGCCCTGCCCAGAGAGGAGGAATTTAGAGAGGCAATCTGGTCACAGCCGCTTTGCTGCGCTGTGGTGAATTCTGCCCAGTCCAAACCTCCTGGCCCCCTTAGCATTGTCAGGGGAAAACCACCTACTCAAGCCTCAGTAATGGTGGACACCTCTCCCCCCACCAAATTCAGTTGTCCCAGTTTGACTTCAGACTGCTGTGCTGGCAGTAAGAATGTCAAGCCAGTGGTTCTTAGCTTGCTGGGCTCCGTGGGAGTGGGACCCACTGAGCGAGACCACTTGGCTCCCTGGCTTCGGCCCCATTTCCAGAGGAGTGAATGGTTCTGTCTCGCTGGGATTCCAGGCACTACTGGGGTATGAAAAAAAAAAAAATGCAGCTAGCTCAGTGTTTGCCCAAACAGTTGCCCCGTATTGTCCTTGAAACCCAGGGCCCTGGTGGTGTAGGCACACCAGGAAATCTCCTGATTTGTGGATTGCAAAAACCGTGGGAAAAGCGTAGTATCTGGGCTGGGTAGCACAGTCCTTCAAGGCTTTGCTTGGCTAAGGGAGAGAGGTCCCCTGGCTCCTTGCATTTCTCGTGTGGGGCAATGCTCCCACCCTACTTCTGCTCACCCTCTGTGGGTTGGACCCACTGGCTAACCAGTCCCAATGAGATGAACTGGGTACCTCAGTTGTAAATGGAAAAATCACCCACCTTCTGCGTTAGTCTCGCTGGGAGCTGCAGACCAGAGCTGTTATTTGGCCATCTTGCCAGATTCTCCGAAAATGCTTCTTAAGGAGTTTACTTCTCATTTCTCTAAAAGACACTTTGGAGAGACAGTTTATTTAAAAGTATTACATCTCTTAATATACTGAAAACTTTTCCTGTGTGGTTGTATTAAATTTACAACTTTTTTTGTTACAACAGAGATAACATAAGCAAACTCACACTTACTCTGATGAAAAACTTACAATGCTCTGAGCACTGCTATGATAGAAGCCAGTTGCTAACATTGGATTTATGGTTTGCTTTCTTAATATGTTATATAGTAAGCCACCATTTATTGAATGGATTAACTACATGGGGCCCTCCCTTCTATGTTTTATCTGTGTACACGTACCCTTACACCTTGGGGCCCAGCTTAACAGCAAAGTTCAGTAGCTCCTGTCTCCTGCTGAACATTTAGCATATTCCAGGATAACTTCTGCCATTTTGCGTTTTCCTCCTCCCTCATTAATCACACATCTAATTCCACAGATTTGGCATCTTCCGATTTAAAAGTGTTGTATAGGGATTTAATATATATTGAAAAATCTCTCTCAAGATTCTCTTGAGAGTTAACTGTGTAGAGTATAGATTTTACTTTGCATAAATGTAGGTAAAATAAATAGATTGCAAGGCTATCGATGCTGTCACATTTTCAGTAAATGTAAAATTATATGTATGTATGTATGTGTGTGTGTATATATATACACACACACGCTTTTTTACATTTTAATTTAGGATTTGCTTTCCCATATGCTTCATATGGACCCACGTCAGCGGTATACTACTGAACAAATATTAAAGCACTCATGGATAACTCACAGAGACCAGTTGCCAAATGATCAGCCAAAGAGAAATGATGTGTCACATGTTGTTAAGGTAAAACAAACATACTTTTATGTGCCTTCAAAATATCAGATATGTAATAAACCCATTGTGTGCCACTTGCTAATGATACTTAAATAATTCCTTAAAATATCTTTATTTTTTAAAGATAGATTTTTTTATATTAACAACCACGTGCTTTTCTTAGCTTACTTTTCCACTGCCTTTCAGATGAAACAAGAAAAATTTCTTGATTGTACCCGCCTTGCTTTTGAGAGATGCTGGAATTAGGATTGGGCTAAATGCAAGTTTCATATTGAAACAAAAGATTGCTGTTCTTAATTTATAACTGTTCATGAAACCATTCCTATATCCATATACATTGAACCAAGGTTTTAAATATTAGTGTTTTAACAATTTTTTGTAAAATGCATAGTTATTGAAATGAAAAACATACAAGTAATATTGATTCATCAGTGCACAGATCTAATATATTCAATTATTTTCCTAGGAAAAGACATTTTGCTCTAGATGTATGTCTCATAATATCATGTGAATGGTTTTTTTTTTTTAACTCCAGAATTTGTACTTAGTTTGTGACATTTTCTCATTACTTTAGGGAGCAATGGTTGCAACATACTCTGCCCTGACTCACAAGACCTTTCAACCAGTCCTAGAGCCTGTAGCTGCTTCAAGCTTAGCCCAGCGACGGAGCATGAAAAAGCGAACATCAACTGGCCTGTAAGATTTGTGGTGTTCCTAGGCCAAACTGGATGAAGATGAAATTAAATGTGTGGCTTTTTTCCTAATCTTATCAAAGGCATCGTTTTCTGCTTAATTACTTGAATATTAAGTAATATTAAATCCCCATTTTTAGGGGAAGTGAGATTTAAAAAACCATGCACAGGTCCACAATATTCATACTATGTGTTTGCAGTAGTGTTCAAGTGTTTATTTAAGCATATAATTGGTGTCCACCAGGTCCTCACAACTTCTCTGCACACTAGCTTCTAAAATTCCTTTCAAATAAAGTTACTTTAATATTTTTTTCTTGTTTCATACAATTATGGTTTGGGGCGTCATTACCAACAATCAGTATATATATATATATAGTAGTATAATGACAAGCAATGTTAGTATTTTTTAACATCAGATCCTGAATGATAGACTTTTTTAAAAAAAGAAAAACAATAAAAACATATTATAAAAGCTAGTTATTCTGTAAAACCAAAGGACTCCATTCATTTGACTCACTGTACTAAAATGTAAACATAGTGGTTTGGTGCCAGAGCAAAATACATTTGTGCTAATATATGAATTATTGATATAGTTGGTGCCAAAGTTTTTATAGAAGAATTACGTCTCAGATAATGTGTGCAGGCAGATCTGTATATTATCCATAAGTGGCCTCATTTAGAAATAAAGGTTTTTATAAGGCTTCTGTAAATTTTACATCACATGGAAATTTAGTACAAGTGAAGCTTTTTTTTTTTCCAAAGGCTTTATACTGTTGGTGTAATCTTATAAATAGGTCATAGTTAAGCCTTTGAAAATAAAGTATGTAGTGTTGACACTATCCTGGTGTTATATAAACCGACTTTCAAGTTAACCAATTGGATTTAATCATCATCTATCCCCTTTATAAATGAACTACACTGTTGTTTTTCTGACTTCAATGTGCTTTGAAGTACAGTGTAGCATATTATTCTACCTTGAATCCTATGATAATACAGTTGACATCTTACTGTAGTGGACTTGTGCATATAGCACACATGATATAGTATATTGTATTACAGTAAATTTTAGACAATGCTACTTAATCATTTTACTTCATAAAGATAAACTAACATTTTAAATATGAATAATATTAATGGTCTACATAAAATTTGAGCACATTTCAAAATCATATTTATAAAAAAACTGGCCAAATTGGTCTTATTTAATGTATAATTCAGAACCACTGTGTAGTATGTATTCTTTTCTCTAAATGATGAAATGCTAAAGAATAATTTCACGTTGTTGAAGAAAATACCATTGCTACAACAACAGCAGCAGCTACTACTACTACTACTACTACTACTACTACTACTACTACTACTACTACTACTGCTGACAGAAAGAATTCATGAATGTAAACTGGAGGATATCACAGTTTTCTTTAGTGAATATAAGTGAACTACTTGTGTGTGTTAGGTGTACTATTTGCTATGTATTTTACTTTGCTTCATTCAGAGAGAAAGTTGATTACTGAGTGCTGAATTATACAATTTAGACTAGGAAACTTGTAACTTTGGTACTTAATAAAAGAAACTATACATATTCTCTTTGTAATGTAAATAATCTATACCCCATGCACAAAGATCTTTTTCCTGGGTGTGATATATAAAAGTATGTATTCTTATTTTGAGGTATCTTTTGGAAATAATTGAAAGAGATTAAAGAACAATTTATGCCACATGAAAAATAATTACTTAGAAGTAGGTATCATGTCTTATGGCTTTTTATGTTCCATTTGGCTTTTTTTTTTCTCATTTGCTTTATTACTATATGTACTTGCATGTAACAGTTTGTATGTATATATTCTGACTTATTTTCCTTCTGTCATTATCTTGTGCTGTTATACCTTCTTCCTATCAGAATTGATACGTCAAACTCAGAGGTGTGAATTTGGTGTTGAAGTTTTCAGGACAGAGCTACTATTTCCATCGATGTATTTTAAGTAATAAAATTAGGGGAAGTGAAATTGGAAAATGAAAAATGATTACAAAATAACTTCCAAGTTTTCTATAATCAATGGCTTTAAAAAGTAGACAGTCTTAATTAATTTTAAATTAGCTTGCTCAGAAAGATCATGCCATAACAGTCCTATCATAAAAGGAACACTATAAGAATTAAACAATGAACAGCATGATTTCTGATCACCCAGTGAGGATCGACAGTGTATAAAAGACACAGATATGCTACTGGATGTACCCGATAATTGTTTGAGGGTTTTCTACTGAAAAACTCAAATATGCTAGCTTAACAACAGTAGTAGGGGGAAACCTTATTATATGGGAAAGCTTCAAAATATACTGCAATTTTGTAGAAGGAGCCCAGGTAAGGATGCCTAATCCTGTCCAGTTTGGCTAGAATTCTGTAGCCAAAAATGCAGATTTGAACATTTTTTGATGGGCCTTCTATCAATGCTTAACTAGTAAAAACACATCTTTTCTATAAGACTTTAGAATACTGTGGTTTCTAATGGGTTCTTGAATAATTATTTTGCGTTGTGTTTTTCTAGTTAATGGTTTTTGGTAGTATTTAATGATAGCACAGTTTGGGGTTTTATTGTTCTTGAAGGGGGAGGATATTGAATTTGTTTTTCTTAGAGAAAACATCAGGTTTGCTCAAATAGACTAACAACCTGTTGTCCTTAAGCACATACTACCAGGAATAAACTCAGGAAACAATTTTCAAGAAAATTAGAATGCAGTGCTGGTGATGGGGATTTTTGTGGGGGGAAAAAAAATGGTTTCAAGTCCTTTCACAAAGATCAAACTTCAGCCTATTTTGTTAGACTCAGCAATGTCTAAACATTGTTTTTTGTAATTTATTGTCATTGGTAATTCAACACAATAAAGCAGTTTTGATAGCACCTGTGTTTGGCTCAAAGGGATTCCATATGTTTAGGCAACCCACAACCTTAAGAACAGATGCTTGGTATTTATAATGTCTGCCCATTGGAACAACATGTTAAAATAGTAGTGCCCAGAGAAACTTGCATACAGATTGACTAGTATTTTCTAGATAGAAGTCTTTCATATATGAAGAAGGAAAACAACCATTTATATTGACCCGAAGGCCCACGAGAAAACTTAGGCTTTAAAGTAGGCAAAGCATATTTGTGGTATTCTGTACATTCTCTTTCTGCTGGCTTTCCAGCCCCTTCATGCTATCTATCCTCCCTGAGCACCTCACGGCAATACTCCATCAACAAAGTTTACCCTATCCCCAGAAAGATTCTGTGTGGTTGTGGTCATTACTCCTTGTTCCTTCCTCTTCCTCTTCCCCAAATCAGGATATCCATTCTCTCAGAACAGATATTTCCAGCTAAAAAGTTGAAAGGAAAACTATCCTATTAAATTAATTTACATTTTTCTGTCAGTGGCTAATAGTTAATTGGCATTTTTAAGGAAGTTGTGCATTAATCAAGTTTCTAGTTGCTGGATCTTCAGGCAATCTAACAAGGTGAGAATAATTTTAAATTCAGTTCTTATCAGGGAAGATATTTTTGGGGAAAGGAACAGTGTGTCCCAGGGTCAGAGTATCTAATAAACTGTTTCTTTTTTTTTTTTTTTTTTTTTTTGCACAATTTCCTTCCTACTTCCTTTCTACTTCTCAATCTACCTTTTCTCTTAAAATCTTTTAAGCTTTTTAATCACAATTAATGAACTTCTATGATAAAGTGATGTGGAGGTAGACAGAGATTGGTGGTTATTTCTGCATATGTTGTTTTTAAATCCATAGTTTTGTGTTATTTCTCACAGTACATGACCTATATAGCATAAGAAGTTTTATTCCCCCCAACTGCCATCCCATTCCTGTTACAAAGAAAAAAAAAAGCACAGAAAGATTGAATCCAAATTAATCATGGAGTCCAAATTTTTCTAGATCCCTTTTCCAGATTTTAGGACCTAGAAATCCTTTAAGTCACAATACTATTTCAAAATAAAAATGCAAACCATATTAAATATATATTGGCCAACTGCAATTAAACTTCTTGAAAACATTTTTGTTTTACATTTCAAAGGTTATTCAGGCATTTTTGGCATGTACCTCAAGATCAATGATTGTTGAAATTAGCAGAATAAATCAATAGTGGGCTATTTGCCTTTTTATGTGGGAATATAGTGGCATTGATAGTGATTATTCACAACATATACTAATGGATGCACTGTTCCTGGTTTTAGTCTTACAGTATAGTGAATTCCATCATATACTTTGAATAAAATGTTATGCTTGATCACCTAAAATTCAGTTTGGTTGCTAATACATAAGAGAGAAAGGAACTATACTTGAAGATATTAAATTATAGACATAAGTTTCTTTGAAATATTTAGAAAAACATAATAGTACTTTTAGAATATGGAAATCCAAGCTTACATTATATTGGCAAATTATGTATGTTTCAATTATTCACTAAATAAATTTTAGCTAAATGTTTATATATATATATATATATATATATATATATATATATATATATATATATATGTATATATGTAATTGCCAAGTTAGGGTTTGCTTTGTATTCACATTTCTAAACGCTGGGCAATAGAGCTTCTGTGGATGACTGTTTTGCTGTAATTCCAACTGTCTAGTTATGGGAACTAACTTATTCTTCAAAAGATATTAAGCATCTAATTTTAGGTGGACAGTTATAGAGAATGTACTAACTGCATTCGTTTCTTAAAAATTGTCAAAATGTTACCAATTAGGTTATTTACTTTTATGTTTCCTATGAACTAATATTGCTCAGGTCACATTTTCTTTCTCTTTCCAAATTCATTCTCTCTGAAGTTGCTACCATTTATAACAAATATGTAGGTTTGCTTTTTAGTATGATAAAATTATTTTTAGCAGCAGGAAAGCAGTCTATCAAGAAACAGCCGGCCGGGCACAGTGGCTCATGCCTGTAATCCCAGCACTTTGGGAGTCTGAGGCGGTGGATCACCTGAGGTCAGGAATTTGAGACTAGCCTGACCAACATGTAGAAACCCCGTCTCTACTAAAAATACAAAATTAGCTGGGGGTAGTGGTGCATGCCTGTAATCCCAGCTACTCGGGAGGCTGAGACAGGAGAATCATTTGAACCCAGGAGGCAGAGGTTGCAGTGAGCCAAGATTGCGCCAATTTCACTCCAGCCTGGGCAACAAGGGGGAAACCCCGTTCCAAAAAAAAAAAAAAAAAAAAAAAAAAACGATTTAAAAAGTTACACATGAAACCTTAAATATCCAAATGCCAGCATGGTTTGTAAGTTAGAATTTATCTTGCATTAAATTCCGTAGTACAAAAAAGGGAGAAGGTGATTTTTCTGTTTGATTAAAAAAAAAAAAAAAAAAACAGGAAGTACTGTTGGTAGTGGAGAGTTACATAGGCTTTATGAAGCAACCACAGTTTGCTGTAGCGACATTTTTAAAAAATTAGTTTGCCAACACGTCCCAAGCACTTTTGAATTCCTAAACTTATTTCTGATATTATATATACACACTATATATATATATACACACACTGACATTTCATTGCATTTCTGAAGACTGAAATGGCATTAAATAAAAGTTGTGTGTAAATTTGATTTACATGTACTTAAAAGCTGCAGTTAAACAATCCCCAATGTTCAAAAACTTTTATTTTTCTGACTATATTATGAATTTTATGTTACCATTTATTTTATTAATGTTTTCTTTAAACCATTGGGTTTTTTGACATTAAAGTTTTCATTTATTATACTACATTTTTTATCATGTAAGACCAAATCCAGTAGTGCATTTTACAATGTTTTTTTTCTCACAATGCTGCTAAAGAAATGGCTATCATTCTGAATTTACAACATGCCAAAGAAGGCATAGAAGTTATATTTATTTTTGTTCTTGTCAAAACTCTGTGAGCAACAATTATCAAGATGTGTTAAATTACTGGCATTCTCTGGGTACTAAATAAAAAGGCTGCAACTTTCTAACATTTTTACCATTGACCTTGCTTGATCATTTTTGGATATAAAATTTTGTGTCTGCTTTTATTAAACACATACATCTAACTGCAGAATTCATTGGAAATGATATACCTTGTTCAGGGGCCAGATGTAACAGGTGTTTCAGGATATTGGTTTTTTATGCCTATACGCTGATATGTCCTAAACTCTAGTATTTTTCCCACTTACTCTTCTAATATTCTCATAAGGCAAGGAAATTCAATAAAATGAACATTAAAGCTTACAGTATTTTTAGGACTTATCAGGAAAATGCATTTGTTTGCAAGTTAAATAAGGTGACAACCTTTTCTACAGCAAAAAAAAAAAAAAAAAAAAAAATAGCCTAAAGATTGGCAAAAATTTTTAAAGCTCAGAATCAAGTAGAGTAACAGAAATTTATGAAAAAAGTCACATGTGTATGCCATGTTAATTTATAACAGCTGTACATATACACAGAAATTTTATTTCATATGCGGGTCAAAAATGCGTTTGGAGCCTGGTGATTGAGAGTGCCATGTACTACTTCTGCTTCTCTCAATCAACTTCTTAAGGTAAACAGGACTGACACTAGGCCAACTTTGGTAAGTGCAAAAATTGCTTTCCTACTGGCCACCTCTTTTTAATCTCTTTTCTGCTTTTGCTATGTCTTCCATCTTACAACCCCTTAATAAAATATCTGATCACCATTTATACCTAATAGTTTAAGAAACTTATTCTTACAAAAGTATGACTACATTCTGCAGTTTTATTTTAAGCATTAGCTACCAAAATAGGTAATGCAATTTTTTGGTCAATGAGACCCTTAAATAATTTAGGTTTACCAAACTAAGCATGATACAGGGTTTTTTTTTGTTTTGTTTTTTTTGTTTTGTTTTTCTTTTTTTTTAAGGGCGGAGTCTCCGTCTGCCCGCCCAGGCTGGAGTGCAGTGGCGCGATCTTGGCTCACTGCAAGCTCTGCCTCCCGGGTTCACATCATCCTGCTTCAGCCTCCCGAGTAGCTGGGACTACAGGCGCCCGCCACCACGCCCGGATATTTATTTATTTATTTATTTATTTATTTATTTATTTATTTGTATTTTTTAGTGGAGACAGGTTTTCACCACGTTAGCCAGGATGGTTAACTTTCAGGTACCCTCAAAGTACCTCAAAGTGAGAGATAGAAGTATCAGACCACAATTTGCTTCTCCCATGATTGCCCACGTGTCCTCTTGAACAAACAGATTGAAACTGCTGGGGACATATTTCTGAAGATGGAGTTTACATTCTTTTACTATTGGCTTCTTCTAGAACTAGAACCTATTCTACCCAAGCACAAAACAACCTATTTGTAGGTCTGTTATTTCCTCATCCCTCTGGCCCACCTCCATGCCTAAGCATAGGTTAGAACCCAGGTTTTGCCTTTTTCTTTCCTTTTGCTTTAAGACTCTCAGATACATTTGGTATATTTTCCGAATGTAGGTACGGTGATCTCCACTCTTTTTTTTTTTTTTTTTTTTAAAGAAAGTATTGTAAAGTACACCACCATATGTGACATCTCTGATTGTTCCATTTCTGACAGAAATACTTTGCTAATAGATGCATTTTTTTTAACTGAACAAATGTGTATTCTGTTTCTGTGCCAGACACTGATTTTATTCTCTTTCTAAAAGAGATTCAAGGTTGTTTATGGTAACAGCCTTATATACAATAAGGATGCTAAAGTGAAACATAAAATCATGAAAATTAAAGGAAAAACAAAAAGTATGCCAAGAGCCAGGGATAATAAGGAATTTACTTGAACATTAATTTAACTCTGAGCTTCCTGACAGGAAAGGCAAGAAGAGAAATTTAGCAGGTTACATAATTATGTGAGAGGAAGAATGCTAATTCTTCAACAGATACTTTTTGCTGATATTAAGATTTTTAAAGCATTTAACAAAGAAGAACCTTATACAAGGGGCATGGAACTGGATAATGTCTTTAACCATGATTTTGCAACAAATCCATTAGGACTTTTTTGGTTGCAAGTACTAGTTCCATAGCTGAACTGGTTTAAAAAGCATAGAGGATTACTGGCGGATTCATATCTTAGTCAAAATCATGGGGACATTTTCTTCTCCATCTCTCAGATCTGTTTTCAATTTGGCTGGCCCATTCTCAGGCATTACAATGGCAAGATGGAAATAGCAGGTCAAAACTTTACCTCCCCTCTCATGTGTAGCTCCTCGGGGTTGAGTCAACACTGAAGAAATAATTGAACTGAAAGGGGGGAAAGGGGTGATCCCTCTGAAGGAAAGTAATGCATTGTAACCAGAATAAGGGCAAATAGGTGGTGGATAGCAAACTAAATTTCCGATTCTCCTTTTGGCTACTCAGTGTCCTTCCCATATGTACAATTTTTAAATGCCTATGCCTACATATAATGCATATACCACCATTACCCAAAAAGAATGCCTGAATTATGATCCATCTCTGTAATGTAACTTCAGAACAAAGAACTAGGTGATTTATAGTTCCCTCAGGGAGGGATGATGGCTGACTTATAGATAAGTTTTGTTGTAGTTTCTCTTCAGTATCATTGTGTTTTCCATTTGAAATTTAGTTGGGTTTATTTGTTTACATTTAATTTCAGTTTTAGCCCCATTTTTCTATTCTTACTGATTTGTTTTTTTGAATATGTAGAAGATATTAACATATTTTCAAAAGTAAAAACCATACAGAAAGGTATACTCCTGTCACTTTCTTCTTTGTCTTCCCTACCCCATTTTCCCACACTCCTTGTAGGTAACCAACTTCATTGTTTTGGGGTTCATGCTTTATGTGTTAATCCAAAGATAAGCAAATGTATATGTATACTTCCTTATACATTTTAAAAGCTGCATAGTACTTCATTGTGTATATGTGCTATAGTTTATCCAACCAAACTCCTGTGCTTTGACAGGTAATTTCCAGTATTTCACAATTACAAATAATGCTGCAATAAATAACCTTATGTGTATACATTTTCATACTGCTGATGTATCATTTTAAGAAATTTCTGAAATTGAGATTGCTCTATTGGAGAATAAGTACATATGTAATTTTGTTAGCTATTGCCAAAATCCGCTCCATAAGTATTATGCCATTTTATATCTTTCCCAACAGTATATGAGAGCACCTGATTTTCCCTAGCCTCACCAACAGAGTGCATAGACAGACTTTGATATTTTTGCCAACTTGCAGAGTAAGAAATGGCACCTCATTGTAGTTTTAGTTTGTATTTTTCTTATTATGAGTGAGATTGAGTATGTTTTCATATTTTTGTGTCTATAAGATGTGGCACTGTTCACAGTAGCAAGGAGTTGGAGCCAGCCCAAATGTCCATCAATGATAGAATGGAATAAGAGGGTATGGCTCATGTTCACCATGGAATACTATGCAGCCATGAGAGGAAATGAGTTCGTGTCCTTTGCAGGGACGTGGATGAAGCTGGAAACCATGATTCTCAGCAAACTATCACAGGATCAGAAAACCAAACACCACATGTTCTCACTCCTGAGTGGGAGTTGAACAGTGAGAACACATGGACACAGGGAGCCTGTTGGGGGGATGGGGGCTAGGGGAGCGATAACATTAGGAGAAATACCTAATGTAGGTGACGGGTTGGTGGGTGAAGTGAACCACCGTGGCACGTGTATACCTATGTAACAAAACTTCACGTTCTGCATATGTAACCCAGAACTTAAAGTATAAATTAAAAAAAAGATTTTGGTCTCTTTTCCTCAACTTTGAAAAGTCTGTTCTGTAAATTAGGGCTGTTAACCATTTATCTCTGATATATGTTGCAAATTTGTTCTCACAGATTTGTCATTTTTTTTTACTTATGGTACTTTTACATGCAAATTTTTCAAACTTGTTTTATGTAATCAAAACCATATTTTTATTTTATTCTATCTGGATTTTTACTCATAGTTAGAAAGTTTTCTCAATATGTAAATTATATAATAATATGCTTTCTTCTACTATTTGTATAGTTTTATACTTTACATTTAGCTCTATCATCTGTTTTGGTTTTATTCTTGTGTGGTGTTAGGAATGTATCTAATTGTATCCTTTTCCAAATGGCTATCTAGTTTTTCCAGCACCAGTTGTAAAAACACTAACTTTTCCAAAGTGATTTGAGAAATACTACCCTTCTCATACACTACATTTTTATATGTAGCTGGCTTTTTTTCCCTTGAACTTATTATTCTATCACATTGATTTATCTGTATAATGTTCCAATGCTATTCTGTTTGACTTATGGAGGCTTTCTGGTAGAGTGCTTAAATATCTGACGGGGCTAGTTCTCTCCTGCCTCAAGACCTTCCTTTTCAGTGTTTTCTTAGCCATTCTTCTGTGTTTATTTTTCTATATGAACTTTAGAATCAACTTGTCTATGCCTCATAGAAAAGGAGCAAAATTTTAACTACCTCAACATGCAGTGGTGGAGAGAGAACAAAATTATTGCAATAAAATTTATCATTTGGATTATGAGACAATGGGAAATAACACTCCGTGGTCCTCAGTCCATAAAACATGACACACTTCTGGACTGGAATAGGATATATTGCCCTAGCAATAAGAATGAGACCCTCAATCACCTGACCTGTGAGCCTCTGGTTTTGCTTCCTTGGAGTATGTTCGTTTTCCTCCATGGGCACATCTGAGATAGGCATTTGGATTATCTTAATAAAGCTGCTCTCATTAGCAGCGTGCTTTCTCTCGGTGCCTCTAGGAACTAGAGATTGACTTAGGTCAGTGGTTCTCGAAGTGTGGCCCCTGGACAAACAGCACCAATATCATCTGGGAACTTGTTAGAAATGCCGATTTTTGAGCCTACTTCACATCTACTGAATCAGAAACTCTGGTACCTAGGGATCCGTAGTTTAACAAGGTAATTTTGATGCATGCTCAAATCTGAAATTTACTGGTTTAGGGATTGAATAAGTACATGTTACTTACCAAGTCTGAGAATTCTCTGATAATATAGCAGCTTTAAAAGTTCCACCTTACTTTTCTTATTTGTATTTGACAGACATCATGAATTAGTAACCCAACCAAGATAGTTTGTTAAGTCATTGTATTAGTCCATTTTCATGCTGCTGATAAAGACACACTCGACTGGGCAATTTACAAAAGAAAAAGCTTTAATGGACTTACAGTTCCGTGTGGCTGGGGTGGCAGAAGGCAAGGAGAAACAAGTCATATCTTACATGGATGGCAGCAGGCAAAGAGAGAAGCTTGTGCAGGGAAACTCCCATTTTTAAAACCATCAGATCTCATGAGACTTATTCACTATCAGGAGAATAGCATAGGAAAGAACCGCCCCCATGATTCAATTACCTCCAACTGGGTTCCTTCCATGGAACATGGGAATTGTGGGAGTTACAATTCAAGATGAGATTTAAGTGGGGACATAGCCACACCATATCATTCTACCTCTGGTTCCTCCCAAATCTCATGTCCTCACATTTCAAAACCAATCACAAGTTCCCAATAGTCCCACAAAGTCTTAACTCATTTCAGCATTAACTCAAAAGTCCACAATCCAAAGTCTCACCTGAGACAAGGCAAGTCCCTTCCACCTATGAGCCTGTAAAATCAAAAGCAAGTTAGTTACTTCCTAGATACAATGAGAGTACAGGCATCAGGTAAATACAGCCATTCCAAATGGGAATAATGTAGACTGATTGAAAGTAAAATGATTGAAAAAAGATATATTACGTATAAAGTAATGAAAGTAGGAATGGCTATATTAATATGAGGTAAAATAGACTCCAGAGCAAAGAAATAGAATGGACATTACACCACAATTAAGAAATCCACCAAGAAGACATAGCAATCCTAAATGTGTATGCACCTAGTAACAGAGATAAAAAATATGTGGAGCAAAAATTAATAGAATTTAACAGTGAAATAGAAAAAATTATAATTATAGTACAGTTTTAGTTGGATATTTCAACATATATCTCTCGATAATTAAGAAAACAACTAAAAACAAAATTTGCAGCATTATAAAAGAACTCACAAATACCATCAACCAACATGATCTAATCTACATTTATACAGCATTCTTTTCAAGTGTTCACAGAACATAAATAGATTATATATTGATCTATGAAACAAACTTCAACACATTTTTAAAAATTAAGTCATACAGAGAGTGTTCTCTGACCACAATGAAATCAAACTAGAGTTCAACAAGACCAATATAACAGAAAAATATACAAACACTTGCAAAGAAAACAGCACATTTCTAAGCAGTTTATGGGCCCAACAAAAGTCTCAAATGTAATACAAAAATTCGGTAAACTTAATTTTTTTAAATGTGACATAAAATTTGTGGGACACAAATAAAGCATTACTTAGAGAAGAATGAATAGCATTGAATGCATACCTTAAAATAGAGAAAGTCTCAAATCCTTAAGCTTCTACCCAAATAACCTGTAGAAAGAAGAGCATAATAAGATAAAACCAAGCAGACAGAAAAATAATAAAAATAAGAGTAGAAGTCAGTAAAATTGGATCAGGGAAACAATAGATAAAATCAGTGAAATGAATGGTGTATTTTTTGAAATGATGAATAAAATTGATTCACCTCTAGCAAGGCTACCAAAGAGAAAAGAGTGAAAACACAAATTATCAACATTAACAGTGATAGAGGGAATATAAATACATACCCTGCAGGCATCAGAATAATAAGGACTACTAAAAACAACTCCACACACATAAACTTGACAATTTTGATGAAATGGATGAAGTCCTTGAAGAACACAAACTACCACAACCCACTCAATATGTAATAGATAATCTCAACGGTTGTATAACTATTCAGTGAATTAACCACATAATTTAAATCACACAACTCAGTTCCTTTTATGAAGGTAGAATTACTTTGTTACCAAAAGCAGACAAGGGTAATACAAAAAAAGAGAAAACTATAAAATTTATAGTTGAAAATAAGTCCAAAATACCAAAACTACATGAAGATTGAAGAAAATTCCTTACCAAAATATTAACAAAATTTGGCAACGTATACAAATAATTATACACCATGACCAAGTGAGGATTATTTTGTGAGTGCCAGGTTGGTTCAATGTTCAAAAATCAATCAATGTAATTAACCGTTTTAACAAGCAAAAGAAGAAAAATCACATGATAATATAAATTGATGCAAAGAAAAATTTGACAAAATTTAATACATTTTTATGAATAAAATTATCAGAAAAATAGTAATGGAGGAGAACTTTCTTAATCTGATAAAGAGTATGTACAAAAACTATAACATACTCCCTAAGATTGGGATTAAGACAAGGATTTTTATGTGTTCACTCTCACTGTTGTTATTCAACATAATGAAGGAAGTTTTAATCAGTGAAATAAAACAAGAAAAAGAACATAAAACTGTCAATTTGAAGATGACATTATTGTTTTCATGGAAAATCCTAAGGAGTCTGCAAAAGAAAGTACTCCTCTTGGAAATAGTAAATGAGTAGCACTATGGCAGATACAATATCAACATATAAAAATCCATTGCATTTCTATATACTACTAATAAACATATGCACATCAAAATTAAAAGTATAATACCACTTATAATCTCTCAAAAGTTGAAATACTGAGTTGGAAATCTAACAACATGTACAAGTGTGTACGCTGAAAACTACAAAAGAACAATAAAAGAAATAAAATGGTCAAATAAATTAAGAGAAATATGGTATTTATGGATTTAAAAACTAAAATAATAAAGACTTTAGTTCATCCCAAGTTTATTTACAAGTCTAATGATATGCCTATCAAAATTCCAGCAAAATCTTCACAGTATAGATGAAATTATTCTAATATTTATGTGGAAAAATCAAAGGAACTAGAATAGCAAGAACAATTTGAAAAGAAAGAATAAAGTAAGAAGGACCCACTCACCTGATTTCAAGACTTATGTAGCTACAGTACCAAAGACTGTTGGTATTGGTGGAGGGATAGACACACAGATCAATGGAATAGAATAGAGAATCTGGAAATAGAGCCACACGTATATGTTCAACTGATTTTGACAAAGATGTAAAAACAATTAAATGGGGGCATGATAGACTTTTCAACAAATGGAGCCAGAACAACTAGACATGTATAGGCCCCCCCCAAAAAAAAATGTAAAAATAAGAAATAAAGAAGAGAAGAGAAAAGAAATAAAAAGAACCTCAACCTACATCTCACACATTATACAAAATTAAATCAAAATACATAGTAGATTCAAATAAAAAATATACAAATATAAAACTTTTTGAAAAAAATAGAGAATTTTTAGAATCTAAGACTAAGTAAAGATTTCTTAGTCTTTTCACCAAAAGCATTGTCCTTAAGAGAAAAAATATACATAAATTGAACTTCATCAAAATAAAAAATAAAACTTTAGTCTACAAAAGACTCTGATCATAGGATGAAATGACAAGCTATATTTTGGGAACTAATACTTTGCAAACCTCATATTTCACAAAGGTCTAATAAGTAGAATATGTTTTTTAAAAATCTCTAAAAACTTAACCAAAACAATTTAATAAAAGAATGGGCAAATGACATGAAGAAACATTTCAATTGAAGAAGATATACAGATGGCAGATAAAAGCATGAAAAAAAGGAATCAACATCATTAGCCATTAGGAAAATGCAAATTAAAATCACAGTAGTGTTTTGATTCAAGATAAATGACTAGATGCAGCTAGTGGGCACCTCTTGCATGGAGAGGAATCAATATAGTGAGTAAATATTCACACTTAGAATTGATTATCTAAGGGAGAACACTGGAATTCACCAGGGAAAGCAATGGGAATTATAGAAAGCAAAGGAGAGTGAAACCAGGCAAGCTGCTGAGCTGGGATTGATATGGAGTCAGGTGAGGTTCCCTGACATTGAGAAGGGGTGAATGTGGAACCCTCAATACTCCACACTTTTGCCAGGGAGTTTTATCATTCATGATTACAGGAGAGCTTTTTGACTCCCACGGGCCTCCAGATAAACACGGGAAGCTGCCTACAGTAATTGTTTGAATTCACATAGAGTCTTATAGCTCTTGAGCCCTGAACAGCTGCTGCCCAGCACCACCCTGACACTCCCATCTGCCTGTGTTCTGCCCTGGGGCTGCTGCTGACACTGCCTCTCCTGCCACCAGTGGGCTGGGAGGGGAGTGGGGAGACCAGGCACCTTTACACCAACCAGGGACAGATACTATAACCACTGTGGCCAGACAGAGGTGTGAGCAAGTCATGCCCCCACACAGCTGCCTGCCTGTACATCTCCGAGTGAGAGGGGTCTGCCTTCCCTGGTGGTGAGCCTGCAGTGCAGCTACTCTTCTCCTGCCTGAGCATTCTACTGGTATCCTGGCAACCAGTCCACCTGTCCCTATTACAATCAGCACGTAAAGAAAAGTCTTCTGGTCCAGTCCCTGATCTAGTCCCTCTAGGACAGAACATACTGTTGGGGGGCCTCTCTAAGGGCCTGGAGATTGAGGGATTGCCTAGAACACTTTATCACTACTGGTACCTGATCACTCCCCCAAACATCTGAGGTCAGACTGACCCAAACAGCCAACACCATCACATATGGCACCAACCCACATGTGCCAAAAGGTACAGCCTCTTTCTGTCTCTACACAAAGCAGCAGTGTTCTTGCACTGGAGAAAAGGTGACCCACAAAGATATTTGTATTAGGCTTAGGAAAGAGGATTCTCCCTGAAACCATTTCCATGAAGAACTGTGATACAATCATTTTCTGTGACTACTAGCTGCATTGTGGCCTGGAGATAGACTATGGTGTCTAACTGAATTAAGAGTCATGATTCCTGGGACAGAGGTAGGATAGAAAAACAGATCTTATCCCTGCTTCCCTTGGATGTTAAGCTGGTGCACACCCTCCCACTGTGTGGAGACCTTGGTACATTTCAAAAGGAACTTCCACTGCCACCCCCATCAGAGTTGGTGCCTATGCTGCTTGTCATTGGGGGTATTTGTGGGCAAGCATGGTAGTCCAGCTCTGTCTATCTTTGTCTCTCAAGCCCACACTGAGGTGGGAGGGGACAAGAACTCAGGCCACCTGAGCATTCCACAGACCCGCCCAGCACCCATCACCTGAAACAACAGGGCACCTCCCAGTAAACAAAGATCAAACACATATCCATCTGTTTCAGCTGCAGGTGGTTTTTGCCATAAACGCCACCTACTGGCCTACAAATTAAACTGCACAACTCAATACAAAACCTGCTAACACAAGCACACAGTACTGAGGAAAGAGATAAGCTTTCTGAGACCTCCACAATCCTGGTACTTCAGAAGTCAGCGAGCCTGCTCATATGCCCAGTAAATCACTAGTACAAGAAGCGTTTGAGAAAGCCACTCGACAACACCTATCTATAGTGAAGGAACTCATGCAGAGCCTTGGCCACCTGAAAGCAACATAGAAGTGAAGCCAAATGACCATACACAAAAAATATTACAGTCACATATTTGAGGGAAAAATAGTCCCATCCAAATGAAAGTAAATTCAAAAATAAGAAGAGACAGTTTTTACAGTGAGAAGGAACCAATGTAAGAACTCTGGCAGTATGAAAAAAACATAGTGTTATGATCCCCACAAAGCATCACCACCTCTCTAGCAATAGATCTAATCAAAAAGAGAATTCCAAAATAGAGATAAAGAATTCAAAATATCGATTGGAAGGAAACTCAATGAGATCCAAAGGAAAGTTAAAAACCAACACAAATAAATCAGAAAAACAATTCATAATATGAAAGAAGACATAAATATTTTTAAATGAAAACAGATAGGCATTTGGATTATCTGACAAAACAGATAGGCAATTGGATTATTATTTTTATAGAAATAAAAAATTTTTGAAGAAATTATAAAACACATTTTAAAGCTTTAACAATATGTTAGACTAAACAGATGAAGGAATTTCAGAGCTGGAAGACAGGTGTTTTGAATTAACCCAGTCAGATAAAAATAAAGAGAAACGATTTTTAAAAAATGAACAAAGCCTTTGTGAAATAGAGGATTATGTAAAGTATCCAAAGTATGATTTACAGGTATTCTAGAGGAAGAAAAAAATAAAAAGTATAAAAAACCTATTTAAGGAAATAATTCAAGAAAATTTCCCTGGTCTTGCTAGAGTTTCAGAATTCCAGATGCAAGAAGCTCACAGAACATCTGAACTCCTGGAAGATATATTGCAAGAAGAACCTCATCAAGGTATATTGTCTTCATAATACCCCAAATTAATGTGAAGGGGAAAAAATCCAAAAGCAGCAAGAGAGAAGTAGTCTATCACCAATGAAGGAAGTCTTATCAGACTGATAGTGGACTTCTCAGCAAAAACCTAAAAGAGAAACAGAAGACACTGGGTTTCTATTTCCAGCATTCTAAAAGAAAAACTTCCAGCCAAGAATATTGTATTCAGCTAAACTAAACTTTATAAATAAAAGAGAAATAAAACCTTTTCCAGTTAAGCAAACACTAAAGGAGTTCATTACAACTAGACCAGTCTTACAAGAAATGCTCAAGGGACTTCTAAACATGGTAGTGAAAGGTCACTACCCACAATCATCAAAACATACAAAAGTTTAAAACTAACATATTATAAAACAATTACACAATTGAGACTACAAAGGAAGAAGGTAAAAATTAACATTAAGACAGGAACAAAACCTCACATTTCAATATTAACTTTGAACATAAGTGGGTTAAATGCTCCACTTAAAAACATAGGTTGATGAAATGGATTAAAACAAACAAATGAACAAAAAAAAAACCAGAATCAGAGTATATCCTGCTTATAAAAAAAACCTGGTTAACTGGTAAAGACACTGCAGACACAAATTTAAAAGGTCAAAAACATATTCCACACAAATAGAAACAAAAAGCAAGAAGAAGTAGCTATGCTTATATTGGATAAAACAGACTTTAAATCAACAACAGTTAAAAAAAAATGGTTTTTATCAATTGGATATTTGTCCCCTCCAAATGTCACATTGAAATGTATTCCTGGAGCTTCTGCAGATAATGGCAGACAGGAGGTAGGACTAGATTGCAGCTCCAGATACAGCAGCATTGCAAAGGCTTGCACTGTGAATTTTAGCTCCAGATCAACTGCAAGAACAAATCAGTAATCCTGAGAGTACCCACAGACCCTCTGAAGGCAGCAGATTGCTCCTGCAGAACCCAGGAGAGATCTCAAATACTGCAAGTGCCCCAACTGTGGAAGTGGGAATGGGAGACCCCCGTTTTTCAAACATACACCCCCACTAGAGAAGCTGAAGGTCTGTTTGGAGGAGAAGTTCTCAACATTACCTGGAGCTAAGTCAAGTTAGAGAGCCCAGCCAAGAGAAATACAGGGGTGGAGGAGGCAGCACTGAGGCCCTGGGAGCTCACTGAATCCAGGCAGCCCATTCCTGCCTGGCACCACAGGGATCCATCAGGAGGGAGGCCAGAGGAGCAGGCGGTAAAACCCCACCAGTGAGAAGGACTTCCTTAGCTGAACTTTGTAACAGTTTGGGCGGGGTGAGAAGCCTCCTGGCCAGACCTTGGGAAAGGGTGCGAATTCGGCTGGGTAAGAACTAAAGTCCTTTTCCTTCACAGCTGGGGGAAGAAAGCCTCCAGCGCGTTTTCAAGCCCACCTTCCGCCTGGAAACACACTCAGGGCTGTTTTGGGTGACATGGTGTTAGTAAGACCAGCCCTTCAGTTTGTGTGGGAGCTGGGCGAGGCCTGTGACTGCTGGCTTTCCCCACTTCCCTGACAACCTACATGACTCAGCAGAGGCAGCCATAATCTTCCAAGGTATACAACTATAGTGACTGGGAATCTCACCCCATCCCCAAAAGCAGCTGCAGCAAGACCTGCCCAAAGAATCTGAGCTCAGACACACATAGCCCCACCGCCACCTGATGGTCCTTCCCTACCCACCCTGGTAGTGCAAGACAAAGGACATATAATCTTGGGATATTCAGGGCCCACCCACTGCCAGTCCCTCTCCACACTACTACAGCTGATGCTTTCTGGAAAGTGCCACCTCCTGGCAGGAAGTCAACCAGCACAAAAATAGAGCATCAAACCACCAAAGCTAAAAACCCTCATGGAGTCCATTGCACCCTCTGCCACCTCCACCAGAACAGGCACTGGTATCCGTGACTGAGAGACCCACACATGGTTCACATCACAGGACTTTGTGCAGAAACCCCCAGCACCAGCCAGGAGCTGGGTAGACTCACTGGGTGGCTAGATCCAGAAGAGAGACAACAATCACTGCAGTTCAGCTCACAGAAAGCCACAACCACAGGAGAAGGGGGCAAGTACTACATCAAGGGAACACCCTGTGTGACCAAAAAAAAAAAAAAACAAAAAAAAAAAAAAAAAAAAAAACCTGAACAGCAGCCTTCAGCCCTAGACTTTCCTTTTGACATAGCCTACCCAAATGGGAAGGAACCAGAAAAGCATCCCTGGTAATATGACAAAACAAGGCTCAACAACACTCACCAAAAATCACACTAGTTCACCAACAATGGATCCAAACCAAGAAGAAAACCTGACTCACCTGAAAAAGTATTCAGGAAGTTAGTTATTAAGCTAATAAGGGAGGGACCAGAGAAAGGTGAAGCCCAATGCAAGGAAATCCAAAAAAAGGATACAAGAAATAAAGGAAAAAATTATTCAACAAAATAGATAGCTTAAATAAAAAACAATAAAAAATTCAGGATACTCCTTTATAAATTTCCAACCACTGGTATTCTTTTACAGCAATGTAAAATGAACTAAGACACAGGTCATTATGTAAAGAGATTGATTCAATTCTTCTTATATAACAAGACTATATAGCAAGCTACTAAAAAACCAGAGCACCCAGATTCATTAAAAAAAAATTCTGCTAGACCTCAGAAAACAGATTGATATTAATACAAAAATAGTGGGAGACTTCAAACCGCACTGACCACACTGACAGCAACAGACAGACGATTAAGGCAGAATACCAACAAAGAAATGCCAGACTTTAATTGGACTCTAGAAGATATGGGCCTAGCCACAATGTGTCTCAATAAATTTTATTTTAAAAATTGAAATGATATTGTGAATCCTCTTGGACCATAATGGAATATAACTAGATTTTATAGATATAACTATAATTCCAAGAGGAACTCTCAAAAATACACAAATACATGAAAATTAAACAGCCTTCTCATGAATAATCATTGAGTCAAAAATAAAATTAAGGTAGATATAATTTTTTTAGAAAGGAATAAAAATAAGAATACAACATGCCAAAACCTCTGGGATACAACCAAAGCAGTGCTAAGAGGAAAGAATATAACAATAAATGCATGCATTTAAAAGATAGAAATGACTCAAATTAACAATCTAATGTTGCAACTCGAGAAAATAGAAAAAGAAGAACAAACTATACCCCATCTAGCAGAAGAAAACAAGAAACAAAGACTAGAGTGGAACTAAATGAAATTAAGACCAAAAAAAGGGTCAATAAAATGAAAAGTTGGTTCTGTGAAAAAAATTTTTAAAAAAATAGACTGCTAGCTAGATTACCTAAAAAAGAGAAGATTCAAATAAGCAGAATCAGAAATGATAAGGTGACATTAGAGCTGACAACACAGAAATACTAAAGATCATCAGAGGCTACTATTAAAAACTATACATTCATAAACTGGAAAAACTAGAGTGAAAGAATAGATTCCTGGAAGCATACGACCTCCCAAGATTGAACCAGAAATATAAATAATGAGCAGACCAATAATGAGTAGTAAAATTGAATCAGTAATTAAAAAAAAACCTCTCAAGAAAAAAATGTCCAGGACCAGACACATTGACAGCTGCTTTCTACCAAATGTACAAGGAAGAACTGATACCAATTCTGAAACTGTTCTAACAAACCAAGAAAGAGGTAATGCTTTCAAACTCAGTCTATGAAATTGGCATCATCCGTATAACAAAGGCATGCCAGGACAAGAAAAATAGGAAAACTATAGGCCAACCTCTCTGATAAACACGGATGCAAAATATTAGCAAACCAAATTCAATAGCACATTAAAATAATGCAATATGATCAAGTGGGTTTTATCTCAGGGATGGGAGAATGGTTCAATATACACAACCCAATAAATGTGATTCACCACATAAATATAATTAAATTTAAAAAGCATATAATCAACTCAATAGATGCAGAAAAAAACATTTGATTAAGCCAAACATCCCATCATGAATGAAACCCTCCACAAACTAGGAATGAAAGGAACATACCTCAAAATAATAAAAGCCATATATGATAAACGAAAGCTAGCATCATACTGATTGGGGAAACTGTGAAATCTTTCCCTCTAAGAACTAGAACAAGACAAAGATGCCTACCTTCAGCTCTCCTATTCGACATAGTACCAGAAGTCCTAGCTAGAGCAATTAGGCAAGAGAAAGAAATAAAGGGCATTCAGATCGAAGAAGTCAAATTATCTCTGCTCACTGAAAACATAATTGTATTCTTCAAAAACGATAAAGACTCCTATAGAAGACTCTGAGATTTGATTAGCAACTTCAGTAAAGTCTCAGGATACAAAATAAATGTACAAAAATTGGTAGCATTTCTATACACCAATAACATTCAAGCAAATAACAAAATTAAGAACTCAGTCCCATTTGTAATAGCTACCAAAAAAAAAAAAATACCTAGGAATATAGCAAAAAATATAAAAGGTGTCTATAAGGATAACTACAAAATACTGATAAAAGAAATCATAGATGACATGGTTTGGGTCTGTGTCCCCACCCAAATCTCATGTCAAATTGTAATCCCCAATGTTGGTGGTAGGACCTGGTGGGAGGTGATTGGTTCTCATAATATTGAACGAGTGCTCATGAGATCTGGTTGTATAAAAAGTGTGTGGCACCTGTCTGTTCTCTCTTTTTCTCCTGCTACAGCAATGTAAGACATGCTTTCCCTTCACCTTCTGTCATAATTGAAAGTTTCCTGAATCCTCCCCAGCCATGCTTCCTGTACTGCTTGTGGAACTGTGACCCAATTAAACCTCTTTTCTTCATAAATTACCCAGTCTCGGGTGTTTCTTTATAGCAGTACAAGAACAGACTAATACAAAAAATTGGTACCAGGAGTGGGGCATTGCTGTAAAGATACCTGGAAATGTGGAAGCAGCTTTGGAACTGGGTAATGAGCAGAGGTTGGAACAGTTTGGAAGGCTCAGAAAAAGACAGGATGATGAGGAAAAGTTTGGAACTTCCTAGAGACTTGTTATGACCAAAATGCTGATAGTGATATGGACAGTAAAGGCCAGACTGATGAGGTCTGAGATGGAAAAGAGGAACTTATTGGGACCCGGAGAAAAGGCTACTTTTGTTGTAGGTTAGCAAATAAGTTGGCTTCATTGTGCCCCTGATCTAGGGATCTGTGGAAATTTGAAGTTGAGAGTGATGATTGAGATCATCTGGCAGAAGAAATTTCTAAGCAGCAACACTCAAGATGTGGCCTGCCTGTTTTTAGCAACCTATGTTCATATTCATGAACAAATAAGTGACATAGAACTAAAACTTATATTTAAAAGGGAAGTGCAGTGCAAAAGTTTGAAAACTTTACAGCCCAGTCATGTTGTAGAAGGAAAAACTCATTTTCAGGGAGGAATTCAAGCAGGCCGTGGAAATTTGCATAACTAAATGGAAGGCAAATGATGATAGCCAAGACAATGGAGAAAAGACCTTGAAGTCATTTCAGAGACCAAGGTGGGAGCCCCGTGCATCACAGGCCCAGAGGCCTAGGAGAACAGTATGGTTTCATGTTCTGGGACCAGGGCCCCACTGCCCTGTGCAGCCTTGGGACCCACATCCCAAGCAATTCAGCTCTAGCTATGGCTGAAAGGGGCCAAGTACAGCTCAAGCCACTGCTTTGGAGGGTGCAAGTCATAAGCCTTGGCAGCTTCCATGTAGTGTTAAGCCTGCATGTGCACAGAGTGCCAGAGTTGAGGATTGGAAGCCTCTGTCTAGATTTCAGAGGATGTATGGAAAAGCCTGGATGTCCAAGCAGAAGCCTGATGCAGGGGTGGAGCCCTCAAGGAGAACTTCCTCTATGGCAATGCAGAGGGAAAATGTGGTATTGAAGCCTCCACACAGTCCCCACTGAGGCACTTCCTAATGAGGGTATGAGAAGAGGGCCACCATACTCCAGACCCCAGAATGGTAAATACACCAGCAGTTTGAACTCTGCACTTGGAGGAGCCATAGACATTAAATGTCTGCCCATGATAGCAGCTGTGGGGGCTGAACCTTATGAAGTCACAGGACCAGAACTACCCAAGACTTTGGGAGCCCACTCCTTGCATCAGTGTGCTCTGGGTGACAGACATGGAGTCAAAGGAGTTGTTCTGGAGCTGTGAGGTTTAATAACTGAACTGCTGGTTTTCAGACTTGCATGGAGCTTGTTGCACCCTTCTTTTGGCCATTTTTCCCCTTTGGAATGGTAGTATTTACACAATGGCTATACACCCATTGTATCTTGAGAGTAACAAACTGTTTTTGATTTTATAGATTCATAGATGTAGGGGATTAGCCTTATCTCAGATGAGATTTTGGACTGAGGACTTTTGAGTTAGTATTGGAATGAGTTAAGACTTTGGGGGATTGTTGAGAAGGGATGATTTTATTTTGCAATGTAAGAAGGACATGAGGTTTAGGAGAGGAGAGGAACACAATGATATGGCTTGTATCTGTGTCCCCACACAAATCTCATGTCAAATTACAATCTCCAATGTTGGAGGTAGGGCCTGGTGGGAGGTAATTGGATAATGGAAGTGGACTTCCCCCTTAGTGCTGCTCTCATGATAGTGAGTGAGTCCTCAAGAGATCTGGTTGTTTAAAAAGTGTGGCACCTTTCCCACTCAATTTTCCCCCTGTTCTGGTCATGTAAGGCATGCCTGTTTTCCCTTCATCCTCTGCCATTATTGAAAGACTCCTAAGGCCTCTCCAGCCAAGCTTCCTGTACAGCCTGTGAAGCCATGCACCCATTAAGCCTCTTCTCTTTATAAATTACCCAGTCTCAGGTATTTCCTTATAGCAGTGCAAGGATGGTCTAAAACAATAGATGGCACAAACAAATGAAAAAACATCAAATGCTGATGGACTGGAAGAATCAATATCACTGATATATCCATACTGCCCAAAGTATTCTACAAATTCAATGTAATTCCTGTCAAACTACCATGTGATTTTTCTCAGAATTATAAAATGATTCTTAAATTTATATGGAACCATATAAGAGCCTGAATAGCCAAAGAAAATCCTAAGCCAAAAGAACAAAGCTGGAGGCATCACATTAGCGGAATTCAAATTATAGTATAAGGCTACATAATAACTAAAACATTATGGTACTGGTATAAAAGTAGACATGTAGACTCATGGAACAGAATAGAGAACCCAGAAATAAAGCTACATACTTACAGCCAACTCACGTTTGATGAAGTAAACAAAAATATACACTGGGGAAATGATATCCTATTCAGTTAATGGTGCTGGAAAAATTAAAATAATAAAACTGGACCCCTGTCTCTCACCATATAAAAATTAACTAAATATTTATTAAACTTACATGCATGACCTAACACTATAAAAATACTGGAAGAAAATCTTGGGAAAACTCTTCTGAACATTGGCCTATGCAAATAATTCATGACCAAAAGGGAAATTTATGTCCTCAAAAGGAAATGCAACAAAACCAAAAATAGACTAATAATGGGACTTAATTAAACTAAAACTTTCTGCACAGAAAAAGAAGTAAGCAAATAATTTATGACTAAGTCCTTAAAATGAAATGCAATAAAACAAAAAATAGACAAATAAGACTTAAACTACAAATCTTCTGCACTGCACAAGAAATAATATCTTGCAGAATGAAAAAAAAAAATTGCAAACAATTCATCAACGAAGGGCTAATCTCCAGAATCAATAAGGAACAAAAACAAGTCAACAAGCAAATGAACAAATATTTTATTACAAAGTGGGCAAAAGACACAAACAAATATTTTTCAAAAGAACAAACACAACTGGCCACCAAACATATAAAAAATGCTAATCATCACTAATCATCAGAGAAATGCAAATTAAACCCACAATGACATACCATTTTACACCAGTTAGTATGGACATTATTAAAAAGTCAAAAAACACGTTTGTGAGGGTGCAAAGAGAAAGGAACAATTAAACACTTGTTAGTGGGAATTTAAATTACTACAACTTTTTTGAAAATCAGTACAGTGATTTCTCAGATAACTAAAAATATAACTACCATTCAATTCAGCAATGCCACTACTGGGTAACTACCCAGAGGGAAATAAATTATATCAAAAAGACCCCTGCATTTAAATGTTTATTGCAGCACTATTTATAATAGAAAAGTCATGGAATCAATCTAAGTGTCCATCAATGGATAATTGGATAAA
The DNA here is from genome assembly GCF_008728515.1 of Papio anubis. Taxonomy (NCBI): domain Eukaryota; kingdom Metazoa; phylum Chordata; class Mammalia; order Primates; family Cercopithecidae; genus Papio; species Papio anubis. The sequence goes on from NC_044996.1 coordinate 68,502,916, forward strand.
GAAAATGTGGTACATATACACAATGGAATACTACTCAGTCATAAAAAATAATTAAATCACATAGTTTGCAGCAACATGGATAGAGCTGAAGGCCATTATTCTAAGTGAAACAGCTTAGAAATGGAAATTCAAAAACCATGTGTTCTCACTTATTAGTGGGAGCTAAACAATGGGTACATATGAACATACAGAGTGGACCATTAACCATTGCAGATTCCAAAAGGTGGTAATGTGGAAAGGGGGTAAGGGATGAAATATTACCTATTGGGTACAATGTATACTGCTCAGATGGTGGGTACACTAAAAGCCCAGACTTAACCACTATACAATATAGCCATGTAACACAACTGCATTTTTACCCTTAAATCTGTTTTTAAAAATCCCAATGACATATTACAACACATACCTATGAGAACAGGTATAATAAGAAGGTGTTATGCAGAGAAGCTGGAACTGTCATATATTGCTGGTAATAATGTAAAAAGATACAGAAACTCTTAAGAACAATTTGACAGTTTTTTTTTTTTTTTTTTAAATTTCATGAGGGTAATGTTTAATATTTAACAATCAATGCAATTCACCACATTGAGGTTAAAGGAAAAACAATAGACGATCCTCTTTTTTTTTTTTTTTAGTAGTTCTTTTGCCTAATTTTTTTTCTTTTTTTTTTTTTTGATTATACTTTAAGTTCTAGGGTACATGTGCATAACGTGCAGGTGTGTTACATATGTATACTTGTGCCATGTTGCTGTGCTGCACCCATCAACTCGTCAGCACCCATCAACTCGTCATTTACATCAGGTATAACTCCCAATGCAATCCCTCCCACCTCCCACCTCCCCTCCGATAGGCCCTGGTGTATGATGTTCCCCTTCCCGAGTCCAAAGTGATCTCATTGTTCAGTTCCCACCTGGGTGAGAACACTTATACAGTCTTTGGTTTTTCTGTTCTTGCAATAGTTTGCTGAGAATGATGGTTTCCAGCTGCATCCATGTCCCTACAAAGGACACAAACTCATCCTTTTATGGCTGCATAGTATTCCATGGTGTATATGTGCCACATTTTCTTAATCAGTCTGTCACTGATGGACATTTGGGTTGATTCAAGTCTTTGTTATTGTGAATAGTGCTTAATAAACATGCGTGTGCATGTGTCTTTAGCATGATTTATAATCCTTTGGGTATACACCAGTAATGGGATGAAGCTAGGTCATATGGTACTTCTAGTTCTAGATCCTTGAGGTCATCCATACTGTTTTCCATAATGGTTGAACTAGTTTACAATCCACCAACAGTGTAAAGTATTCCTATTTCTCCACATCCTCTCCTTTTATTTGTTTCCTGACTTTTTAATGGTGCCATTCTAACTGGTGTGAGATGGTATCTCATTGTAGATTTGATTTGCATTTCTCGATGGTCCCAGTGATGGTAGACATTTTCATGTGCCTGTTGGCTGTGAATCTTCTTTTTTTGAGAAGTGTCTGTTCATATCCTTTTGCCACTTTTTGATGGGGTTGTTTGTTTTTTCTTGTAAATTTGCTGGGTTCTTTGTAGGTTCTGGATATTAGCCCGCTGTCAGATGAGTAGATTGCCAAAAATTTTCTCCATTCTGTAGGTTGCCTGTTCACTCTGATGGTAGTTTCTTTTGCTGTGCAGAAGCTCTTTAGTTTAATTAGATCCTGTTTATCAATTTTGGCTTTTGTTGCCATTGCTTTTGGTGTTTCAGACATGGAAGTACTTACATGCCTATGTCCTGAATGGGAGTTGGGACAGGCTAAGAATAATTTTCCCAACACCATTTATTAAATGAGAATCCTTTCCCATTTCTTTATTTCTCAAGTTTGTCAAAAGATCAGATGGCTGTAGATGTATGTAGTATTATTTCTGAGACTCTGTTCTGTTCCATTGGTCTATATCTCTGTTTATTTCCAGTACCATGCTGTTTTGGTTACTACAACCTTGTAGTATAGTTTGAAGTCAGGTGGCGGTGATGCCTCCAGCTTTGTTCTTTGACTTAGGATTGTCTTGGCAATGTGGGCTTTTTTGGTTCCATGAACTTTAAAGCAGTTTCAATTCTGTGAAGAAACTCATTGGTAGCTTGATGGGATGGCATTGAATCCATAAATTACCTTGGGTAGTATGGCTATTTTTCACAATATGATTCTTCCTATCCATGAGCATGGTATGTTCTTCCATTTGTTTGTGTCCTCTTTTATTTCACTGGCAGTGGTTTGTAGTTCTCCTTGAAGAGGTCCTTTACATTCCTTATAAGTTGGATTCCTAGGTATTTCATTCTCTTTGAAGCAATTGTGAATGGAAGTTTCATTCCTGATTTGGCTATGTGTTGTCTGTTACTGGTGTATAAGAATCTTGTGATTTTGCACATTAATTTTGTATCCTGAGACTTTGCTGAGTTTCTTATCAGCTTAAGGGGATTTTGGGCTGAGATTAATGGTATTTTCTAAATGCCAGTATGTCATCTGCAAACAGGGACAATTTGACTTCTTCTTTCCTAACTGAATACCCTTGATTTCTTTCTCTTGCCTGATTACTATGAGACTTCCAACACTATGTTGAATAGGAGTGGTGAGAGGGCATCCTGCCAGTTTTTCAAAGGGAATTTTTCAGTTTTGCCATTCAGTATGATATTGGCTGTGAGTTTGTCATAAATAGTTCTTATTATTTTGAGTGTAATTTCCATCAATACGAGATTTATTGGCGTTTTTACATGAAGGGCTGTTGAATTTTGTCAAAAGGCCCACTTTTCTGGATCTATTGAGATAATCATGTGGTTCTTGTCTTTGGTTCTGTTTATATGCTGAATTACATTTATTGATTTGCATATGGCAGACTAACCTTGCATCAGGGATGAAGCCCACTTGATCATGGTGGATAGCTTTTTGATATGCTGCTGAAATCCGGTTGCCAGTATTTTATTGAGGATTTTTGCATGATGTTCATCAGGGATATTGAATTAAATTCTTTTTGTGTGTCTCTGACAGGCTTTGGTATCAGGATGATGGGCTCATAAAATGAGTTAGGGAGGATTCCTTTTTCTACTGATTGAACAGTTTAGAAGGAATGGTACCAGCTCTCCTCCTTGTACCTCTGGTAGAATTCAAGCTGCTGAATCCGTCTGGTCCTGGACTTTTTTTTGGTTGGTAGGCTATTAATTATTGCCTCATTTCAGAACCTACTATTGATCTATTAGAATTCATTTCTGGTTTATTCTTGGGTATAAGTGTCAGGAAATTATCCATTTTCTTCTAGGTTTTGGTTATTTGCATAGAGGTGTTTTATAGTATTCCTCTGATGGCAGTTTGTATTTCTGGTAGGGGTGGTGGTGATATCCCTTTATCATTTTTTTTTTTTTTTTTTTTAAGTCTATTTGATTCTTCTCTCATTTCTTCTTTATTAGTCTTGCTAGCATTCTATCAATTTTGTTGATCTTTTCAAAAACCAACTCCTGGATTCATTGATTTTTGAAGGTTTTGTCATCTCTATCTCATGGTTCTGCTCTGATCTTAGTTATTTCTTGCCTTCTGCTGGCTTTTGAGATGTGTTCTTGCTTCTCTAGTTTCTTTTAATTGTGATGTTAGAGTGTCCATTTTAGATCTTTCCATGCTTTCTCTTGTGGGCATTTGGTGCTTTATAACTTTCCCTCTACACACTGCTTTAAATGTGTCCCAGAGATTCTGGTGAAATTGTATCTTTGTTCTCATTGGTTTCAAAAGACATCTTTATTTCTGCCTTCATTTAGAGTGATGTACCCAGTAGTCATTCAGGAGCAGGTTGTTCAGTTTCATGTAGTTGAGTGGTTTTGATTGAGTTTCTTGATCCTGAGTTCTAGTTTAGTTGCACTGTGGTCTGAAAGAAGACAGTTTGTTATAATTTCTGTTCTTGCACATTTGCTGAGGAGTGCTTTACTTCCAATTATGTGGTCAATTTGGAATAACTGTGATATGGTGCTGAGTAGAATGTATATTCTGTTGATTTGGGGTAGAGAGTTCTATAGATGTCCATTAGGTCTGCTTGGTGCAGTGAGTTCAATTCCTGGATATCCTTCTTAACTTTTCTGTCTCGTTGATCTGTTTAATGTTGACAGTGGGGTGTTGAAGTCTCCCATTATTATTATTGTATGGGAGTCTAGAAGTCTCTTTGTAAAGTCTTTAAGGACTTGCTTTAGATCTGGGTGCTCCTGTATTGAGTTACATATATATTTAGGATAGTTAGCTCTTCCTGTTGAATTGATCCTTTACCATTATGTAATGGCCTTCTTTGTCTCTTTTGATCTTTGATAGTTTTAAAGTCTGTTTTTATCAGAGACTAGTATTGCAACTCCTGCTTTTTGTTCTCCATTTTCTTGGTAGATCTTCCTCCATCCCTTTATTTTGAGTCTATATATGCCTCTGCATGTGAGATGGGTCTCCTGAATACAGCAAACTGATGGATCTTGACTCTTTTTCCAGTTTGCCAGTCTGTGTCTTTTAATTGGAGCATTTAGTCCATTTACATTTAAGGTTAAGATTTTTATGTGTGAACTTGATCTTGCCATTATGATATTAACTGGTTATTTTGCTCGTTAGTTGATGCAGTTTCTTCCTAGCCTCGATGGTCTTTACATTTTGGCATGTTTTGCAATGGCTGGTACCGGTTATTCCTTTCCATGTTTAGTGCTCCCTTCAGTGTCTCTTGTAAGGCAGGCCTGGTGGTGACAAAATCTCTAAGCATTTGCTTGTCTGCAAAGGTTTTTATTTCTCCTTCACTGATGAAACTTAGTTTGGCTGGATATGAAATTCTGGGTTTAAAATTCTTTTCTTTAAGAATGTTGAATATTGGCCCCCACTCTCTCCTGGCTTGTAGAGTTTCTGCTGAGAGATCTGCTGTTAGTCTGATGGGCTTCCCTTTGTGGATAACCCGACCTTTCTCTCTGGCTGCCCTTAAAAGTTTTTCCTTCATTTCAACTTTGGTGAATCTGGCAATTATGTGTCTTGGAGTTGCTCTTCTCGAGGAGTATCTTTGTGGCGTTCTCTGTATTTCCTGAATTTGAATGTTGGCCTGCCCTACTAGGTTGGGGAAGTTCTCCTGGATGATATCCTGAAGAGTGTTTTCCAACTTGGTTCCATTTTCCCCCTCACTTTCAGGCACCCCAACCAGACGTAGATTTGGTCTTTTTACATAATCCCATACTTCTTGCAGGCTTTGTTCATTTCTTTTCCTTCTTTTTTCTTTAGGTTTCTCTTCTCGCTTCATTTCATTCATTTGTTCCTCAATTGCCGATACTCTTTCTTCCAGTTGATCGAGTCGGTTACTGAAGCTTGTGCATTTGTCACGTATTTCTTGTGTCATGGTTTTCATCTCTGCCCATTCGTTTTTGGCCTTCTCTGCGTTAATTATTCTAGTTATCAATTCTTCCACTCTTTTTTCAAGATTTTTAGTTTCTTAGTGCTGGGTACGTAATTCTTCCTTTAGCTCTGAGAAGTTTGATGGACTGAAGCCTTCTTCTCTTATCTCATCAAAGTCATTCTCCATCCAGCTTTGATCCGTTGCTGGCGATGAGGCTGCTTTCCTTTGCAGGGGGTGATGCGCTCTTATTTTTTGAATTTCCAGCTTTTCTGCCCTGCTTTTTCCCCATCTTTGTGGTTTTATCTGCCTCTGGTCTTTGGTGATGGTGACGTACTGATGGGGTTTTGGTGTAGGTGTCCTTCCTGTTTGTTAGTTTTCCTTCTAACTGTCAGGACCCTCAGCTGTAGGTCTGTTGGAGATTGCCTGAGGTCCACTCCGACCCTGTTTGCCTGGGTGTCAGCAGCAGAGGCTGCAGAAGATAGACTACTGCTGAACAGCGAGTGTACCTGTCTGATTCTTGCTTTGGAAGCTTCCTCTCAGGGGTGTACTCCACCGTGTGAGGTGTGGGGTGTCAGTCTGCCCCTAGTGGGGGATGTCTCCCAGTTAGGCTACTCAGGGGTCAGGGACTCTCTTGAGCAGACATTCTGTCCGTTCTCATATCTCAACCTCCGTGTTGGGAGATCCACTGCTGTCTTCAAAGCTGTCAGACAGAGTCGTTTGCGTCTGCAGAGGTTTCAGCTGCTTTTTGTTGTTGTGGTGGTGGTTGTTGTTGTTTAGCTGTGCCCTGACCCCAGAGGTGGAGTCTACAGAGACAGGCAGGACTCCTTAAGCTGCTGTGAGCTCCACCCAGTTCGAGCTTCCCAGCACTTTGTTTATCTACTGAAGCTTCAGCAATGGCGGGCCCCTCCCCCAGCCTCACTGCTGCCTTGCCGCGAGATGGCAGACTGCTGTGCTAGCAATGAGGGATGCTCTGTGGGCGTGGGACCCTCCTGGCCAGGTGTGGGATATAGTCTCCTGGCATGCCCGTTTGCTAAGATCCTTGGTAGAGCGCAGTATTGGGGTGGGAGTTACCAGATTTTCCCGGTGTTTTGTGTCTCAGTTCCCCTGGCTAGGAAAAGGGATTCCCTTCCCCCTTGCGCTTCCCAGGTGAGGTGATGCCTCGCCCTGCTTCAGCTCTCGCTGGTCGGGCTGCAGCAGCTGCCCAGCACTGATTGTCAGGCACTCCCTAGTGAGATAAACCCAGTACCTCAGTTGAAAATGCAGAAATCACCTGTCTTCTGTGTTGCTCGTGCTGGGAGTTGGAGACTGGAGCTCTTCCTATTCCGCCATCTTGCCCCGCCAAGATCCTCCACAGTTTCTTAAAACAACTAAATATGCAACTACCATGTGACCCAGCAATTTCACTCCTGGGGATTTATCCCAGAAAACTTATATTTACATAACAATTTGTATGCAAATGTTAGTAGCAGCTTTATTCATAATGGCCCCAAACTGGAGACAATCCAGATGTTCTTCAGTGCATACATTGTTGTAAACAAACATCCATACCATGGAATACTATCCAGCAATTTTAAAAAGGAAATGAAATGATATGTACAACTTTGATGAACTTCCAGATAATTATGTTGAGTCAATAAAACCAATTCTAAAATGTTGCATAGTCTATAATTTAATTCCATTTATATAACATATTTATTTATTTATTTATTTATTTATTTATTTATTTATTTTGAGATGGAGTCTCGCTCTGTCACCCAGGCTGGAGTGCAGTGGTGCTATCTTGGCTAAGTGCTACCTCCACCTCCCAGATTCAAGCAATTCTCCGGCCTCAGCCTCCCTAGTAGCTGGGACTACAGGCGTGCACTATGCCTGGCTAATTTTTGTGTTTTTAGGAGAGACAAAGTTTCACCATGTTGGCCAGGCTGTTCTAGAACTCCTGACCTCAGGTGGTCCACTTGCCTCAGCCTCTCAAAGTGCTGGAATTACAGGCAGAAGCCACCAAGCCTGGCCCATTTATATAACATTCTTGAAATAAGAAAATTATAGAGATGGGAAATATATCAATTGTTTCCAGGGATTAGAGATGGTACTGGCAGTAGGCAGGAGAGATGTGACTGTGGCTATAAAAGACCAACATGGGAGGCCAGGTGCAGTGACTCATGCCTATAATCCAAGCACTTTGAGAGGCCGATTCAGGCGGATCACTTGAAATCAGGAGTCAAGACCAGCCTGGCCAACATGATGAAACCCTGTCTCTACTAAAAATACAAAAATTAGCTGGGTGTGGTGGTGTGTACCTGTAATCTTAGCTCCTAGGGAGGCTGTGAGACAAGAATCACTTGAACCAGGAGGCAGAGGTTGCAGTGAGCCAAGATAACACCACTGCACTCTGACCTGGGGGACAGAGTGACACTTCATCTCACACAAAAAAGCAACTGGTATGGTACTTTAAGTGTTCTCTATCTTGACTTTATCAATATCAATTTCTTGGCTGTGATGTACCATAATTTTACAAGATGTTACTATTCAGGGAAAATGGTAAAGGATACATACAATTTATCCATATTATTTTGTACAACTGCGTGTGAATCTACAATAATCTCAAAATAAAAAGTTTAATTAAAAATTTGCCTTATAAGTGCTATAGAGCTGTACATGTTATAAAATCAGAATCAAAAATTACTTTAAGAAGTGACATAATTTTTGGAGAGTTCATACTGGAGAAACTTTCCATTGAGAACTTTCTCATCAAAGTTTACTGAACTAGTTGGTAGCAATAAACAAAGCAGATTAAAAACTGCTAGTAAAATCGTGTAAGAGTATGTGCCAGAGTACCGACTCTGTGTGCATGGTGTTGTGGCCACAGAGGGATTGGTTTAACATAACTGTTAATGACAAAAGACCCTGATATTTCTCCTTCCTAAATAACACCCCTACAGTTTACTAGAACAGACAATGGTCAGTGTGGAAGAAAGATTCACGGTTATAATCACGTTTTCTTGAATGCATTCTTCTTTCTTCCTCATCACAGGAAAATAAAAACAGTACAAAAATTAAAGAAATTAGAAAAAGAGAGAAGAAATGAACATGAGAAAAAAATTGAGCATCTTTTCGAGCAAATAAAACTTTCTTTAAATTTGAGGATTGGGGGAAGTATACTCAGCTCTGTTTGAGAAGTAAAATTCTTCATTCTTAGGCACCAGTGAAAGTCACTGCAAAGTAGGCATTGGCTCAGGACACTGAGCTTAGAAGCGTGAGTTATCCCTCATTAATCTAATAAGCAAAACAGTAGCTTTTATGGGAGAGGGAAGGGAAAATTATCTGTATTTTTTTTTTCTGAGGAATAAACCAGTAATCAGAGTTTCCCCTTCAGTAGTTAGTGCCCTTTACTACATCTCCTGGGTGTGTTTTTGCTTTTGGAGAAAAGGTTGCATTTTAGAAACAATTCCCTTTAACTTGCTTATTATATTTGAGAAATAAATAATTTCAGTGGTAATTTAAGAAGAATGAAACCCCACTTACCTCTTCCTGCTTGTTTTAGCTTTCCCTGGCTCTGAAACTTAGGCTAGGGTAAGGTTCGGGAGAAGTGCAACCATGTACATGGAAGCTCTCCATACCAGAGAAGTGAGTTCTACCAATTATTTCCAACATATATCCTTTAGCTCCCCAATCCTAAAGAGCGGAATGTTTGGCATCCCCAGAGCCCCTTCACCCTCTCTTTTAACAATCCTATACTTTTAATATTTTTCTCTCCACTCCTTCAGGTCTCTGTCCCCAAAACCTTGCCTTAGGCTATTCTCTCATGAAGAAGGGAGGTGGTTTGATTGTCCTTTTTTTTCTAAAGGAGACATTTGACACTTGCTTGGGACTTCTAGGGTGCTCCATAACCTAGGGGACCAAAGTGACAAATGAGGTTACTTAGATTGGCCCGGGGTAAAAAAGGGAATCTAGAAAGGTGTTGAGTACATTGATGAAATTGTAAACCTTGATATATAGACTGAACAGGAGGGAAAAACAAGGCCAGAAGCAGAATAATCTGGTGAGAAAATAAGGAATGTGCAAGGCACTAGATGTAAATGTGAGGGTGGAGTAGGAGTGAGGGTGGTTAAGAAAGAGAGACAGGAGGGAGTGGATTGAGTGTGAAAATAACAAGTTGGATATCTTGGAGGTGTGATGTGAATGCTTCAAATTTCTTCACAATGTGAAAAGATATTGGTTTAACTCAAGATTCTGACTTGAGATTTTTATGATACTCATTATAGTGGTTTTACTAAGCAAGTGAGCTGTGGATTATTTTTCAGAGTCACAAGTTCTGGAAAACATCATAAGGGCCAACCCTTTGTAAAACTGTGAAACACCTTTGTTTTCAATGTCCTTTCTTTTTTTTTTTTTTTTTTTTTTTGAATCTTTTTTTTTTTTTTTAATTTATTTATTATTATTATACTTTAAGTTGTAGGGTACATGTGCGTCAATGTCCTTTCTAATCTGTGCCTCACCTTGAGCGGTTCCCATCCCTTTAATCCCAGTGCCCTCAGCTAGTAGGACCATCTTCCTAGAAACTCCATTCTATTTACCCAGTTCCTCAAATTAGGCCTAGACTTATCTCTATCTATTCTTCTAACTAAACCATGAGTTTCAGGTTCTAGTCTTATTAAACAACAGATTGATCTGATAAATGCGCCACTGCAATTTGTTTCTCTCCAGCAATCACTCTTACTTCAATCTTAATAACCATTTGTATTTCAAGCACCTGGTTTGGCCAGTGAAGGAATTAATTTTTTCATTAGGGTGTGGTCTTTCCTTTTCCCTCTGTCATTCCATCACACCACTTACATAGTCATTTTGTGCAAATAAAGCTATCCGAAAATCATTATCTAGGGCTTCCAGGTATCATCAGATGTAGCAAAAAAGTTTACCTGACCCTGATGACCCATATGCATTCAGCAAACTTTAAGACTCTGTGTACTAAATTGTTCTTCTCCAGGTACTTTGCTCCTGATTCTCCTTTCCCCAAGATATTTGCAAAGTTCAAGTTTTTGGAGCCTTAACAAAGTAAGGATATCTAGCAGGTAAATGCATTCTTGTAATTTCAAGGCCAGGTATACAAATGAAAACAGTACTTACCTTCCCTGTAGCCATTACCCTGGCAAAATTATATGAATATGTTTGTTCATAGTCTGTGAGTTTCTTCTCAGATATTCCTTGGTTAAGACCTTACAGCCACTGGATTGCTGCCAGGCCAGAAAAGACACATTAGTTATTAATTGATAGTGTTTTCCTTAGAAGATTTCACATTAAAAGATAGATGACACGTAAGGAAAACATATCCAAATTTTGTCATTAAATATTGGCTTATGTGACCAATTTGTACCTTCTTGGATGTGTCAGAAGTAAAAGCCCTATTACAATTTCATTTAGACAAAAATTTTTGAAAGATTATATTAACACAGGACATAGAAGATGATGCAAGAGAGAAAATATAAAATAAATTGTATTGAAAAACTCGTAAATAGGAGGCCTGAATGAGTAGAAACCTTAAAAAAAAAAAACCTATAAACCTATAACTTGAAATGCGTAACAATAATGCTGACCATTAGTAAGTGCTTTTTATATAAAAATGTGAGATACCATGGAATCTAAAAATCAAAACAATTAAACTCATGGACATATTAGAAGGATGGTTATCAGTGGCAGGGAAGGGCAGTGGGGCAGGGGTGAGGGGGTGATGGTGAGAAAGGTTAATGGGTATAAAAAAGTAGAAAGACTAAATAAGGCATAGAATTTACTAGCACAACAGGGTAGCTATAGTCAATAATAATTTAATTGTACATTTTAAACTATCTACAATAATATAGTTGGATTGTTTTTAACACAACAGCTAAATTGAGAGGATGGATACTCCATTTTTCATTATGTGCTTATTCCACACCACATGCCTGTATCAAAACATCTCTTGTACCCCATAAATACATATACCTACCATGTACCCAGAAAAATTGAACGTTAAAAATTATACAAATAAAAAATATTTAAAAATAAAGTGTGGTATTGAAAAATAAAGTACCATTATACCAGCTGCAAACAAGGATAATTTGACTTATTCCTTTCCAATTTGTATGTCCTTTATTTCTTACTCTTGTCTCATTGATCTAGCTAGGACTTTCAATACTATGTTGAATTACAATGATGGAAGTGGGCCTTCTTGTTATGTTTCAGATCTTAGAAAAAAGCCTTTCAGATTTTCCCTATTCAGTATAATACTAGCTGTGAGTCTGTGGTATACGGCTTTTATGATGTTGAGATATGTTCTTTCTCTACCCAGTTTTTTTATTGCTTTTATCGTGAAGGAAGTTGAATTTTATCAATTGCTTTTTCAGCATCAATTGAAATACTCATATGGCTTTTGTCCTTCTTTCTGTTGATATGATGTACATATTAATTGATTTGTATATGTTGAACCATCCATGCATCCCAGTGACAAATCACACTGGGACGTGATAATAATTGTTTAATGTATTGTTGAATTCAGCTTCCAAGTATTTTGTTGCGAATTTTTGCAACAATATTATTTCGAGATACAGGCCTGTAGTTTTCTGGGTTTTTGTTGTTGTTGTTGTTTTGTTTGTTTGTTTTTATGAGTTTTTGATTTTGGCATCACGTAATACTTGGTTGTACAACGAGTTTGGATGTATTCCCTCTTCTGCCATTTTGGGAATACTTTGAGTAGTGTTTATATGAGTTCTTCTTTAAATGTTTGGTAGAATTCAGCAGTGAAGCTATCGGGTTCCAGGCTTTTCTTTACCTGAAGGTATTTTATTGCAGTTTTTATCTCACCACTTGTTACTTGTGTGTTCAGGTTTTGGATTTCTTCATGGTTTAATCTTCGTAGGTTTTATGTGTCTAGGAGTTTGTACATTTCTTCTAGATTTTCCAATTTATTGGCATATTGTTCACATTAGCCACAAATGATCTATTAAATTTTTTCAGTATCAGTTGAAATGTCTTGTTTTTCATCTCTGATTTTATTTATTGGGATCTTCTCTGCATTATTCTTGGTCTGGATAAAGGTTTGTCAATGTTGTTTAACTTTTCGTAAAACCAACTTTTTATTTCATTAATCTTTTGTATGAATTTCGTCATTTTAATTTCATTAATTTCTGCTCTGATATTTATTCTTTTGTTGTTTCTACTAATTTTGCATTTACTTTTTCTTGCTTTTCTACTTCTCTAAGATGCATTGTTAGGTTGTTTCTGTGATGCTTTTCTTTTTTTGATGTAGGCTCCATAGCTTTTAACTTATCTCTTAGTACTCTTTTTGCTGTATCACATAGGTTTTGGGATGTTGGGTTTTCTTTCTCATTTATTTCCAAAAAATTTTTACTTTCCTTCTTAATTTCTTCATTGACACACTGGTCATTCAGAAGCATATTTTTAAATTTCCATGTATTTGCATAGTTTCCAAAAGTATTGTTCTTCTTTAATTTCTATTTTTATTCCATCGTGGTCAGAGAAGATGCTTGATATTATCTCATTTTTTTTGAGTGTTTTAAGACTTACTTTGTTACCTAACATATGCTCTATCCTTCAGAATGATCCATGTACTGAGGAAAAAATGTGTATTATTCAGCTTTTGAATATAATGTTCTGTAAATACCTATTGAGTTCGTTTGTTCCATAGTATAGATTAAGGCCAATTTTTTTGTTGTTGACTTCCTGTCTGGGAGTTCTGTCCAACTCTAAAAGTGGGATGCCAAAGTCTCCAGCTATTATCACATTGGAGTCCTTCTCTCTCTTTAGTTCTACCAATATTTGCCTTATATATATAGATGATCCAATGTTAGGTGCATAGATATTAAAATTTTTTATAACCTCTTGTGAAATTGACTTCACTAGTGAATTCTACCAAACATTTTAATGATACTTCATATAAATTCTTTACACACTCTTCCAAATAATAGAAGAGAAAGGAGCACTACTTAATTCATTTAGTATTATCCTGATGCTAGAGCCAGATAAGAAAAAAAAAGCTGCAAACCAATATACCTCATGTATACACACATAAAAATCATAAACAAAATTATAGCAAACAAATCCAAAAGCATATATATAAAAGATTGTACACTATTACCATGCAGTATTTGTTCCTGGATTGCAAGGTTGGTGAAACATATGCAAATCAATTAATGTTACATAACATATTATGATCATCTCATTAGACACAGAAAAAGCATTTGGGATAATCCAACATGCTTTAATGGAAAAAGAAAAAAAAAACATAAACCTCAACACACAAGGAATAGAAAGAAACTTTATCAATCTGATATTAATAGCATGTACAAAAAACCCAAAGCTAACATTATATTTAACAATGAAAGTCTGAATGCTTTAAAAATAATTTCCAGAACAAGACAGGATGTACACTTTCACCATATTTATTAAACATTGTACTGGAGATTCTGGCTAGACCAATTATAAAGTAAAATGAAATTAAAAAAATGAAAAAATAATGTTTATTAAACATTGTACTGGAGATTCTGGCTAGACCAATTATAAAGTAAAATGAAATAAAAATAATTTAAGATCAGTAATGAAGAAAAACTACCTCTATTTGCAGATCATGTGATCTTGTATATAGAAAAGATTATAGGATCAACTAAGAAACTCTTAGTGCTAACAAGTGAGTTCACCAACATTCCTCAATAGATCAAGATACAAAAGTTAATTTTATTTCTATATATTAGCAATGAACATTCCAAAAAAATTTTTAAAAACAATTTTATTTACAATAACATCAACTGAAATCATACGAACCAGAAGAGATTGAGGGGCTATATTCAACATTCTTAAAGAAAAAAAAAATCTTCAACCAAGAATTTTATATCCAGCCACACTAAGCTTTCTCAGTGAAGGAGAAATAAGATTCTTTTCATATAACTAAATGCTCAGGAAATTTGTTACCATCAGACCTGCCTTACAAGAGATCTTGAAAGCAGTAATAAATATGGAAAGACCATTACCAGCTAATACAAAAACACACTTAAATACACAGACCAGTGACACTATAAAACGACCACACAAACAAGTCTGCCCAATAACAAGCCAACAACACAATGACAGGATCAAATCCACACATATGAATAATAACATTGAATGTAAATGGGCCAAATGCCCCACTTAAAAGACACAGAGTGGTAAGCTGGATAAAAAAGCAAGAACCAATGGCATGTTGTCTTCAGGAGACTCATCTCCCACATAATGACGCCCATATGCTCAAAATTAAGGAATGAAGAACATCTATCAAGCAAATGGAAAACAAGAAAAAGCTGTGGTTGCAATCCTAATGGTAGACAAAACAGACTTTAAATGAAGAAAAATTTTGAAAAAAGACAAAGAAGGATATTATATAATTCAACAAGAAAGGGTAAAGGGTTCAATTCAACAAGAAAATGTAACTTTCCTAAATTTACAAGAGCACCCAGATTTATAATGCAAGTTCTTAGAGATTTACACAGAGACACAGACTTCCACAAAATAATAGTGGGAGACTTCAATGATCCACTGACAGCATTAGACAAGTCATTGTGGCAGAAAATTAACAAAGATATTCAGAACCTCAACTCAATACTGGACAAATGGATCTGATGGACTTGTATGGAACTCTCATCCCAAAAACAGTAAAATGTGCATTCTTCTCATCACCACATGGCACATACTCTAAAAAATTGTCTACATAATTAGACATACAACAATACTCAGCAAATGCAAAAGAACCAAAATCATACCAAACATACTCTTGGACCACAGCAAAATAAAAATGACATTAATACTAAGACAATCACTCAAAGCCATGCAATTACATGAAAATTAAACAATCTGCTCTTGAATAACTTTCAGGAAAATAAAGAAATTAAGGCAGAAATCAAGAAGTTCTTTGAAACTATTGAGAACAAAGATATAACAAATGAGAATTTCTGGGATGCAGCTAAGACAATGTTAAGAAGTGAAAGTCATAGCTACTAAACCTGTCAGAAAACAAGAAATAACCAATATCAGAGCTGGATTTAGGGAATTCAAGACACACACACACACACGCACACACACACACACAGATTCAAAAGATCAATCAATCCAAGAGTTGGTTTTTTGAAAAAAATAACAAGATAGGCTGTTAGCTAGAGTAATAAAGAAGAAAAGGGAGAAGATCCAAATAAACACAATTAGAAATTAGGAAGGAATGTTACCAATGACCCCACAGAAATAAAAATAACCACCAGAAACTACTATGAACACCTCTATGCACACAAACTGGAAAACCTAGAACAGATGGAAAAATTCCTGGACACATACACTCTCCCAAGACTGAACCATAAAGAAACTGATTTCCCAAACAGACCAATAACCAATAACAATCTCCAAAACTGAATCATTAATAAAAAGTCCTCAACAAAAAACTTGCAAACTAAATTCAGCAGTACATCAAAAATCTAATCCACCATGACCAAGAAGACTTCATCCCTGTGATAAAAGGTAGATTAGCACACATAAATCAATTATAATAATGTGATTTATTACATAGAACTAAAGACAAAACCAAATGATTATCTCAATAAATGCAGAAAATGCTTTTGATAAAATCTAACACCCTTTGTGTTAAAAACTCTCAATAAACTAGGTATTGAAGAAACATGCCTTGAAAAATAAGAACCATCTATGACAAACCCACAGCCAACATACTGAAAGTGCAAATGCTAGAAGCATTCCATTTGAAAACTGAGAGAAGACAATGATGTCCTCTCTCACTACTTCTTTTCAGTTCATATTGGAAGTCCTGGCCAGAGCAATTAGGCAAGAGAAAAAAAAAAAAGGTATCCAAATAAAAAAAGAGGAAGTCAAGATATCCGTGTTTGCAGACAACATGATTCTATATCGAGAAAACCTCATAGTCTTGGCCCAAATATTCTTCAGCTGATAAACAACTTCAGCAGTTTCAGGATGCAAAGACACAAAACCAATGTAGAAAAATTACTAGCATTCTTATACATCAACAACAGCCAAGCCAAGAGCCAAATCAGGAAGGCAATCCCATTCACAGTTGCCACAAAGGAATAAAATACCTAGGAACACAGCTAACCAGGGAGGTAAGCAATCTCTACAATGAGAATTACAAAACACTGCTTAAAGAAATTAGAGAAGGCACAAACCAATAAAAACGATGATGCTCACAGATAAAAAATAATCGATATTATTAAAACAGTCATACTGCCTAAAGCAATTTACAGATTTTATGCTATTCCTCTCAAACTACCAACAACATTATTCACAGGACTAGAAAATAACTATTTCAAAATTCTTATGCAACCAAAAAAAGAACCTGAATAGCCAAGGCTACCCTAAGCAAAAACATCAAAGCTGAAGCCATTATGTTACCCAACTTCAAACTATACTACAGTGCTTTAGTAACCAAAACAGCATGCTACTGGTACAAAAACAGACACATAGACCTGTGAAACACAACAGAGAGCCCGAAAATAATGCTACCAACCTATGATCATCTGATCTTTGACAAATTTGACCAAAAAAAAAAAAAAAAAAAAAAAAAAGCAGTGGGAAAAAGAGTAAAAGAGTTCCTATTCAATAAATGGTGGTAAAATAACTGGCTAGCCATATGCAGAAGATTAAACTGGACTCCTTTCTTACACGATGTAAAAAAAATCAACTCAACATGGATTAAAGACTTAAATGTAAAACACAAAATTATAAAATCCCTGGGAGACAACTTAGGAACTACCATCCTGAAACTATGAACAGATTAAACAGACAATCTACATATTGAGAGGAAATATTTGCAAACTATACATCTGAAAAAGGTCTAGTATCTAGCATCTATAAGCTACTTAAATTTACAAGAGAAAAATAAACAACCCCATCAAAGTGGGCAAAGGACATGAACAGACACTTTTCAAAAGAAGACATACATGCAAGCAACAGCATATGAAAAAAGCTTAATATCACTGATTATTAGAGAATTGCAAATCAAAACCCCAATGAGATGCAGTCTCACACCAGTCAGAATGGCTATTACTAAAAGTAAAAACAAACAAACAAAAGAAAACAGATGCTGGTGAGATTATAGAGATGAGGGAACACTCATATGCTCTTGGTGAGTGTATAAATTAGTTCAACCATTGTGGAAAACAGTATGGTGATTTCTCAAAGACCTAAAGACAGAACTAACATTTGGCCCAGCAATCTCGAGGTATATACCCAGAGGAATATAAATCATTCTACCAAAAAGACATATGCATGTGAATGTTCATTGCAGCACTATTCACAATTGCAAAGATATGAATCAACCTAAATGCCTGTATATCACAGATAAAATGAGGGAAATGTGGTACTTAATCACCAGGGAATACTTTGCCGTCATAAAAAAGAATAATGTTGTGTATTATGTATCAACATGAATGGAACTGAAGGCTATTATCCTTAATAAACTAATGTAGGACAAGAAATCCAAATACCACATGTTTTAACTTATAAGTGGGAGCTAAATAATGAGAACTCATGAGCACAAAGAAGGGAACAACAGACACTTGGGTCTACTTAAGGGTGAAGTGTGAGAGAAAACAGAGGAGCAGAAAAGATGACTATTCTGTACTAGGCTTAATATCTGTGTGAAAAAATCTATGCAAAAAACCTTTGTGACATGAGTTTACCTATGTAAGAAACCCTCACACATACCCCAAACCTAAAATAAAAATTTTAAAAGAACAACATACTTAATCATAAATTTAAGAAAAGAAGTGAAAGACAGGTACACTGAATAGTACAGATTTTGTTGAAATAAATTAAATAAGACCTACAAAAATGGAAAAACAGCCCATGTTCATGTATTGAAAGACTTAATATTGTTAAGATGGCAATCTTCCCCCAAATTCATCTGCAAATTCAACACAAGACCTATTAAATCCCCAGCTGACTTTTATTCATAAACTGAAATCTGATTCTAAAATTTATATAAAAATGAATGAAAGCCAGAATAGCCAAAGCAAACTTGAAAAGTGAGAATAAAATTATAGCATTCATACTTTCTAGTTTCCAAACTTAATACAAAGCTATAGTAATGAAGACAGTGTGGTACTGGCATAAGAATAGACATACAGATGAATGCAATAGAACTGAGAGCCCAAAATTTAACTCATATATTTGTAATAAATTTGAAACAAGGATGCTCAAACAATTCAATGGAGGAAAGAATAGTCTTTCAATAAATGGTGCTGCAGCAAGTGGATATGAAGTACTAATACATGGTACAATAAAGATGAACCCTAGAAACACACTAAGTGAACATAAGCAAACACAAAAGGCAACACATTATTTGGTTTTATTTTTGTGAAATGTTCAAAATAGATAACTCCATAGAAACAGAATGTAGATCGATGTTTGCCAGAGAATGGGGGTCGGAAAGAATGAAATGTGCTGCTAATGGTATGGGGTTTCTTTTGGGAATAATAAAAAATGTTTTCAAATTAGATAATGGTTATGATTACGTAATGGGAATTACATAATGTGATTGTATATTGCGAATATACTAAAAACCACTGAATTTTACGGTTCAAATGGGCAAATTATATAATATGGGAATCATATGTCAATGAAAAAAAAGCATTTTGGACATCTACTTTATGACAGACATTGTACTAAACTTAGTCTAGCATGATTGGCTGAGAAGGGTCTCAGACATTTCGGGTTCACATTTTGGTAACCACAAAGGGGTTCTGAATGGAGGTGCCCCTGACCTTTCACAAATCTCCTATCAGTGCTTGGCATGAGGTTGAGCTATCTTTATGGCTCAAATCAACAGGACAATTTGCTAAGGCCTGAAGGTTTCGCCTTCAGAGAATCCATGACCTCTCCAAATTTGGTCGAGATCTAAAGTTTATTTTGCTGTACAACTCCTTTTTTTTTTTGCAATGTTTCTTGCTTTCAATACAAGGAAGGCAAGTTTTCCTGCTTCCATGATAATGGAAGGCAGATAACTCCTTTATGGAATTTGAGCTCACTTCCAATAAAGAAGATGAGTTTGTGTTTTTTCCTTCTTCTAGGATGGTAGGGAGCAGTCTTCAGCCTGAGACTTATCCCTAGGTAAGTAACTGAATTGGGATTTTTCTTGGCTAAAGTTCAGATTAACAATCTGCTAGTCTTAATTTCACTTTACCGTTAACAACACTCAGTAATCATATAAGTTGTGTGATTGTTTTGCTTAACTGCTTTGTTTGTTTCTGTTTTTGATGTTGTTTCAGTCTTTTTTTCCATTGGTTTTGACCAACTCTATTTGACTTAATCAAATCCAAAGGAAAGTTCCAAATTATGGGGAAGAAGGCCTCTGAAGTGGCTAAATTCCACCTTCTCCCCTCACACAAAGGTGATGTGGTAAGGGGGAGAAAAACAGCTAGCAAAAGAAAAAATAAGAAAGTTATTTTATTTTGACTACTTCAAGGGTTTTACTTACATAAGAAGTGCACCTTTTTGCTAGCACACGTGGTCTAGGCTCATATTAATTCTCCCATTTTGAAGACCGATGGTTTCAGTGTCGGCTTTTCCCAGATCTCAGACATTCAGTTGTAAGATAGGTAGTTCCTATCTAAATAAAATTGGGCTCCTTATACAATCCTATGATAGATTTCTATAATTGTATATTTGATTTGGTATCCACCATTAATCTCTCCAGCACTACCAGACTTTTCTCTCTGTACCTTGAGACGCAACTTTTGCTATCTGATTTTTCACCTAAGAGTTGTTTCCTTCAATATGAAGATTTAAGGTTATTTAGCTAACAACTGCTAGGGTAATGAAACAGGTTATCAAGAGTTTGCAAGCCTATGATAGAAAAAAACAAAAGGCTGGACACAGTGGCTCATGCCTGTAATCCCAGCACTTTGGGAGGCCAAGGTAGGTGGATCACCTGAGGTCAGGAGTTTGAGACCAGCCTGGCCAACATGGCAAAACCCCATCTCAACTAAAATTAAAAAAACATTAGCTGGGCTTGGTGGCAAATGCCTGTAATTCCAGCTACTTGGGAGGCTGAGGCAGGAGAATTGCTTGAACCTGGGAGGCAGAGGTTGCAGTGAGCCTAGATCATACCATTGAAATCCAGCCTGGGTGAAAGAGCAAGACTCTGTCTCAGTAAAATAAAATAAAATAAAATAAAATAAAATAAAATAAAATAAAATAAAATAAAATAGGAGGTCTTATGAACCCATACAATGTACTTCTATCGGTATGCCAAGTATGTCTATGTATTTATGTGTTGTGTACAGAATGTTTCACTACCCAAAATATATAAAAGAGCTCTAATTTGCTTAAGAAAAAAAAAAGCTCTTAAGTCAAATGCTTTATCAGAAAGAAGGAAAGACTAGTCAAATGCTTTTTCAAGTTTATGTAACTTAAGTAAAATCTTTAATAAATGAGCTGTCTTTAAAATTATTGGTAAAGTAATATTAGAAATGTCTTAAAAATTGTCAGGATATATTTTTGCTTGCATTTATTGATCAAGCAATTTTATTCTTATACTTGCCAAATACTATGAGGTGTCAAAATTTGGCATAAGGGTTACAAAACTATAAACTCAGCCTCTAACAGAATGATCTCTGCTTGTGTAATTTTTAATAAATAAGACATTCCAAGCTTTGTCCATTTCCCCCCTCCTCAGGCACCTGGCTGACGTAGATTCGGTCTTTTACATAATCCCATGCTTCTTGCAGGCTTTTGTTCATTTCTTTTCTTCTTTTTCTTTTGGTTTCTCTTCTGCGGCTTCATTTCATTCATTTGATCATCAATGCGTGATACTCTTTCTTCCAGTTTAGTCGAGTGGGTTACTGAAGCTTGTGCATTTGTCCCGCGTATTTCTTGTGTCATGGTTTTCATCTTTTCATTTAGTTTATGACCTTCTCTGCATTAATTACCGAGCATCAATTCTTCCACTTTTTTTCAAGATTTTGGATTTCTTTGCGTAGATGCGTATCCTTTAGCTCTGGTGATGGACTGGAAGCCTTCTTCTCATCTCGTCCGAGTCATTCTCCGTCCAGCTTTGATCCGTTACGCTGTGATAGGCTGCGCTCCTTTGCCGGGAGATGTGCTCTTATTTTTGAATTTCAACACCTGCTTTTCCCCATCTTTGTGGTTTTATCTGCCTCTGGTTCTTTTGATGATGATGTGCCAGTGGGGTTTTGGTGGCTAAGGTGTCCTACCTGTTTGATAGTTTTTCTTCTAACAGTCAGGACTGACCCTCAGCTGTAGGTCTGTTGGGGTGGCCACTCCAGACCTACTGTTTGCCGGGTATCAGCAGCAGAGGCTGCAGAAGATAGAATATTTCTGAACAGCGAGTGTACCTGTCTGATTCTTGCTGAAGCTTCCTCTCAGGGTGCTCCGTGTGAGGTGTGCAGTTGTCAGACTGCCCTAGTGGGGGATATCTGGACAGGCTACTCAGGGTCAGGGACCCGCCTCCAGGCAGGGAGTCTGATATCATCAGGAGAACTTCCCCAACCTAGTAGGGCAGGCCAACATTCAAATCCAGGAAATACAGAGAGCATACAAAGGTACTCTCGAGAAGAAACAACTCCAAGACACATAATTGCCAGATTCACCAAAGTTGAAATGAAGGAAAATCTTAAGAGCAGCCAGAGAGAAATTCGGGTTACCAAAGGGAAGCCCATTAGACTAACCTGCTTGAATCTCGACAGAATGCCAAGCCAGAGAAGGGAGTGGGGATAACATTCTTAAAGAAAAGGAATTTTAAACCCAAATTTCATATCCAGCCAAACTAAGTTTCAGAGTGAGGAGAAATAAAATCCTTTACAGATAAGCAAATGCTTGAGAGATTTTGCATATAGGCCTGCCTTACAAGAGACCCTGAAGGAAGCACTAAAGCGTGGGGAAAGGATTAACCGGTACCAGCCATTGCAAAACATGCCAAAATGTAAAGACAAAGCAGTTGGGAAGAAAATGCATCAACTAGCGAGCAAAATAGCCAGTTAACATCACTAATGGCAGGATCAAGTTCACACATAAAAATCTTAACCTTAAATGTAAATGGACTAAATGCTCCAATTAAAGACACAGACTGTGAAGCTGGATAAAGAGTCAAGACCCATCAGTCTTCTGTATTCAGAGACTGCTCATCTGAGAGACATACACAGGCTCAAAATAGGGATGGAGGAGGTTACCAAGCAAATGGGAGAACAAAAAGCGGGGGTTGCAATACTAGTCTCACAAACAGACTAAACCATCAAAGATCAAAAGACACAAAGAGGCCATTACATGGTCAGGGACAATTCAACAGGAGAACTAACTCTCTAAATATATATGCACCCAATACAGGGCACCCAGATTCATAAAATGAACCATGGGGCTTTCAAAGGAGACTTAGACTCCCATACAATAATGGGAGACTTCTTGCCTCCACTATCAACATTAGACAGATCCAAGCGAGACAAGAAAGAGTAGACAAGGATATCCAGGAATTGAACTCATCTCTGCAGCAAGCAGACCCACAGCCACATCTACAGAACTCTCACCCCAATCAACAGAATATACATTCTTCTCAGCTGCATCGTACTTACTCCCAAAATTGACCACATAATTGGAAGTAAAGCACTCCTCAGCAAATGTACAGAGCAAGTATAACAAACTGTCTCTCAGACCACAGTGCAATCAAACTAGGAACTCAGGACTAAGAAACTCAATCAAAACCACTCAACTACATGGAAACTGAACAACCTGCTCCTGAATGACTGCTGGGTACATATGAAATGAAGGCAGAAATAAAGATGTTCTTTGAAACCAATGAGAACAAAGATACAACATGGATCTGGGACATTCGCTTATGCCAGTGTGTAGAGGAAATTTATAGCACTAAATGCCCACAAGAGAAAGCAGGAAGATCTAAAATTGACACTCTAACATAAATTAAAGAACTAGAAGCAAGAGCAAACACGATGAGAAAGCTAGCAGAGGCAAAGAAATAACTAAGATCAGAGCGGAACTGAAGGAGATAGAGACACAAACCCTCAAAATCAATGAATCCAGGTTGGTTTTAGAAAAGATCAACAAAATTGACAGACCACTAGCAAGAATAATAAGAAGAAAAAGAGAAGAATCAAATAGGCGCCAATTAAAATGATAAGGGGATATCACCACCGTCCTGAAATACAAACTACCATCAGAATACTATAAACACCTCTATGCAATAAACTGGAAAATCTAGAAAAGAAATGGATAATTTCACGGACACTTACCTCTTCAAGACTAAACCAGGAAGAAATTGAATCCCTGAATAGACAATAGCGGAGCTCTGAAATTGAGGCAATAATTAATAGCTCTGTAAAAAGTCAGGACAGATGGATTCACAGCTGAATTCTACAGAGGTACAGGAGGGTTGGTTACCATTCCTTCTGAAACTATTCCAATCAATAGAAAAGAGGAATCTCCTAACTCATTTTATGAGGCCAACATCATCCTGATACCAAACGTACAGCAGAACACAACAAAAAAGAATTTTTGAACCAATATCCTGATGAACATCGATGCAAAATCCTCAGGCAAAATACTTGCGGCAAGCAGGTTAAGCACATCAAAAACTTATCCACCATGATCAAGTGGGCTGCGGCTACAGGATGTAAGGCTGGTTCAACGATACATGGAAATCAATAAACATAATCCAGCATATAAGCAGGGCAAAGACAAGAACCACATGATTGTATCTCGTAGATGCGAAAAGGCTTTTGACAAATTCAACAGCCCTTCATGCTAAGCGGCTCAATAAATTAGGGCGTGATGGAGCGTACCTCAAAATAATAAGAGCTATTTATGACAAACCCACAGTAAGCATCATACTGAATGGGCAACTGGAAAAATTCCTTTGAAAACTGGCACAAGATAGGGATGCCTCTCTCTACTTCCTATTCAGCATAGTGTTGGAGTTCGCAACTGGGAGCAATTAGGCAAGAAAGAAATCAAGGAATTCAGTTAGGAAATGAAGAATCAAATTGTCCCTCTTTGCAGACCCTGGCTTGTACGTTGTATATTTAGAAACCCCATTGTCTCAGCCAAAATCTCCTTAATACCGGCAGCTTGTAAGTCACTCAGGATACAAATTAATGTGCAAAAATCACAAGCATTCTTATACACCAGTAACAGACAAACAGAGAGCCAAATCAGGAATGAACTTCCATTCACAATTAGCTTCGAGAATAAAATACCTAGGAATCCAGCACACAAGGGATGTAAAGGACCTCTTCAAGAGGAGAACTACAAACCACTGCTCAGTGAATAAAAAGAGGCACAAAACAAATGAAGAACATACCATGCTCATGGATAGGAAGAATTAATATCATGAAAATGGCCATAGTGCTTAAGGTAATTTATAGTTCAATGCCATCCCCATCAAGCTACCAATGAGTTTCTTCACAGAATTGGAAAAAACTGCTTTAAAAAGTTCATATGGAGACCAAAAGCCCGCATCTCAAGACAATCCTAAGTCAAAAGAAAAGCTGGAGGCATCAAGCTACCTGACTTCAAACTATGCTACAAGGCTACAGTAACCAAAACAGCATGGTACTGGTACCAAAACAGAGATATAGACCAATGGAACAAGAACAGAGTCCTCAGAAATAATACCACACATCCCCAGCCATCTGATCTTTGACAAACCTGAGAGAAACAAGAAATGAGAGAAAGCATTCCTATTTAATAAATAGTGCTGGGAAAATTGGCTAGCCATAGTGAAAGCTAGAGGCTTTGGATACTTCCTTACTCCTTATAGAAAATTAATTCACGATGGATTAGAGACTTAAATGTTAGACTAATACCATAAAATCCTAGAGGAAAACCTAGGTAGTACCATTCAGGACATAGGCATGGGCAAAGAACTTCATGTCTAAAACATACCAAAAAGCAATAGCAGCAAAAGCCAAAATTGACAAATGGATATCATTAAACTAAAACTGCATAAAACTACCATCAAGAGTGAACAGGCAACCTACAGAATGGAAAATTTTTTGCAATCTACTCTCATCTGACAAAGGGCTAATATCAGAACATACAAAATGCTCAACAAATTTACAAAGAAAAACAAACAACCCCAGCATCAAAAAATTGGAGCAAAGGATATGAACAGACAGTTCTCAAAGATGACATTCATACAGCCAACAGACACATGAAAAATGCTCATCATCACTGGCCATCAGAGAAATGCAAATCAAACTGGGGCTGAGACCATGGTTGGGATGAATCTTGGAACACAGAGGTTGGAGAAATACTTAACACTTTACTGTTGGTGGGATTGTAAACTAGTTCAACCATTGTGGAAAACGGTATGGCAATTCCTCAGGTTCTAGAACTAGATGTACCATATGACCCAACCATCCAGTACTAGTATATACCCAAAGTTATATAAATTATGCTGCTATAAAGACACATGCACATTATGTTGCAATTAGGCACTATTCACAATAACAAAGAGTTGGAATCAACCCAAATGTCCATCAGTGACAGATTGGATTAAGAAAATGTGGCACATATACACCATGGAATACTATGCAGCCATAAAAAGGATGAGTTTGTGTGTCCTTTGTAGGGACATGGATGCAGCTGGAAACCATCATTCTTAGCAAACTATCTCAGAACGAAAATGACACGTATTTCTCACTCATAGGTGGGAACTGAACAATGAGATCCACTTGGACTCAGGAAGAGACATCACACTGGGGCCTATCATGGGGAGGCGAGGAGAGGAGGGATTGCATTGGGAGTTATACCTGATGTAAATGGCAAGTTGAGTGCAACACACCAACTTATGGCACAAGTATACATATGTAACAAACCTGCGTTATGCACATGTACCCTGACAAAGAATATAATAATAATAAATAAATTAAAAATAAATAAATAAATAAGACATTGATATTGGTTTAATGGAAATAGCTACATCTTGAATTATTTAATAAATTACTATAACTTCTAATCTTTTTGGCTTTTAGGTCTAGTCCACAGGAAGAAAGGAGGTTTGTTTTGAGAAAGGACTGTTACTGTCTTTGTTTCAAAACTAAACCATAAACTAAGTTCCTCCCAAAGTTGATTCAGCCTATGCCCAAGAATGAATAAAGACAGCTTGGAGGTTCGCAACAAGATGGAGTCAGTTAGGTCAGATGTTTTTTACTGTCTGAGTTATAATTTTGCAATGGTGCTTTTATAACTTTAAATTATGACTATCACAGTTTTCATAAATAATCTAGGTAAATGATTAAAATGAAATAATTAGGTAAATGTAATGGGATAAATACTTGTAGATAAATGTCATAATTTAGAATCTAAAGTAATTTAAATAAAATAAAAGAGACTTTATTTTGGGGATATTTTCTGATAAAGCATATATTATGGGATTTTTTTTTTTTTTTTTTTTAAGATGGAGTCTTACTCTGTCACTCAGTCTGGAGTGCTGTGGCACGATCTCGGCTCACTGCAACCTCCACCTCCCGAGTTCAAGTGATTCTCCTGCCTCAGCCTCCCGAGTAGCTGAGACTACAGGCGCCTGCCACAATGCCCAGCTAATTTTTTGTATTTTTTTTTTTTTAGTAGAGACATGATTTCACCGTATTAGCCAGGATGGTCTTGATCTCCTGACCTCGTCATCCGCCCACCTCAGCCTCCCAAAGTGCTGGGATTACAGGCATGTGCCACGGCACCCAGCAGGAAATTTTTTTTTCTAAAATAAAGTGTGTCCTTTTTAAAAAGGTGAATTATTTTTGTATAATTCAAAGCGTATTTAAAGGTTATGTATAAAACAATGTAAAAGGAACCAGGAAATAAGGGAGATATAAATAAAGTTATAAAAATAAAGAGGTATGTTTTGATAAAAAAGCTTGAAGAAAAATAATTTTATATTAGACAGAATCTTGTATGGGGCTGGGCGTGGTAGCTCACACCTATAATCCGATCACTTTGAGAGGCCGAGGTAGGTGGATGACCTGAGGTCAGGAGTTTGAGATCAGCTTGGCCAACATGGCAAAATCCCATCTCTACTAAAAAATAAAAAAAAATAATAAAAATAAATTAAAAAATAGCTGGGTGTGGTGTTGTGCACCTATAATCCCAGCTACTCAGGAGGCTGAGGCAGGAGAATCACTTGAACCCAGGAGGCGAAGTTTGCAGCGAGTAGAAATCATGCCATTGCACTCTAGCCTGGGTGACAAGAGTGAAACTCCACCTCCATCATTTATATGATCAAGTTGTCTATAATTAAAGGGAAATTATAATGGTCTTTCTAGAGACTGAGTTTGATGTAACAAAGCACTTATATACTAAAGAATTGGTTAGAACAATAAAATTTTCTTAAGGGATTTCTTTACTCTTAATTAATTATAAGAGAGTTTAATTTTTTTAACCTAAAGTTCAAGTTTCATTGAATCTCACTGTTTTTTGTTTTCTCTCCCCTTTTGAAGGTATAAAACACTAACACTCTCTTTCACCTCATTTTCAGTTCGTATAAGGTTTTGTTTTGTTTTGTTTTTCCTCAGGTTCTGTTTTTTTGTTGCCTGATGCTAACAATGTTTTTTTAATGGTCTGAAGGTGCAACATCATACTCTGTGCACTGCAGAAGGTCTTTTCTTTTGCCTTTTGGTAATTGGCCTAACAGATTACATGTGTTATCAAAATAATTCATATGCCATTATTATTACATTTTTGTTTGCTTAGAAAATCACCAGATTAAACAATAATTAATTAAGGTTATTACATCAGTATCTTTCTGTATGTGCTTTTAAATCTTTGTGACATTGAGTTACAGAGATTTGGCTCATGGGTCTCAAAAGGACATTAAGTACTGCTAAATCTTAAACACTGACAGCAATTAAAGTCTCATCATCAGGCCCAGTAGGAGATGACAATCAAGATAAACTGAGACATAGGGCCAGAAATTAAAGCTATTCAACACCTTGAGACCAAGAGACTATTGTGGAAAAGGTCAGTATGTGAGGCTGTAAGGGCTGATCTATAGGAATACAATAAGTTCAGTTTTTCTATAAATTAACTATTAATGTCAAAGGCGCACTGATGCAAGATCAGTATTTGATCCCCAGTGTCAGATTAAAAAGGTTTTCTTGAAGCATTAACTGACTCCTTAATAAGGATTATAAAGGTTATAAAAGGCTTATGAGAGTTATATCTTATAGTCAAGATTAAAATTTTATAGATTATAAAATTTTGAAAAACAAATTTAATTTGCTTCATGCTGTTTTTATTAGGGCTTATTGTTTGGAAAAGCATGTCTGCTCTCTGAAGAATGAAGTTTTTTGCCTTTTCATTGAGATCTTTGAGCTATCTCTTTGGTTAAATAAATGACTTATTTTACAATGACTTGTGATTCTATTTTGTGATATCAGGTGTTTTAAATCTTTGATATTTGACAAACTTTCCAAAATCAAATTATAAATTATGTATTTTTCTGACCTAATTAATCCTTTATTAGGATTCCTAAAGTCCAAAAATGACATATTTGGCCTATTTGGTTTAAAAATCTTACAGGAAACACTGTCAAATATGAAATGGTGTTTTGTTTCCTTTGGGCTATATTTGCATAAATATGTTATTGCTATGTGTTCCACAATCGTGAGAAACTCCTATAATTCTAGTATAACTTAGTGTATGATATCAGTAATAATTATAATCATTACATTGAATTATTGTGTGCCATAGAAGTAACAAATTTACTTGCAAATTGTGTCTTTGACTATGGCTGCCCTAAAACCTTTTGTCATCCACAGACAGTTGTCTTATTTTGGTCCTCTTTAGAAATTGGTTTTATAATTAGCTATAAAACTCTAACAAGTGTTCTTGAATGCAGGTTTCTGATAATTTTGGAGATTGTGACAACAGAATAGAGGAGAAACTTTCAGGACTCATGGAGAGTTAAAATGTTCATGAATATCAAGCAGAACAGGAATTAACTTCATGGATTGAACTAATATAAGACTGAAGTAATCTTTTTTACTTTTGTCTTAAAACGTTGCTCATCCCTTGTTTTGTTTTTCAGAGCCAAGAAAACTTTCGAGTTGTTGACAGTTTTTAACAATTAAGTAAAGTATACTCCTATGAACAACATTTGGAGCATATTTCTCTCTACCTGATGTCTCCAGAATTTGGAAACTATCTGAATATTCTTAACTTATGGCAATAAAGTTATTTGCACAAGTGCAGTAAGAATCTGTTTTTCTCTGTAACAGGACACAATTGGAAGAACTGGTTATTTTACTAAGGTTTTGACTGGAATGGTGTTCTTTCCTTTAAGGAATCAAATTTGATTTATAGAGCCAATAAAAGCCCATTGGGAAAACTGACCTCACACCTTGTCTACACAGTTCCTGTACAGGGTTCCTGATCTGTAGTTAGTAAAAATCATCACTTTCTGACAGGCCCAGGAGCCCCAAGTTTTCCTGGGACCCCAAGAGAAGAGGAATTTACCCAACTCATAGATACTCAATGGTACAAATCCATGGCTGGGCTCAACTTTAAAAAGTCTTATCTGAAATTCTTTCTATGGAACAAAGTTCCATCAAAGCCAATTTAAAAAGCCCATGTGAATAATAATTATTCTTGCTGCAATGTATACAAATAATTTGGCCAAGTATAATAAAGCAAATCAGTCCTACTATGACTTGTCTTCCATAAAAATAAAAAACTGGAGAGAGAAAAAATGTTTCAAAAATTATAGTATATCTGTTGTTAGATTCTAGTCTTTTCTAATGTTTTTCAATTGTTATTATTTTCTACAATTTGGACTTCATTCTAACTTTAAATGGCTGCAAGTATCCAAAATAATGTTTTTATTTTTTCTTCTTTCATTTTTTTCCCTCATTTATTCTAATATTAAACCGCTGAAAACTAAGCTGTGCTTTCTTAAAGCCCTGCAAACTGAAGCCAGACAAATTAAACTTCAGAAGAAAATAACAGCAACCTATTTACATATATAAGCCACTTTTATACTTGCCTACTTGTGTACGGACCCCAGAGTAATGTGGCCGATATCAATTTTCCAGGGTTGTTCTTTTGTTTGTTGTTGTTTTTCTCTCTTCCCCTAATTTCTCTTCATAGGGTGTAAGACTTCACATCCTGCTAAAATGAGCTTTTCTAATAACTTGCTACATACCCATGTCAATCAAGAAAATAACATGACAAGTCTCAATCATTTTTGGAGATTTATTTGCAAAAGTTAAGGATGCATCTGGGAGACAGGTCTATGGCCTTTCTTTGAAGATGATTTTGAGGGCTCCAAATTTAAAGGGGAAAGGGAAGGATATTGGGAAGCACAGAGTTTTCACATAAACAAAAGGGGCAAAGGAAAAATGTGTGGAATCTGCAATTTACATAAGATGACACAGACAAAATGGGGTAGGGAGCAATCAGATATGCATTTTTGTCTGGCAGGCCAGGATGACTGTACCTGTAAAGATAAGCTATCGGTTTGCATTGTCCTGGTGAAGTTTTGAACAGCTCACCAGGAATTTCCTTGTGGGCAAAATATGGGAGAGGCAGGTCGCTTTTCATCTTGTAGTCATCTTATTTAGGAACCAAAAGGTGGAGGCAAGTTTGCGTGACCCAGTTCCCAGCTTGACTTTTCCCTTTTGAGAAATGAGTTTGGGGTCCCAAAATGTATTTTCCTTTCACATTCCGCCCCCCAACGGTTTTCTTTAGAATCTTTTGGAGAAAAGCATTTTAAAATGAATATGGGTTATTCGCCTCAGGTTGGTTTTTTTTTTTTTTTTTTCCCTTCTTTTTTGCTAGTTTCTCATTGCTAGGATGGCTTATTCCTAGAAGTTTAGGTCCCATGTCACTAGGAAGGCTCATTCCTAGAAGTTCAAGTCCCACATTGCTAGGAAGGCTTATTCCTATAAGTTCAGGTCTCATGTAACTAGGAAGGCTCGTTCCTAGATGTTCAGGTCCCACATCACTATGAGGGCTCGTTTCTAGGAAGTCTTGTCCCATGAAGGTAAAAAAAAAAAAAAAAAAAAAAAAAATAGGGAGAGAAAAAAGGAGAAAAGGAAGGAAAGAAGAAAGAAAGAAAGAAAGAAAAATTATTATATAGGAACCTAGGTCAGATTTATGGCAATGAAAGGAAAGCAAACCTAGAAGTTGGGTTAGGCTATATCACTGCCTCCTCAGAGCAATTTTCTGGGCAATTATTACCCTCGTCCTTCCAGTTGCACATCGACTTATTTGCAAGCACATACAATAACAACATTGTAAGTAAAAACAGGACAGAACACAAATCATTATTATTATTCATATTATAAGCAAGAGTTTCTGTCACTGAATTCCCCAGGGTTCAAACCAACTGCTCAACCAATCAATTAGTAATGGTTTTTGATCTGGCAGTTTGGTTTTCTAGGTTTTCATATCAGTCGTAAGTTGGGTTATATTCTTCGATTCATCTGGAATATACACACAACATTCAGTTTTTATAATGGCACAATTCCCCCCTTGTGTTGCCATTAGTATATCTAAAGCCATACAGTTTTGTAGCTCAGCTTTCCTCATAAGCATAACCTCATCATTTAGCAAAGAGATAGATACTCATGCAGCTATCATTCAGGGCCTTTTGAGTATAATTCTTTAAGGCCTCTATATGCCATATAACATCTTAAATACCTATCTGTGGTATAAAGATTGAAACAAAATGATTATACCGTTGGAATACCAAACATGTCCAACAAGATTTTTAAATGAAAACGGTTTGCTGGTTTTGGCAGGGTTTGAATTATTCATTCTCATACCCAAGCATAACCTAGGGAACATTATCCTAGCCACCCTGGAGGTAACCACAGCCATAAATTAGTGCCACAAAACCAACATATTTCGTTTGGAGCTAGCCAATAAATACTTGGTCACTGCACCAAATTGATGGCATGCCAGTCAGTGTCTTGTGATATGATAATGTGGTCACAATGTCTTTTAGATATCCACCTCATATCTCACGTAGTATTTGGGCATAGGTCCTTGATGTGATTTCTTTGATCCCAGCACAAAAGAGCATTTTGGCTGAGTTGGCCAAACAAAGGGGTGAGCCAGATAAATCCATCTCACATTTGCATTATTCCATTTTGAAAATGGGCCATTGTTTGGGGCGTGGTTACCACCTTCTGTTTTAGTTGGGAGAATGCTAAAGTGAGAGCTAATGAGATGGTCCTTTGCACTGAAAATCTTTTCCCATGTCCCTTCTCCTTAAGAGTATTTTTTATGAGCCAACTATAAATATTGTCTTTTGTTATGCCAGCACTAAGAATACCAGACCATTTTATATATATATATATACTTTAAGTTTTGGGGTACATGTGCACAACGTGAAGGTTTGATACATAGGTATACATGTGCCATGGTGGTTTGCTGTACCAATCAACCCGTCATCTAGGTTCCAAGTCCTATATGAATTAGGTATTTGTCCTAATGCTATCCCGCCTCCAGGCTCCCATCGCCCAACCGGCCCTAGTGTGTGATGCTCCCCACACTGTGTTTGCATTGCTCAATTCCCACCTATGAGTGAGAACATGTGGGGTCTGGTTTTCTGTCCTTGTGATAGTTTGCTGAGAATGATGGTTTCCAGCTTTATCCATGTCCCTGTAAAGGACATGAACTCATCCTTTTTTATGGTTGCATAGTATTCCATGGTGTATATGTGCCACATTTTCTTAATCCAGTCTACCACTGATGGACATTTGGGTTGGTTCCAAGTCTTTGCTATTGTGAATAGTGCTGCAATAAACATACATGTGCATGTGTCTTTATAGTAGCATGATTTATAATCCTTTGGGTATATACACAGTAATGGGATGGCTGGGTCAAATGGTATTTCTAGTTCTAGATCCTTGAGGAATCACCAAACTGTTTTGCACAATGGTTGGACTAATTTACACTCCCATCAACAGTATGAAAGTGTTTCTATTTCTTCACATCCTCTCCAGCATCTGTTGTTTCCTGACTTTTTAATGATTGCCATTCTAACTGGTGTGAAATGGTATCTCCTTGTGGCTTTGATTTGCATTGTTCTGATGACCAATGATGATGAGCATTTTTCATATGTCTATTGGCTGCATAGATGTCTTCTTTCAAGAAGTGTCTGTTCATATCCTTTGCCCAATTTTTGATGGGGTTGTTTTTTCTTGTAAATTTATTTGAGTTCTTTGTAGATTCTGGATATTAGCCCTTTGTCAGATGGGTAGATTGCAGAAATTTTCTCTTATTCTGTGGGTTGCCTGTTCACTCTGATGGTAGTTTCTTTTACTGTGCAGAAGCTCTTTAGTTTAATTAGATCCCATTTGTCAAGTTTGGCTTTTGTTGCCATTGCTTTTGGTGTTTTAGACATGAAGTCCTTGCCCATGCCTATGTCCTGAATGGTATTACCTAGGTTTTCCTCTAGGGTTTTTATGGTATTAGGTCTAACATTTAAGTCTCGAATCCATCTTGAATTAATTTTTGTATAAGGAGTAAGGAAAGGATCCAGTTTCAGCTTTCTACTTATGGCTAGCCAGTTTTCCCAGCACCATTTATTAAATAGGGAATCCTTCCCCATTTCTTGTTTTTGTCAGGTTTGTCAAAGATCAGAGGGTTGTAGATGTGTGGAATTATTTCTGAGGCCTCTGTTCTGTTCCATTGGTCTATATATCTGTTTTGGTACAAGTACCATTCTGTTTTGGCTAGTATAGCCTTGTAGTATAGTTTGAAGTCAGGCAGCATGATTCCTCCAACTTTGTTCCTTTTACTTAGGATTGTCTTGGCAATGTGGGCTCTTTTTTGGTTCCATATGAACTTTGAAGTAGTTTTTTTTCCAATTCTGTGAAGAAAGTCATTGGAAGCTTGATGGAGATGGCATTGAATCAATCAATTACCTTGGGCAGTATGGTTGCTTGCACTATGTTGATTCTTTCTATCCATGAGCATGGAATATTCTTCCATTGGAGTGTTCTTCCAATGTTGTTTGTGTCCTCTTTATTTTGGTGAGCAGTGGTTTGTACTTCTCCTTGAAGAGGTCCTTCACATCCCTTGTAAGTTGGATTTCTAGGTATTTTATTCTCTTTGTAGCAATTGTGAATGGGAGTTCACTCATGATTTGACTCTCTGTCTGTTATTGGTATATAGGAATGCTTGTGACTTTTGCACATTGATTTTGTATCCTGAGAGTTTGCTGAAGTTGCTTATCAGCTTAAGGAGATTTTGGGCTGAGATGATGGGGTTTTCTAAATATACAACCATGTCATCCACAAACAAGGAAAATTTGACTTCCTCTTTTCCCAATTGAATGCCCTTTATTTCTTTCTCTTGCCTGAGTGCCCTGGCCAGAACTTCCAACACTATGTTTAAGAGGAGTGGTAAGAGAGGGCATTATTGTCTTGTGCTGGTTTTCTAAGAGAATGCATGCAGTTTTGCCCATTCAGTATGATATTGGCTATGGGTTTGTCATAAACAGCTCTTATTATTTTGAGATATGGTCCATCAATACCTAGTTTATTGAGAGTTTTTAGCATGAAGTGCTGTTGAATTTTGTTGAAGGCCTTTTCTGCATCTATTGAGATAATCATGTAGTTTTTGTCTTTGGTTCTGTTTATGTGATGGATTAAATTTATTGACTTGTGTATGTCGAACCAGTCTTGCATCCCAGGGATGAAACCAACTTATTCGTGGTGGATAAGTTTTTTGATGTGCTGCTGGATCCGGTTTGCCAGTATTTTACTGAGGATTTTTGTATTGATGTTCATCAGGGATATTGGTCTAAAATTCTCTTTTTGTTGTGTTTCTGCCAGGCTTTTGTATCAGGATGATGCTGGCCTCATAAAATGAATTGGGGGGATTCACTCTTTTTCTATTGATTGGAATAGTTTCAAAAGGAATGTTAGCAGCTCCTCTTTGTACCTCTGGTAGAATTTGGCTGTGAATCTGTCTGGTCCTTGACTATTTTTTGGTTGGTAGGCTATTAATTATTACCTCAATTTCAGAACCTGTTATTGGTCTATTCAGAGATTCAGCTTCTTCCTGGTTTAGTCTTGGGAGGGTGTATGGGTCCAGAAATTTATCCATTTCTTCTAGATTTACTAGTTTATTTGTGTAGAGGTGTTTATAGTATTCTCTGATGCTATTTTGTATTTCTGTGGGATTGGTGGTTATATTCCCTTTATCATTTTTCATTGCATCTACTTGATTCTTTTCTCTTTTATTATTTATTAGTCTTGGTAGCAGTCCATAAATTTTGTTGATCTTTTTAAAAAACCAGCTCCTGGATTCTTTGATTTTTTGGAGGGTTTATTGTGTCTTTGTCTCTTTCAGTTCTGCTCTGATCTTAGTTATTTCTTGCCTTCTGCTAGCTTTTGAATGTGTTTGCTCTTGCTTCTCCAGTTCTTTTAATTGTGATGTTAGGGTGCCAATTTTAGAACTTTCCTGCTTTGTCTTGTGGGCATTTAGTGCTATAAATTTCCCTCTACACACTGCTTTAAATGTGTCCCAGAGATTCTGGTATGTTGTATCTTTGTTCTCATTGGTTTCAAAGAACATCTTTATTTCTGCCTTCATTTCGTGATGTACCCAGTAGTCCTTCAGGAGCATGTTGTTCAGTTTCCATGTACTTGTGCAGTTTTGAGTGAGTATCTTAATCCTGAGTTCTAATTTGATGGCACTCTGGTCTGAGACAGTTTGTTGTGAGTTCTGTTCTTTTACATTTGCTGAGGAGTACTTTACTTCCAATTATGTGGTCAATTTTAAAATAATTGCAATGTGGTGGTGAGAAGAATGTATGTTCTCTTGATTTGGGGTGGAGAGTTCTGTAGATGTCCCTTAGGTCTGCTTGGTGCAGAGCTGAGTTCAAGTCCTGTAAATCCTTGTTAACCTTCTGTCTCATTGATCTGTCTAACATTGACAGTGGGGTGTTAAAGTCTCCCATTATTATTTTGTGGGAGTCTAAGTCTCTTTGCAAGTCTCTAAGGGCTTACTTTATGAATCTGGGTGCTCCTGTATTGGGTGCATATATATTTAGAATAGTTCGCTCTTCTTGTTGAATTGATCCCTTTATCATTCTGTAATGGCCTTCTTTGCCTCTTTTGATCTTTGTTGGTTTAAAGTTTGTTTAATCAGAGACTAGGATTGCAACCCCTGCTTTTTTTTTTTTTTTTTTTTTTGCTTTCCATTTGCTTGGTAGATCTTCCTCCATCCCCTTATTTTGATCCCATGTGTGTCTCTACACATGAGATGGTCTCCTGAATACAGCACACTGATGGATCTTGACTCCTAATCCATTTTGCCAGTCTGTGTCTTTTAATTGGGGCATTTAGCCCATATACATTTAAGGTTAATATTGTTATGTGTGAATTTGATCCTGTCATTATGATGTTAGCTGATTATTTTGCCCATTAATTGATGCAGTTTCTTCATAGCACTGATGGTCTTTACAATTTGGCATGTTTTTGCAGTGGCTGGTACTGGTTGTTCCTTTCTGTGTTTAGTGCTTCCTTCAGGAACTCTTGTAAGGCAAGACTGGTAACAAAATCTCTCATCATTTGCTTGTCTGTAAATCATTTTATTTCTCCTTCACTTATGAAACTTAGTTTGGCTGGATATGAAATTCTGGGTTGAAGATTCTTTTCTTTAAGCATGTTGAATATTGGCTCCCACTCACTTCTGGCTTATAGGGTTTCTGCTGAGAGATCTGCTCTTAGTCTAATGGGCTGCCCTTTTTGGGTAACCTGAACTTTATCTCTGACTGCCCTTAACATTTTTTCCTTCATTTCAACCTTGGTGAATCTGACAATTATTTGTCTTAGGATTGCTCTTCTTGAGGAGTATCTTTGTGGTGTCTTCTGCATTTCCTGAATTCGAATGTTGACCTGCCTTGCTAGCTTAGGGAAGCTCTCCTGGATAATATTCTGAAGAGTGTTTTCCAACTTGTTTCCATTCCCCCCATGACTTTCAGGTACACCAATCAAACGTAGATTTGGTCTTTTCACATAGTCCCATATTTCTTGGCAGCTTTGTTTGTTTCTTTTTACTCTTTTTTCTCTAACCTTGTTTTCTCACTTTATTTCATTAATTTGATCTTCAATCAGTGATACCCTTTCTTCCACTTGATGAAATCGGCTATTGAAGGTTGTGCATGTGTCATGTAGTTCTCGTGCAATGGTTTGCAGCTCCATCAGGCCATTTATGGTATTCTCTACAATGTTTTTTCTAGTTAGCCATTCATCTAATCTTTTTTCAAGGTTTTTAGCTTCCTTGCGATGGGTTCGAACATCCTCCTTTTGCTCAGATAAGTTTGTTATTACCAATCTTCTGACGCCTACTTCTGTCATCTCATCAAAGTCATTCTCTATCCAGCTTTGTTCCATTGTTGGCAAGGAGCTGCTTTCCTTTGGAGGAGAAGAGATACTCTGGGTTTTAGAATTTTCAGCTTTTCTGCTCTGGTTTCTCCCATCTTTGTGGTTTTATCTACCTTTGGCCTTTCATGTTGGTGACCTACAGATGGGGTTTTGGTGTGGATGTCCTTTTTGTTGTTGATGCTATTCCTTTCTGTTTGTTAGTTTTCTTTCTAACAGTCAGGTCCCTCATCTGCAGGTCTGTTGGAGTTTGCTGGAGGTGCACTCCAGACCCTGTTTGCCTGGGTGTCACCAGCAGAGGTTGCAGAACAGCAAATATTGCAGAACAGCAAATATTGCTGCCTGAGCCTTCCTCTGGGAGCTTCTTCCCAGAGGCGCATCTGCCTGTATTAGGTGTCTGTTGACCCCTACTGGGAGGTGTGTTCCAGTTAGGTTACATGGGCATCAGGGACCTACTTGAGGAGGCAGTCTGTCTGTTCTCAGAGCTCAAACGCCATGCTGGGAGAACCACAGCTCTCTTCAGAGCTGTCAGACAGGGACGTTTAAGTCTGCAGAAGTTGTCTGCTGCCTTTTATTCAACTATGCCCTGCCCACAGAGGTGGAGTGTATAGAAGCAGTAGGCCTTGCTGAGCTGCGGTGGTCTCCACACAGTTTGAGTTTCCCAGGTGCTTTGTTTACCTATCAGGCCTTAGCAATGGTGGACGTCCCTCCCCAAGCCAGGCTACCGCCTCACAGTTCAATCTCAGACTGCTGTGCTAGTACTGAGCAAGGCTCCGTGGGCATGGGACCCACTGAGCCAGGCACAAGAGAGAATCTCCTTGTCTGCTGGTTGCTAAGACCTTGAGAAAAGCACAGTATTTGGGTAGGAGCATCCCATTTTTCCAGCTACAGTCTTTCACGGCTTCCCTTGGCTAGTGAAAGGAAATCCCCTGATACCTTGTGCTTCCCGAGTGAGGTGATGCCCTGCCCTGCTTCAGCTTGCCCTCTGTGGGCTGCACCTACTTTCCAATCAGACCCAATAAGATGAACCAGGTACCTCAGTTGGAAATGCAGAAATCACTCATCTTCTGCATTGATCACGCAGGGAGCTGCAGATCAGAGCTGTTCCTATTCTGCTATCTTGGAACGGAGGCTCACACCATTTCTGTGATGTAATAAATTTTTGGTATTCTATCCAGGAGCCCCTGGAAAGAGGCATGATTCTGTGTATTTAGCAGGTGTCCTTTTGTAATCTGTCTGCATAATCCTGAGCCCATTGTAGAAACAGGTGTGTTTCATGGGCATCAGTGGGTGACACTGGCAAGAAGGTGTAGAAATACATGATTAAGAATAGCAAGGTTGTGAACTTCATCTTAGTTACTAAAGGATGTTAAATCAGACAAGTGGAGTGCCCTGTTCCTTATGAGAAAGTAGTAGACAGTATATCTAGAACAATACTTATCATAGTTATTGTACAATAAACATAAGCATTTACTTGTATACAGGCCTGGTCCTGTGTCTTGGGTTTAATTAGTCCACATCAGCTGTCGTTTGCTTCTAATTCTGGGCTGAAGGTCGATGTTTAGTGGACTGGAGGCAAAGGTCTTTGGTGGGAGTTACAGTCCATTCAAGAGGGTGTGCCTTTATAAGATGAGAGATGTGAATCCATGAGTATATACCCTCTAATTTTGCAGCACAGGGATTAGTCAATAGTACCTGGTATGGGTCCTTCCATCGAGGCTGAAGGGAATCCTTTATTAGATGTCTTTTCCAATAGACAAAATTTCTGGGTTGCAGTTTGTGACCAGGTACCTTATTTTCAGGAAGCACACTGTGAAATAAATTCTTTACCAAACCTTGGCTTTTTTTTAAGGTGATAAACAAGTCCTTCACAATATTGCAATATATCTCTCTTGAGAAAAGTTGGATTGGTTATGTTTGTTCTCACACACATGGGCCTTCGCGTTATAATTTCAAAAGCGGACAGCTGATGTTTTCTGAAAGGGGTGGATTGGAGTGTAAGTAGCACTAGGGGAAGAGCTTTGGGCCAGGAGAGATAAAATCTCTCTGTGAACTTAGCCAATTGTGTCTTAATTATTCCATTGTTCCTCTCCAGCAGGTCTGAGGATTGCGGATGGTAGGCACAATGGAAATGTTGAAATATGGCTCAAATTTTACAAGTATTTTGAAAAGCCTGGCTAGTAAAGTGAGTTCTCCTGTCGCTGTGACAGGTGTGACACAGTTCACAGGGGACTCCCCACAGTGGGATACTTTTTTTTCTAGTAGGATTTTTTTCAACTGCCATGGCTGTTGTTTACCTGCAGGGAAAAGGTTCAACCCAATGGGAAAACACGTAGACCATTACTAAAACATACTTGTAAACTTGAGATGATGGCAACTGGATAAAATCAAGCTTCCATACCTCAGAAAGTTCAGCCAGGAGGGAAAAATGATCCTGGGCCACATGGAGGGGATTTCCTGGGTTATATTTGGGACAAATAACACATTGAAAGTAAACTTTTTGTGCCACTGTGAAGGATGATTTCCAAGTAATTTTGTTTACACCAGCATATCATTTTATCTGGATTCCAATGGTTTAGATTATGGACATATTCCATAAGGGGCACCTGAAATCTCATTGAAATAACGGGTTTATTATTTGGTCCACACCATATTTGTTTCAGGAGACAAGTATCCAGCTGCCTGTTTCCAAATAGATTTTTCTTTTGTAGGAGCTATGTTCTTGGTTTCTTTCAATGTGTTTCTAAGTGTCTCAGGTTTTATGGCCATTTCTTGGATTGGGTCTGGTGGCTTGGATGCTGCTCTTTTAGCAGTGCCATCACCCAATTTGTTACCATGACTTTCTGTGGTGTCTAATTTTGAGTCACCTGGAATTTTTTTAATTGCCAAACATTTTGGTTTTAGAATAGCTTCTAACAGCTGCGATACTGTTGTCCATTTTTATGGGTTGCCCTGAGGAGGTTAAATATACTCTCTCTTTTCATAGCATCCCAAAGTCATGAGCAACCCCATAGTGGCTGTCAGTGTAAATGTTTGCAGTCTTGTCTTTTGCCAGTTGACAAACTCGGGTCAGGGCAATCAATTCAGCCACTTGAGCTGATCTGGTTTGGGGAAGAAGACTGACTTCAATTACCTCTAGTAATAAAACCACAGCATATCCTGCTGTAAAATTTCCATCCTCTCCTCTTATATAAGACCCATCTGTATACCATTCTATCTTAGCATTATCCAGTGGTGTCTCTTGTAGGTCTGTCCTGGGGGTGGGAACTCTGTCAGTCATCACAACACAGTCATGAGGGATTTTGTTGGCAGGACCCAGAAAGACAGTGTCCAGGTTAATATTACAACAGCAAATAGTAATATTGGGAGATGATAAAAGCAAAATTTCACAAGAGGCTAACTGTTCAACAGACAGATGTTATTATAATGAGAGTTCAAAGGGTCTCAAGAGAATGTAGCACAAAAATGGTGAGGTGGAAACCCATAATTATTTCTTCAACAGATTTGTACAAAAGGCCTGTGGCTGCTATTGCTCTCACACAAGGAGACAGCCCTCAAGCCACAGGGTCCAGCCATTGGCTACAATAGCCTATAGGTCTCTGATGATCACCATGCTTCTGGGTTGGTACCACAGATGCAGTACCTCCAATTTTGTATATAAAAAAGGAGAAAGGCAATTTGTAGTTTGGGTACCCTAAGGCTGAGGCATTAGTTAAAATTTCCTTTATTTGTTGTACAGCTGATTGTCTCTCTGGAGTCCACATGATGGGACCAGATGGTTCATTTTTTAGGTATGCAGACAGAGGTTGAGCCATAAGGGAGAAATTTGGTATCCAGATTCTACAATAGCCTGCCAGGCCCCCAATTTCTCTAAGTTGTTTTCTAGTGATGGGCACTGGTGGAGCTACAATTTCTCTCCCTCTGTCAGGGTTAATACTCAGTCCTTTGACTGAGATAATATAACCCAAATATTTAAATTGCGGTAAGCATAGCTGAAGTTTGTCTTTTAACACCTTGTGTCCCTTGGTGGCTAACTGAGTAAATATAGACTATCTTCCTGGGAGGAAGATAGTGTGTCTGAACAAAGAAGAAGGTCATTCATGTACTAAATGATTGTTGAGCCCTGGGGAAAAATTATATTACCTAAATCAGCTTTTAATATTTGGAAAAGAGGGGGTGGAGCAAGATTGCCGAATAGGAACACCTCCAGTCTCTAGCTCCCAGCGCGAGTGACACAGAAGACGGGTGATTTCTGCATTTTCAACTGAGGTACCGAGTTCATCTCACTAGGGAGTGCCAGACAATCGGTGCTGGTCAGCTGCTGCAGCCCGACCAGCCAGAGCTGAAGCAGGGTGAGGCATCACCGCACCTGGGAAGTGCAAAGGGGAAGGGAATCCCTTTTCCTATCCAGGGGAACTGAGACACACAGCATCTGGAAAATCGGGTAACTCCCACCACAATACTGCGCTTTACCAAGGGTCTTAGCAAATGGCACATCACGAGATTATATCCCACACCTGGCCGGGAGGGTCCCACACCCACGGAGCCTCCCTCATTGCTAGCACAGCAGTCTGGGATCTAAGGGCAAGGCAGCAGCAAGGCTGGGGGAGGGGCGTCCATCATTGCTGAGGCTTAAGTAGGTAAACAAAGCCACTGGGAAGCTCTAAATGGGTGGAGCCCACAGCAGCTCAAAGAGGCCTGCCTGTCTCTGTAGACTCCACCTCTGGGGACAGAGCACAGCTAAACAAACAAACAAAAAAGCAGCAGAAACCTCTGCAGACTCAAAAGACCCTGTCTGACAGCTTTGAAGAGAGCAGTACATCTCCCAACATGGAGGTTGAGATCTGAGAACAGACAGACTGCCTGTTCAAGTGGATCCCTGATCCCTGAGTAGCCAAACTGGGAGACATCCCCCACTAGGGGCAGACTGACACCCCACACCTCACATGGCGGGGTACACCCCTGAGACGAAGCTTCCAAAGCAAGAATCAGACAGGAACATTCGTTGTTCAGCAATATTCTATCTTCTGCAGCCTCTGCTGCTGATACCCAGGAAAACAGGGTCTGGAGTGGACCTCAAGCAATCTCCAACAGACCTACAGCTGAAGGTGCTGACTGCTAGAAGGAGAACTAACAAACAGGAACGACACTCACACCAAAATCCCATCAGTATGTCACCAGCCTCAAAGACCAGAGGCAGATAAAACCACAAAGATGGGGAAAAAGCAGGGCAGAAAAGCTGGAAATCCAAAAAATAAGAGAGCATCTCCCCCTCCAAAGGAACGCAGCTCATCACCAGCAACGGATCAAAGCTGGACGGAGAATGACTTTGATGAGTTGAGAGAAGAAGGCTTCAGTCCATCAAACTTCTCACAGCTAAAGGAAGAATTATGTACCCAGTGCAAAGAAACTAAAAATCTTGAAAAGGGAATGGAAGAATGGATAACTAGAATAATCAATGCAGAGAAGGCCATAAATGAACTGACAGAGATAAAAACCATGACAGGAGAAATACGTGACAAATGCACAAGCTTCAGTAACCGACTCGATCAACTGGAAGAAAGAGTATCAGCGATTGAGGATCAAATGAATGAAATGAAGTGAGAAGAGAAGTCTAAAGAAAAAAGAGGAAAAAGAAATGAACAAAGCCTTCAAGAAGTATGGGATTATGTGAAAAGACTAAATCTAGGTCTGATTGGGGTGCCTGAAAGTGAGGGGGAAAATGGAACCAAGTTGGAAAACACTCTTCAGGATATCATCCAGGAGAACTTCCCCAACCTAGTAAGGCAGGCCAACATTCAAATTCCGGAAATACAGAGAACGCCACAAAGATACTCCTCGAGAAGAGCAACTCCAAGACACATAACTGCCAGATTCACCAAAGTAGAAATGAAGGAAAAAATCTTAAGGGCAGCCAGAGAGAAAGGTCGGGTTACTCACAAAGGGAAGCCCATCAGACTAACAGAAGATCTCTTGGCAGAAGCTCTACAAGCCAGAAGAGAGTGGGGGCCAATAATCAACATTCTTAAAGAAAAGAATTTTCAACCCAGAATTTCATATCCAGCCAAACTAAGTTTCAGAAGTGAAGGAAAAATAAAATCCTTTACAGACAAGCAAATGCTTAGAGATTTTGTCACCACCAGGCCTGCCTTACAAGAGACCCTGAAGGAAGCACTAAGCATGGAAAGGAACAACCGGTACCAGCCATTGCAAAAACATGCCAAAATGTAAAGACCATTGATGCTCCGAAGAAACTACATCAACTAAGGAGCAAAATAACCAGTTAATATCATAATGACAGGATCAAGTTCACAC
This sequence comes from Papio anubis, assembly GCF_008728515.1. NCBI lineage: Eukaryota > Metazoa > Chordata > Mammalia > Primates > Cercopithecidae > Papio > Papio anubis. The sequence continues at coordinate 68,546,978 of NC_044996.1, forward strand.
ATAACAATATTAACCTTAAATGTAAATGGACTAAATGCTCCAATTAAAAGACACAGACTGGCAAACCGGATAAAGAGTCAAGACCCATCAGTTTGTTGTATTCAGGAGACCCATCTGACATGCAGAGACACACATAGGCTCAAAATAAAGGGATGGAGGAAGATCTACCAAGAAAATGGAGAACAAAAAAAAGCAGGGGTTGCAATCCTGGTCTCTGATAAAACAGACTTCAAACCATCAAAGATCAAAAGAGTCAAAGAAGGCCATTACATAATGGTAAAGGGATCAATTCAACAGGAAGAACTAACTATCTTAAATATATATGCACCCAATACAGGAGCACCCAGATTCATAAAGCAAGTCCTTAGAGACTTACAAAGAGACTTAGACTCCCATACAATAGTAATGGGAGACTTCAACACCCCACTGTCAACATTAGACAGATCAACGAGACAGAAAGTTAATAAGGATATCCAGGAATTGAACTCATCTCTGCACCAAGCAGATCTAATAGACATCTACAAAACTCTCCACCCCAAATCAACAGAACATACATTCCTCTCAGTACCAGATCACACTTATTCCAAAATTGACCACATAATTGGAAGTAAAGCACTCCTCAGCAAATGTGCAAGAACAGAAATTATAACAAACTGTCTCTCAGACCACAGTGCAATCAAACTAGAACTCAGGACTAAGACACTCAACCAAAACCACTCAACTACATGGAAACTGATCAACCTGCTCCTGAATGACTACTGGGTACATAACGAAATGAAGGCAGAAATAAAGATGTTCTTTGAAACCAATGAGAACAAAGATACAACATACCAGAATCTCTGGGACACATTTAAAGCAGTGTGTAGAGGGAAATTTATAGCACTAAATGCCCACAAGAGAAAGCAGGAAAGATCTAAAATTGACACTCTAACATCACAATTAAAAGAACTAGAGAAGCAAGAGCAAACGCATTCAAAAGCTAGCAGAAGGCAAGAAATAACTAAGATCAGAGCAGAACTGAAAGAGATAGAGACACAAAAAACCCTCCAAAAAAATCAATGAATCCAGGAGTTGGTTTTTTGAAAACATCAACAAAAATGATAGACCCTTAGCAAGACTAATAAAGAAGAAAAGAGAGAGGAATCAAATAGATGCAATAAAAAATGATAAAGGGGATATCACCACCGACCCCACAGAAATACAAACTGCCATCAGAGAATACTATAAACACCTCTATGCAAATAAACTAGAAAACCTAGAAGAAATGGATAATTTCCTGGACACTTACACTCTTCCAAGACTAAACCAGGAAGAAGTTGAATCCCTGAATAGACCAATAGCAGGCTCTGAAATTGAGGCAATAATTAATAGTCTACCAACCAAAAAAAGTCCAGGACCAGACGGATTCACAGCTGAATTCTACCAGAGGTACAAGGAGGAGCTGGTACCATTCCTTCTGAAGCTATTCCAACCAATAGAAAAAGAGGAAATCCTCCCTAATTCATTTTATGAGGCCAACATCATATTGATACCAAAGCCTGGCAGAGGCACACACACAAAAAGAGAATTTTAGACCAATATCCCTGATGAACATCGATGCAAAAATCCTCAATAAAATACCAGCAAACCTAATCCAGCAGCACATCAAAAAGCTTATCCACCATGATCAAGTGGGCTTCATCCCTGGGATGCAAGGCTGGATCAACATATGCAAAGCAGGCCGGGCGCGGTGGCTCAAGCCTGTAATCCCAGCACTTTGGGAGGCTGAGACGGGCGGATCACGAGGTCAGGAGATCGAGACCATCCTGGCTACCATGGTGAAACCCCGTCTCTCCTAAAAAAATACAAAAAACTAGTCAGGCGAGGTGGCGGGCGCCTGTAGTCCCAGCTACTTGGGAGGCTGAGGCAGGAGAATGGTGTGAACTCGGGAGGCGGAGCTTGCAGTGAGCTGAGATCCAGCCACTGCACTCCACCCTGGGTGATAGAGCGAGACTCCGTTTCAAAAAAAAAACATGTGCAAAGCAATGAATGTAATCCAGCATATAAACAGAACCAAAGACAAAAACCACATGATTATCTCAATAGATGCAGAAAAGGCCTTTGACAAAATTCAACAGCCCTTCATGCGAAAAACGCTCAATAAATTCGGTATTGATGGAATGTACCTCAAAATAATAAGAGCTATTTATGATAAACCCACAGCCAACATCATACTGAATGGGCAAAAACTGGAAGTATTCCCTTTGAAAACTGGCACAAGACAGGGATGCCCTCTCTCACCACTCCTATTCAACATAGTGTTGGAAGTTCTGGCTAGGGCAATCAGGCAAGAGGAAGAAAACAAGGGTATTCAGTTAGGAAAAGAAGAAGTCAAATTGTCCCTGTTTGCAGATGACATGATTGTATATTTAGAAAACCTCATCATCTCAGCCCCAAATCTCCTTAAGCTGATTAACAACTTCAGCAAAGTGTCAAGATACAAAATTAATGTGCAAAAATCACAAGCATTCTTATACACCAGCAACAGACAGAGAGCCAAATCATGAGTGAACTTCCAATCACAATTGCTTCAAAGAGAATAAAATACCTAGGAATCCAACTTACAAGGGATGTAAGGGATCTCTTCAAGGAGAACTACAAACCACTGCTCAGTGAAATAAAAGAGGACACAAGCAAATGGAAGAACATACCATGCTCCCCAAGGTAATTTATAGATTCAATGCCATCCCCATCAAGCTACCAATGAGTTTCTTCACAGAATTGGAAAAAATTGCTTTAAAGTTCATATGGAGCCAAAAAAAAGCCCACATTGCCAAGACAATCCTAAGTCAAAAGAACAAAGCTGGAGGCATCATGCTACATGACTTCAAACTATACTACAAGGCTACAGTAACCAAAACAGCATGGTACTGGTACCAAAACAGAGATATAGACAAATGGAACAGAACAGAGCCCTCAGAAATAATACCACACATCTACAGCCATCTGATCTTTGACAAACCTGAGAAAAACAAGAAATGGGGAAAGGATTCCCTATTTAATAAATGGTGCTGGGAAAATTGGCTAGCCATAAGTAGAAAGCTGAAACTGGATCCTTTCCTTACTCCTTATATGAAAATTAATTCAAGATGGATTAGAGACTTAAATGTTAGACCTAAAACAAGAAAAACCCTAGAAGAAAACCTAGGTAATACCATTCAGGACATAGGCATGGGCAAGAACTTCATGTCTAAAACACCAAAAGCAATGGCAACAAAAGCCAAAATTAACAAATGGGATCTCATTAAACTGAAGAGCTTCTGCACGGTAAAAGAAACTACCATCAGAGTGAGCAGGCGACCTATAGAATGGGAGAAAATTTTTGCAATCTACTCATCTGACAAAGGGCTAATATCCAGAACCTACAAAGAACTCAAACAAATTTACAAGACAAAAACAAACAACCGTATCCAAAATTGAGCAAAGGATATGTACAGACATTTCTCAAAAGAAGACATGCATACAGCCAACAGAAACATGAAGAAATGCTCATCATCACTGGCCATCAGAGAAATGCAAATCAAAACCACAATGAGATACCATCTCACACCGGTTAGAATGACAATCATTAAAAAGTCAGGAAACAACAGGTGCTGGAGAGGATGTGGAGAAACAGGAACACTTTTACACTGTTGGTGGGATTGTAAACTAGGTCAATCATTATGGAAAACAGTATGGCGATTCCTCAAGGATCTAGAACTAGAAGTACCATATGACCCAGCCATCCCATTACTGGGTGTATACCCAAAGGATTATAAATCATGCTGCTATAAAGACACATGCACACGTATGTTTATTGCGGCATTATTCACAATAGCAAAGACTTGGAATCAACCCAAATGTCCATCAGTGAACAGATTGGATTAAGAAAATGTGGCACATATACACCATGGAATACTATGCAGCCATAAAAAAGGATGAGTTTGTGTCCTTTGTGGGGACATGGATGCAGCTGGACACCATCATTCTCAGCAAACTATCGCAAGAACAGAAAACCAAACACTGTATGTTCTCACTCATAGTTGGGAACTGAACATTGACATCACTCGGACTCGGGAAGGGGAACATCATACACCGGGGCCTATTATGGGGAAGGGGATGCGGGAGGGATTGCATTGGAAGTTATACCTGATGTAAATGATGAGTTGATGGGTGCTGACGAGTTGATGAGTGTAGCACACCAACATGGGTCAAGTACACATATGTAACAAACCCGCACATTATGCACATGTACCCTAGAACTTAAAGTATACTAATAATAAATAATAATAATAATATTAATAACAATAATATTTGGAAAAATAAGTGGGACTTTCTGTATACCCTTGGGGAATTATAGTCCACACATTTTGCCATTCTTTCCAAGTAAATGCAAACAAATACTGACTGTCTGAATGTACAGGAATATTAAAAAGGGCACAGCAGAGATCCACAACTGAGAAATACTGGCTGGTAGTAGGTATAGCTGATAGAAGGGTGTGTGGGTTGGGGACTACTGGGAGCCTGGGTATCACGATATAGCTTATTGCACTCAAGTCCTGCAAAAACCTCCATCCTCTCCCACTTGGTTTCTTTGCAGGGAATATAGGACAGTTGCAGGGGCTTGTGCAGGGAATAATGAGCCCGCCCATTTTTCAGATAATCTTGTATGATAGGGGCAATTCCATTTATGGTGTTCTTCATAGAAGATATTGTTTAAGGTTGGGCAGGAGTTTCTTTGGGTTTATCTCTACCTTTACTAGAGTGGGTGAGAATATTTTTCCTATATCTGTATTTGACTGAGACCATAAGTGGGAGGGGACATCCTTGAGCAAGTATTCCACTTCTGGTGTTAATAGGAAAATTGGGAAGCTAAAAGAAGTTTTATTGTTTTCCGATGTTTATTCCATTGTTTCTTATTCTCTCCTAAAATTTCCTTCTCTGTCTCCATTTTATTTTCCTGGCCACAAGATGATGTTTTAACATTAGTAGTATTAAACTGTGGAACAATGTCAGGACATTTTTGAATTTGGTATTTTTGGTCTCTTGGCTCAAATTCTAATAAAAGTTCACCTTTTGATGAAAAAGAGACACTGGCATTATGGATTTTGAGATCATGGCCCAAAATATTGACAGGGGCCGCAGGGCATATAAGAAAGATATGGAGGCCAGGAGTGGTGGTTGACACCTGTAATCCCAGTACTTTGGGAGGCCAAGGCGGGCAGATCATCTGAGGTCAGGAGTTCGAGACCAGCCTGGTCAACATGGTGACACCCTATCTCTTCTAAAAATACAAAAATTAGGCAGGCACAGTGGCGGATGCCTGTAATCCCAGCTACTTGGGAGGCTGAGGCAGGAGTATTGCTTGCACCTGGGAGGTGGAGATTGTGGTGAGCCAAGACTGTGCCATTGCACTCCAGCCTGGGCAACAAGAGTGAAACTCAGTCTCAAAAAAAAAAAAAAAAAAAAAAAGATATGGGACGTACTGAGCCTGTCACACTTAGAACCCGGGGGCGGGGGGTGGCTGAACCTGATGAAATGGTAAGGTATAGGTTTTGACTTAAAACATGAGATTGTTTTATTAGACACACCAACCATGTTAATTCTTTCATTACTCCAAGGAATGAGGTTTCTTAATAAGGTGGAATTTATCAGAGATATAGTCGTGCCTGTGTCAATAAAGGCATTTGTAAGCTCATGGGTTATTATTATATTAATCTCTCCCAATTTGTTTGTCAGGGTAGAATATTTGGAGAAGTGAAACCCCTGTACTTCCTCAGAGCACACCTAGTCTTCCTGAGTTTCATTCTCCTGCCTTTTCTTTTGTTTCAACCTAAGACCATCTGTTTTAAGGTGTCCTGGTCTTTTACAGTAGTAGCAGACTGGGAGGGAAGGGTTCTCAGACTGAGGGAGCCTAAAATCTATCTGAGGCTCAGCGGTTTGAGAAGTTAATTGCTTTAGTTATAAATGCATAACCTGGGCAATCTTCTGTTTTTTCTTTTTTATTATAGTGCAGGATAATTGGTCAGCTAAGTTAACTTGCTAATTAGTTTTGGCTGTGGCCCAATTTGTCATGTTTCATTTTATAAGGGTTTTCATTTTACATTCATCTAGTCCATGTAAGAAATTCGCATTTAATAACGTGTCGTTTTTCTTGTTTTCAAAACAATCAGCTGACATCCCGCAATACTGTCTTAAATTTTTATCAAAACATGTGAAATAATCTAAAATTGATTTGTTTGTGTTCTGGTGGCATTTTTGGATTTTATTCCAATCCACAACTCTTTGGAACACTGAAGGAATAATATTTAACAGAGTGGCCGCTCGTTCCTGCACATCTTTGTGCCTGTCTCCTGGATTTTGGCGGGGACTGGTTATTGGGGCCCTATTGGACCTTCAGGAGTCAAATCTGCTATAGGGTCTGACCATTGTGCTTTCTCCAGCCATTCCTTAGCTTTAACTTCTTCTTTTTTTTAAAAAAATTTATTTATTATTATTATTATTATTATACTTAGCTTTAACTTCTAAGACCAACATATGGACTAGCTGATAAAGGTCAGAATGACCTGAGTCATAGGTTCTAATCAGCTCAAATTCTCGGGCAAACCCAATTGGATCTTTATGGCGGTCAGGAGATGCTTTAACTATGCCATGTAATTCAGCCTTTGACCAGGGTTGGTAAACAATCGCTGGGGTTCCCCTATCTGTTACCAGTTGTTCTCAAAAAGGGGCAATCATGAGAGAAATCCCTGTGGAATCCCCCTTTTCCATATCTCCTGGATAAAACTGGCCACTGGGGCTGTCAGGGAATCGTCAGCAGATGGGGTCTTTGAAGTTAGATTCCCAACTGCCTCCTGTTGAGCAAGTGTTAAACATGGAGGAGAAGGGGAAAACAAATCTTGCCCCAGAAGTTCAGAGAGGTCATGATAGAGTGCGGGTATAGGTGGAGGCGGAAGAGGTGCCAAGGGGGAAGTAAGGGACTCTGAGGATTTCTTTAAGAGAGATGAAAAATTAGGGAGTTCTTGATTAGCATTTCTAAGTTGCTTGTTTGCCTCCTGTAGGGAGATGAGGCGGCCTTTGCCTATACTACTCTCCAAATACCACTGAAAATAACTCTCCCATTCTGATTGCTTAGTTTTTGTGCCTGCGTTGTTATCCATACTGGTTCACAGGTACACTAATTTGGGCATCTCAAAAGATCCCCATTTAGGCCATTGTAATTTAGAATCTGCTTTAGTTATAGTGGTCCACTTGGTTAAACATTTGCATGACAATTCGCCTAAGTATTTTGCATATACCTGGCCAGAGGTTCTAAAGCGGAAACCTTACGTTCCACAGCTGTTGGGGTCTTAGAGGCCTTGTTCCCCGTAATTTAGAGGCCCTCTTTGGATTTGACCAAGGCAGGACATATGTCGAACCCAAAATGTGCTGCTTGAGAACTTAGCTTTTCAAGGTCATTCCCCGCTGAACAGGTTTGGTCCACCCGTGTCATGGCTACCTGGCACCGTTGTGCCAGGAGCTCAAGGTGTGAGAGGGGCTGGCTCCTTATATGCACCTGCTGGCTGAGATTAGACCCTAAATATGTTCTTCTGAAAGGGGAAACTTATTTAGAACTGCTGCATGTCTTAGGGAGCATTTCTCCTAGACACCCTCATGAGATTCTCAGTTACCTGAGAATGCCCCGAAAGGCTGAATGAAGGGAGTAAGGTGCTCTACTTCTTTGGAGTAGATGATTCCACACTCATGAGCTAGAGGGTTCTGAGTTGGTCAAATTTGATAGGGGAAGGGACCGAAACATACAAATATACACATACACAAAAACAGAAACAAACAACAAAACTGTTAAGCAAAACTTATAATAACCACACAAAATGTATAATTTCTGAGCACTCTAAGTGTAAGCAGGAAATTAATACCAGCTGGTTGTTAATGCTAATTTTAGTCATTTAGGAAATTTGCAAGACAGAATCTCAAACCAGTTTCTTACCTAGTGATGGGTTCCAAGCTGGAGACCACTGTCTGCCGATGCAGAAGCAGATGAGTTTGCCTTTCTTGGTGGAAGCGGGTGGGAAAACTCCCACAAAAAAATGATTTTTTTTTAAACAGCCAATAAACTTCAGACCCCCAACCGAAAAACATTGGAAGATCAGGAATCCCTGGAGGAAATAGGTCCCAAACTTCAGGAAATTCATCCTGTTGGTTCAAGGTGTCCAAGCCAGTACCAAGCGCCAATAGGGTAATTGCTGCAGGCCAGGTCAGTTTCACTCAGGATCCATCCGTGGTTACCAGATGTCAATCAAAGAAAATGACGAGCCAAGTCTCAGTCATCTTTGAAGGTTTATTTGCCAAGGTTAAGGACATACCTGGGAGACAGATCTATGCCTTTATTTGAAGATGATTTTGAGGGCTCCAAATTTAAAGGGGAAAGAGCAGGATATTGGGAAGCAAAGAGTTTTCATATAAACAAAAGGGGCAAAGGAAAAATGTGCAAAATCTGCATTTTATGTAAGATAACACAGACAAAATGGGGCAGCGGAACAATTAGATATGCATTTGTGTCTAACAGGCCAGGGTGTCTGTAAAGATAAGCTATCAATTTGCATTGCCCTAGTGAAGTTTCAACAGCTCACCAGGAATTTCCTTGTGGGCAAAATATGAGGGAGATGGGTAGCTTTTTATCTTGTAGCCATCTTATTTAGGAACCAAAAGGTGGAAGCATGTCTGTGTGACCCAGTTCCCAGCTTGACTTTTCCCTTTGGCTAAATGAGCTGGGGTCCCAAAAGTTAATTTTCTTTCACACCGTCTAGGAATAAACCTTTCTAGACTTGAGAGATCAGACAAAACCTGAGACCAGTGACTCATTTTCTTTTTAAATGCTTTTTCCAAAAGATTTTTTTTTTAATGGGGAAAATATGAAAGGAAAATAAATCTTGGGTCCCCCAAATCACTAAGCTAAAGGGTAAAGTCAAGCTGGGAACTGCTTAGGGAATACCTGTCTCCCATTCCATTCAAAGTCATCCCTCTGCTCACTGAGACAAATGTATATCTAATTGCCTCCTTTGGAAAGGCTAATCAGAAACTCAAAAGAATGCAACCATTTGTCTCTCACAAACCTGTGACATGAAAGCCTCCTTTCTGCTTTTCTCGCCTTTCTGGGGGCAACCAATGTACATCTTACATATATTTATTGGTGTCTCATTTCTCTCTAAAATGTATAAAACCAGGGTGTGCCCTGACGACCTTGGGCACATGTCATTAGAATCTCTGAGGCTTTCATGGGTGTGTGTCTTCAACCTTGGCAAAATAAACTTTCTCAATTAACCTGTCTCAGATATTCAGGGTTCACAGCTATATCTGGACAGAGGAACAGGGAAAATATGGGAGGTTTATCTTTCAGGATAAACTCTTTTGAACTGTTTAATATTTTTTACCATGTTTGTGTATTTTAAGAAATTATTTCTATTACATTAGTTTAAGGCGGTCATCAGTGCTATCATATATAGAATCAAATGGGCAGGCTTTAAAATGCAGTTTTGACAGCACTACTGCTAGGGGGTTTCATTCAGTAGGTCTGGGGTGGGTCTGTGCATTGTCATTTTAACATGCTCTTAGGTAATTTTGATACAGGTAATGTTAAGACTACATTTTGAGAGGCAATTTTGTCAGAAATGCACGGAACATATGAGAAACTTTGCCCCAGGAGCAAGGGACAGAATGACAGAACACTGAAAGTTTCCTGAATGGCTGTTAATTTTAGGGTATGGAAGGAAAATAAATTACTAAGCAAAAGGAAATGTCAGACTGGGAACTGTGAGGTTGGGCCAACCTGCCTCCCACTCTATTCCTAATAAGATAGCTACAAATATTTTAAAAAGCTACATGCCTCTTTCACAATTTTCCCACAAGGAAATATCTTGTGGACCTCAAAATCTTTACTCTAAAACAATTCTGTTGAATTTTACTCTGGCAATGTAACCTGATAACTTATCTTCCCAGGTGTGAGACAGAAACTCATCACTCTGCTCACCTGAGACAAATGCATATCTGATTGCTTCCTCTGCCCTATTGTTTATGTAAAAATACAGATTCATTGAGCTAGACTAAGTTGTGTATTCAGTGAAAGGCTGATCAAGGGCTGAAAAGAATGCAGCTTTTTACTCTTATCTACATATGATCTGGAAGCCCCCACCTCAAGCTGTCCTGTCTTTCTAAACTGAACCAATGTACGTCATGTATTGATTAATGTCTCATGTCTCCCTAAAATGTGTAAGAGCAAGCTGTACCCCGACCACATTGGGCACATGTCATCAGGACCTCCTGATGCTGTGTCATGGGCATGTCCTTAACCTTGGCATAATAAACTTTCTAAATTGATTGAGAATTTTGGGTTCATAACTTAGAGGAAAAAATGGCCTGAAATTCAAACTTTTCCAATAAATGAAGTGTTTAAAACAGTGATTGACATTCCAGACACTTACGCATACCCTTCAATTATCCTCCCCAGCACATACACAGGGCAGCTGATATCTTCATTAAGCTGTAAAAGCATTTTCATCAGCAACGACAGCAGGTTTGACTCATTCTATTAGGAAATAAATTTAGTAGGGGAGAAGCCTGACTAAGGGCACTTTCAGAATCGCAATTACCAGATAGCTTCCTTGTAATTCTAGAAGCACTGTTCAGCATTCAAATAATAACATCTTACATTTCCATGCGCACTATGGTTTTGCAGAGTGCTTTTTAATTCTCATCCATTTTGCCCTGGAGCCTTCCCAACATTTTAAGATAAGTAGTTGACATCTTCTGACTCCTAAACGCTGTCTTCTTTGAATCTTATGAAAAGAGTCAGAAGGAGGATAACTCATGCTTGTTGGGTACACACTCTTCCATGCACTTTATATTCATGCCATTAAACTTTCAAAACAATCTTATGAAGCAGGTGTTATTATTCTTTCCATTTTGCAGATTGGGAAAGTAAATTATCCAAGGTCACAGAGCTAATAAATGACAAAAACACCAACAATGAAGCAAAAAAAGCTGTGCAGTGTATAAAAATATATTTTTCTGACTGACTACCATTTTATAATTGGGAAAATCAGAGAAGCAGGAAAAACATGGCCAAAAAATATAACGAATTCAAATTTAGGAATGAAAGCAACAACAAAACTAAAATGCTATCTCCAATGCTTTTTACACCACTGTGGAGAACAATTAACAGGACAATAGATGGCCAAAAGGTTCAGAAACTGCAGCAATGCCAATTGGAGGTGCCTCTAATAAATTCTAGAACTCCCACGGTGAGCAGTGTGGTAGCAAAAAGGACCTTTATGATTTACTTTTCCCTGTGATTTTGCTATAGCTCAGTGACTCCTGCTTCTCTTGACCTCCCAGAATACACACTCTTTATGCTCTCTACCTTGTATGATCGTTATTAATGTAGCTACCTAAGCTCCCAGACCATGAGCTCCCTGTCTTTCCTACCCACTAAGCACAGCTCTCCACATAATAGTCACCCAGGAAAGGTTTGTTGAATAGCACAAATGAATAAATAATAGTTGAATGAGTGATTCAGGCTAGGCTTCCACAGTGGAAAAAAAAAGGGGGAAGTTTATGGTTTTCTCTGTATCTGGGCATCTCAGTAACATTTTTGTTTTGTGCTTGTTTTACTCCAACTCTATTGCATTTTTGTAAAACTTTTGGCAATTTTTAATTCTTTCTTGTCTGCTTACTTGTTCTTTCTCTCTTGTCTGTTGAATGAAAAGAAACATATTAGACTGGAAACCTTTAAGCTCCTAGGACAAAAGACTATGCTTATGAAAGAACCACCTTATACATACATGGTAGGTTCTCCATAAACATTTTTGATCAAAGAAATACATATCTCAAAATATTTTCAACAAGCTTTCTATCTTCTTTGTTCTAGGACACATTCAACAGTCCCCTGCCTCCAATCAAAGTACCTTAACAATAAAATTCTAAGAAATAAGCTTAGGAATTAGTCTAGTATTCTAGTTGTAAATATCAGGGCTTCAATTTAACAAGTTGATATTGATCACCTATTAAGGGCTTAGCACTGTAGAGAAAAAAAGACAATGTTCCTGCCTTAAGCAGCTTATTGTCTCATAAAGGATAGCACACATATGCAAATACTGCAATTTTACTTTAGGGGAGGCACTAAGCACATCCATCCATTTGGGGAAACCAAGAAACTTTGCTTGAAACAGATGGCATTTGAGCCAGACTTGCATAAATTTTGCTAGGTAGAGATAAAATGAGAAGTATTTCAAGCAAGAAAGAATAGTTTAAGTAAGTGTGTACAAAAGGGAAAGTGACAAACACATTCACAAAACAGCAAGGAGTCCAAGCTGTAGGAGTAGGCATTCATGTAGACAAGGCTGAAAGGGTAATTTGTAATAAGAGAGTTGAAAGCCTTAAAATGCTATGCTGAATTTGGACTTAATTTTGTAGTGATGGGGAAATACAGAAGATTATTTAGTAGAGATGGAGAAAGAGAATGAGCAAATCTATCATTCGGAAGATGAGTCTCAAAGCAGTATAGAAGACGAAGTAGGGACGGAGAGTGATTTGGAAACAGAAGGAAGATCACAGTTATCTTGGTGAGAGGTGAGAATAACTAGAATTGATTAAGCCATTAATACATATTTGGAACTTCTAACAGTGCTTTGTAAGTATGAATAATTTAACAATTACAAAAACCTTTTGAGGTAGACATTCTTATAATCATCTTAATAGAGATGACATAATGAAGACACAGAGTGTTTAGTTAACTCTCTCAAACTCACAAAGTCAGTGGTACAGTCAGAATTCAGACTCAGATTCTCTGACATGAGAGCCCAAGTTTTGTTTGCTTGATTATTTAAAATGAAGAATTTATACAAATCACTAAGAGAAACCCTAAGATAATGTTTTGTTTTCTACAGGAAAAAAAGATATAGGCATAAATAGATTATTCACAAAATATATATTGGAAATATACATTGGTGAACGTATACATACACACACGCATTAATATGTATTAATAGATTAATACAAATTCTAACCTATTAATCCTTACAACAACCCCATAAGGTTATATTATTAATATTAGCTCCACTTTATAGATAAGAAAACTAAGACAGAGAAAGGTCAAGTAACTTGCCTAAAGTTATCAGCTAATATCAAGCAGAGGAGAAATACCATCCATGTAGACTGTGTCCAAAATACACCTTCAACTATTCAACCACATCTTTGGAAAGAAAAATGAGATAGCCATTTTCTTATGGACTGCTAATGAGATTTTGTTCATTTATTAAACAAACAAGTATTAACAACCTCATATGTGACAGGCAGTATCTCAGGTGGTGGAAATGTAGTGATATAATAAGAATGACATGATATCTCCCTGTGTAACTTGTACAAGCTCATAAAAAGATGCAGCTTTTGTAATGAGATATTTGGCAATTTATATTCAAACCTTAAAATACTCATATCCTCTAACTTTGGAATTCCACTTTTAAGTAGCTATGCAAAAGAAATACTGAGACATGGCAGAGGCATATTTATTCCCAAAGTTGTTTGTTGCAGCGTTATTTATAATAGCTTGAATTTAAGCTTCATGAAGTCCACATACATGCATGAATACACACACAAACACACATGTACATGTGTATATATATATATATATATATATATATATCTCTGTTGTATTTGCAGTGACATGTACAGGAACTGGCACTTGATAAATAATAAATATTTGTTAAATGAATGATTGAAGAGCAAACATTACGAGAAAACTGAATGCTCAACAAGACAGCTTAATTAAGTATATTGTGGTATATTTATATAATGAAGACAACTATTATGATACCTATTAAGGGTTAAAATATGAAGAGGAATATTTATAATACAAAATTTAAAAAGCAAAATATAAATCTGTATGTATGTTATAATCTCGACTATAATTTTTTTTAAAAAAGCAAATTGTAGAAGACTAAATATAGAATAATCCATTTGATATAAAACATGATAAATATGGTTATGTATGCACAGACCAATTTTTGAAGGACAAACAATACAATGCTCATAGTAATTATCTCTGACAAAAGAAAATTGAGGAAGATATTAACTTTTCACATTTCATTTTCTGTACCACTTGAAATTTTTCTATGAGCGTATTTTTTTTGTACTTAAAAAATAAAGTTTCTGACCAGGAATGGTGATGGATCCCTGCAGTCCCAGCCATTCAGGAGGCTGAGGTAGGAGCATCACTTGAGCCCAGAAGTTTGAGGCTGTAGTGCACTATGATCACACTATGAGTAGTCACTGGACTCCATCCGGGGCAACACACATCTCATCTCTAATAAGTAAGTAAATAAATAAATAAATAAATAAATAAATAAATAAATAGATAAAGCACCCTTGAAACATTTACCAAATAAGGAAAGGTTTACAGTTATTTTGTGTTGGGTGTTTGAGCCCAGTTTTTTCCAATTTTTTTGAAAATAAACATTGTTTTTAAAATAGAAAAAACTGTTAAAATGTACAATGGGTAAGGTGTGAAATGCAAAGGGCTTGAAAGTTGTCACTCCTCTTCTCACAACAAGCAAACAGCTGAAAAAACCAGATGTCAGCAACTCTTCTTAGATTTGTCAGAGAATTGAAGTTATAGAGTAAGTTATGATCTCCAAAACTGGAGAAGCTGGTGTATACAGACTATACTGGCTTCCTTGAATAAAAAGCTGCTGCTGGATCCTGGTAGGAGCTTTTAAGGCACAATTGACTAATTGCTGGAAATTGAGCATGGACCACCTCAAGAGATAAAAACTTCTAGGTAATGGGTCTTAGGAGGTCCCCACACTTTTGTGAGTTTTACCACCAGGAACCCCACCTGGTGTTCAGCATTAAGATTAGACTAAAAGCTTCTTATGCTTTGGTCAGAAGAAGGGGAAAAGTAACCATTTTTTAAAATGCAATCTGTTTTTCTTGAAAAAGGCTGTCCTCAAAAAAAGGTATTTTATCAGCGCCTAACCAAGGTGGGTTTTGCCAGAGTATAGCCAACATGGGAGAAAGAAAATACTCAACTCTAATTCCTTCTAGCCTTTCATCTTACTTAACTTGAGGCTGGATGTTGGGGAACAGTCAAGAAGAACTTGTGAAGGAAACAGTCCAGAAGCACAGGCTTACTAAAAGATGGAAAGATGGAGACCTAATCATAGGATTATAGACTACTTTCTCTCCCCTACACTTTACCATCATACCAATAAGCCTCTCATATAATAATAGGGAATTATAAACGAAAGAACTGTAAGGCTCAGATGCTATTTAAGAAGGAATCTTTAGATAAATCCAAATACAAAAAAAGGGGGGGGGTGCAAAAACTAGAATACCAGAGGAAATTTTAGCATCTGACCCTTCCAGGTAAAGAAAACGTTAAACACAGCTTTACTCTTAGACAGATGAACATAAAACCCCACACTTAAATATTATTTAACTCAGTTCCTTTTACCCAATGCATTATGTCTAGCTTTCGACAACAATGAAATTACAAACTGTGTTTTGCCAGAAAAAAATCGTTTGAAGAGAGAAAGTAAGCATCAAAATCAGACTCAGATATGGCTGAAATTTTGAAAACATTACATTGGAAATTTCAAGTAACTGTGATCAACATGCTAAGATCTCTAATAGAAAAAGTAGACAACATGAAAAAACAGATAGGTAATGTAAGCAGAAAGATGAAAACTCTAAAAAAAATGTAAAAAAATGTTACAAACTGGCATGCACCTGTAATCCCAACTACTCAGGAAGCTGAGGCACGAGAATTGCTTGAACCCGGGAGATGGAGGTTGCAGTGATCTGAGATCACGCCATTGCACTCCAGGCTGGGTGACGGAGCAAGACTCTGTATTTAAAAAAAAAAAAAAAAAGTCAGACATGGTGGTTCCCACCTGTAATCCCAGCACTGCACTTTGGGAGGCCAAGGCAGGTGGATCACCTGAGGTCAGGAGTTCCAGACCAGCCTGGTCAACATGGAGAAACATGGAGAAACCATGTCTCTACTAAAAATACAAAAATTAGCCGGGCATGGTGGTGCACGCCTGTTATCCCAGCTACTCAGGAGGCTGAGGCAGGAAAATCGCTGGAACCCAGGAGGCAGAGGTTGCAATGAGCCAAGATCAAGGCACTGCACTCCAGCCTGGGCGACAGAGAAAGAACCCACCTCAAAAACAAACAAGCAAACAAAACAAATAAACAGATCTTACAAAAACTCACTATCATGATAACAGCACCAAGTGGGATTGTGTTTAACTATGAGAAACCATTTCCATGATCCAATCACCTCTCACCAGGCATCAGCTCCAACATTGAATATTACAATTCAACATGAGATTTTGGTGGGGACACAGATCCAAACCATATCAAGTAGTATGTGAGATTTCATATTCCTTACTGTATTGGTAAATACATTTGTGGTATTGATATTGGTAGTATTGGTGGTATTTTTAAAAACTTTTCAAACATGAATGATAAAAATAAGTTGTTTTATTGATTTTTGGATTACTAATAATGTTTAAGAGTTTTTAATGTATTTATATCTCTTTTGTATTTTCTCTTCTAAAAATTATCTGTGATCTTTTATATATTTTTATTGGGTATCTTAATGTTATTACTACTGGTTTGTAAAAACTGCTCAAATATTTTTCTGTTTTATAATTGGCTTTTAACTGTATATATTTTGACAATAAAATTGATAATTTGAATTTTAATTGCTAATGCATAGGCTAAAAGTATTAACATATTTAAATTTCAAAAAGAACAAAAGTGTGTCTATTGAAAAGTCTCCATGGCAAATGTGTCTCAAATTATTCAGTTCCCCTTGCCACAGGCATCCAGTGTTAAGTTTCTCATAATTCCTTTTACATACATTGTACATATACATGCATCCATATTATAAATACATGTATGTACATGTTTCCCAGTCCACTTTTTCTGTAAAACTTCTCTGCACTTTAAGTTTTACACTTAATGCATTTTGGACATGATGTCAATATAAAAATAATTTCTCATTCATTTTTATGGATGCTTAGTATTTCACTGTATGGCTGTACAATAATTTATTAATTTTTCCTCTGAATATTTTAATTGTGATATAATTCATACATCAAAAAAAAACCTTTAGAATGGTATTATTCAGTGGTTTTAGTGCATTTATAAAATTATCCAAGCATTACCATTAATTTGAGAACATTTTATCACCCCAGATAGAAACTTCATACTCAGTATTTTTTTTTTCCATTCCCCTGCCCCTGCAGTCCCTTGAAACCACCAATCTACTTTTTGTATTTATGATGTTACCTATTTTGAACATTTTGTGTAAATGAATTCACACATAAATTGCTATTTTTATTTTTCCCTTAGTGTAATATTTTTGAGGTTTATCCATGTTGCAATTAATGCATATTATAACTCATTTATTTTTATTGCTGAATATTATTCCTTTGTATGTATACTTTTTGCTTACCCGCTTATTAGTTAGTGTTTTAACATTTAGGTTGTTTTCTTTTTCTGGCTATTATGAATAATGCTATAATAAGCATCAATGTGTAAATATTTCTGTGTAGACATGTGTGTTAAATTATTGTGGGTATATAACTAGGTGTGGAATATGGTAACTCTATGTTGAATACTTTGAGGAGCTGCCAACATTTTTTCCCAAAGTAACTGTGCTGTTTTATGTCCCTATCTGCAATGTATGAAGGTTTCTGTTTCTCCACATCTCTGTCATTGGAATTTAGATAGGGATTGCCTTGAATATACAGATTAATTTGGGGACTGATGCCATTTTAACTAGATTTGTAGGCACAGTTTTCTTTAGTCCTTTAGAAATATTTACAATGGCTAATTTAAAGGTATTTCTTGAATAAACCCTCCCAAAATTGCTGCAAGTCTCTGATTAATTTTTAGAATTTGGAAAAAGTTTACTCTGACAAATTTTGCCAGTTTCTTATAGCTTTTACTGAGTGGAGACTTTTTAGAGGTCTTTACTCCATTAATTTTATTGGCATTTGGTACCACCATATTAACTAGTTCACCATTCATGGTAATTTAGGTTGTCTTTACTATAAAAATACTATAGTAAATGATCTTATAAATTTATAATTAATACCATGACAGCATATCTGTAGAATATATTTTTGTAAGTTGGGTTTGTCGAAGGGCATGGTGATTTGTAATTTTGTCAAACATTTCTTTCAGGAATGAAGGTTTTTCAGAAGTGAAGTTTTGTGGCACCCCATCAGGTAAAGAGCCATGGCCAGCTGGGATGCTTGCTGAGTTAAAAAGGGAATATGGATTGTTTAGTGGAAGAAGGAAATTATAAACATCAGTTATGGCTATGTCATTAGTTACAGAAAGAACTGTAATTGTTATGAATATTTCTTTCCTTAATTTGTTGTGAATACATGTGCATGCATATTAGAAGATTTTTGAATTTATATATAGTATGTAAGTATTGTTAACTTTACATCACAGTATATAATTTATAGACCATGAAGTAGAAGAATGAATGTAACTAAAGGACTTTTCATCCTTTCCTAGAGTAGAGGCTAGTGTATGTTCAGTTGTGTATATAATGGTTGTATAACATTAGGTGGTAGCATGATCTTGCAATTATCATTATTCTATGTTAAATATAATTTAATATGATGTATATAAGTGCCAGGTAGGCAAGGGATGAACTTGTGATTTTTGACGTCATGTATCACCTTGGCTAGGAAACAGTATCCAGATATTTGTTTAAACATGTCTGGAAGTTGCTGTGAAGGTTGGTTTTTATGCTTATTTATTATTATGATTATTTTAACTTTTAGGTTCAGAGGTACATGGGCAGGTTCATCACGCTGGTAATGTGTATGCCATGGGGAATTGGTAAACAGATTATTTTGTCACACAGATAATAAACATAGAATCTAGTAGGTAGTTTTTCTATCCACACCCTTGTCCCACCTTTGGCCTCGAGTAGGCCCTGGCATCTGTTTTCTCTTCTTTGGGTTTAACTCCAACTTATATGTGAGAACATGTGGTATTTAGTTTTCTGTTCCTGTGTTATTTCACATGGGATAATTGCCTCCAGCTCCATCTATGTTGCTGCAAAAGAATTGATCTTGTTCTTTCTTATGACTGTGTAGTATTCCATGGTGTATATGTACCACATTCTGTTTATCCAGTCTACCATTGATGGGCCTTTAATTTGATTCTATGTCTTTGCTCTTGTGAATAGTGCTGCAGTAAACCTATGATTGCATGTGTATCTATATAGAAAAATTTATATTCCTTTGGGTAAATACTCAATAATGAGGTTGCTGGGTTGAAAGGGGAATCTGTTTTAAATTACTAAAAAAATTGTCAAACTGCTTTCTGCAATGACTGAACTCATTTTTATTCCCACCAGCAAGATATAAGTGTTCCCTTTTCTATGCAAACTCATTAGCATATGCTATTTTTTAAAATTTTAATAACAGCTATTCTGACTGTTGTGATATGGTATCTCACTGTGTGTTTTAAAAATTATTATTATACTTTAAGTTCTGGGATACATGTGCAGAACAGGCAGTTTTGTTACATAGGTATACATGTGCCATGGTGGTTTGCTGCACCCATCAACCTGTCATCTATATTAGGTATTTCTCCTAATGCTATCTCTCCCCTAGCCCCCAACTCCCTGACAGACGCTAGGGTGTGATGTTCCCCTCCCTGGGTCCATGTGTTCTCATTGTTCAACTCCCACTTATGAGTGAGAGCATGCGGTGTTTGGTTTTTTGTTCCTGTGTTAGTTTGCTGAGAATGATGGTTTCCATCTTTATCCATGTCCCTGCAAAGGACATGAACTCATCCTTTTTTATAGCTGCATAGTATTCCATGTTGTATATGTGCCACATTTTCTTTATCCAGTCTGTCATTGAAGGGCATTTGGGTTGGTTTCAAGCCTTTGCTATTGTGGATAGTGCTGCAATAAACATACTTGTGCATATGTCTTTAGAGTAGAATGATTTATAATCCTTTGGGTATATACCCAGTAATGGGATTGCTGGGTCAAATGGCATTTCTGGTTCTAGATCCTTGAGGAATTGCCAAACTGTCTTCCACAGTGGTTGAACTAATTTATACTCCCACCAACAGTGTAAAATAATTCCTATTTCTCCACATCCTCTCCAGGATCTGTTGTTTCCTGATATTTTAATGATTGCCATTCTAACTGGCGTGAGATGGTATCTCAATGTGGTTTTGATTTGTATTTCTCTAATCACCAGTGATGATGAGCTATTTTTCATACATTTGTTGGCCGCATAAATGCCTTCCTTTGAGAAGTGTCTGTTCGTATCCTTCATCCACTTTTTCATGGAGTTGTTTGTTTTTTCTTATAAATTTGTTTAAGGTTCTTGTAGATTCTGGATATTAGCCCTTTGTCAGATGGATAGATTGCAATTTTTTTCTCCCATTCTGTACGTTGCCTGTTCACTCTGATGATAGTTTATTTTGCTGTGCAGAAGCTCTTTAGTTTAATTAGATCCCATTTGTCAATTTTGGCTTTTATTGCCATTGCTTTTGGTGTTTTAGTCATGACATATTTGCCCATGCCTATGTCCTGAATGGTATTGCCTAGGTTTTCTTCTAGGGTTTTCATGGTTTTAGGTCTTACATTTAAGTCTTTAATCCATCTTGAGTTAATTTTTGTATAAAGTGTAAGGAAATTGTCCAGTTCCAGTTTTCTGCATACAGATAGTCAATTTTCCCAACACCATTTATTAAATAGGGGATAGTTACCCCATTGCTTGTTTTTGTCAGGTTTGTCAAAGATCAGATGGCTGTAGATGTGTAGTGTTATTTCTGAGACATCTGATCTATTCTATTAGTCTATATATCTGTTTTGGTACCAGTACCATGCTGTTTTTGTTACTGTAGCCTTGTAGTATAGTTTGAAGTCAGGTAGCATGATGTCTCCAGCTTTGTTCTCTTTACTTAACATTGTCTTGGCTATACGGGCTCTTTTTGGTTCCATATGAGATGTAAAGTAGATTTTTCTAATTCTGCAAAGAAAGTCACTGGGTAGCTTGATGGCAATAACATTGAATCTATAAATTACTTTGGTCAGTATTGCCATTTTTACAATATTGATTCTTCCTATCCATGATCATGGAGTGTTTTTCCATTTGTTTGTGTCCTCTCTTATTTCCTTGAGCAGTGGTTTGTAGTTTTCCTTGAAGAGATCCTTCACGACCTTTGTTAAGTTGTATTCCTTGGTATCTTATTCTCTTTGTAGCAGTTATGAATGGGAGTTCATTCATGATTTATCTCTCTGCTTGTCTATTGTTGGTATAAAGGAATTCTTGTGATTTTTGCACATTGATTTTGTATACCAAGACATTTTTGAAGTTGCTTATCAGCTTAAGGTGTTTTTAGGCTGAGATGATGGGGTTTTCTAAATATACAATTATGTCATTTGCGAGCAGAGACAATTTGACTTCCTCTCTTCCTATTTGAATACCTTTATTTCTTCCTCTTGCCTGATTGCCCTGGCTGGAATTTCCAATGCTGTGTTGACTAGGAGTGGTGAGACAGGGCATCCTTGTCATGTGCCAGTATTCAAAGGGAATGTTTCCAGCCTTTTCCTTTTCAGTATGATATTGGCTATGGGTTTGTCATAAATAGTTCTTACTATTTTGAGACATGTTTCATCAATACTTAGTTTATTGGGAGTTTTTAGCATGGAGTGGTGTTGAATTTTATTGAATGTCTTTTCTGCATCTATTGAGATAATCATGTGGTTTATGTCATTGTTTCTGTTTATGTGATGGATCACGTTTACTGATTTGCATATGTTGTGTATGTTGAGCGTTTTGCATCTATGATTATGAAGGATGTTGGCATGAGGTTGTCTTTTTTTTTGTTGTGTTCCTGCCAGGTTTTGGTACTAGGATGATGCTGACCTCATAGAATGCATTAGGTAGGAGTCTAACTCCTTTTGAAACTACTACAATTTATTTTCTAATTTTTTGGAATAGTTGCAGTGGGAATGGTAGCAGCTCTTCTTTACACACCTTGTAGAATTGGGCTGTAAATTTGTCTGGTCCTGGGATTTTGCCTGTTGGTGGGCTTTTTATTACTGATTTAATTTTGCAACTCATTATTACTTTGTTTGGGGATTCAATTTCTTCCTGGTTGAATCTTCGGAGGTAATGTTTTCATGAATTTACTAATTTCTTCTGGGTTTTCTAGCAAATAAACCTAGAGGTGTTTATGGTAGTATCTGAGGGTCTTTTTGTATTCTTGTGGCTTTGGTGTTATTGTCTCCTTTGTAATTTCTGATTGTGTTACTAGAATTTTCTCTCTTTTTAAATTAGTATAATTAGTGGTCTATCTGTCTTATTTATTTTTTCAAATAACCAAATCCTAGATTCTTTAATATTTTCTACAGTTTTCTGTGTCTCACTTTTCTTCAGTTCAATTCTGATTATGGTTATTATTTGTCTTCTGCTATCTATGGGGTTGATTGGCTCTTGTTTCTATAGTTATTTCAGCTATGATATTAGGTTGTTAATCTGAGATCTTTCTACCTTTTGATTTGGGTGCTTAGTCCTATAAACTTCCTTTTTAACACTGCTTTAGCTGTGTCCAAGAGATTCTGAAACATTTTATCTCTGTTTTAATTAACTTTAATGAATTCCTTGATTTCTGCTTTAATTTTATTGTTTACTCCAGAATAATTCAGGAGCAAGTTGCTTAATTTGTAAGTAATTCTGTGGTTTCAAGCAGTATTGTAAGCATTGATTTCTATTTTTATTGTGCTGTGGTCTGATAATTTGGTTGGTTTGATTTTGGTTTCTTTGAATTTTCTCATGAGTGTTTTATGGGTGATTGTGGTATTGATTCTAGAGTATGTGCCATATACAGATGAGAAGAATATGCATTCTGTTGATTTTGGGTAATGAATTGTGGAGATGTCTATTAGGTAAATTTGGTTCAGGTCCTGAATTTCTTTATGTTAGCGTTTTGCCTTGATGATCTGTCTACTACTCTCTGTGGTGTGTTGAAGATCTTCACTGTTATTATTTGGTTATATAAGTATTTTTGTAGATTTCTAAGAACTCACTTTATGAATCTGGGTGCTCTTATGAATATTGGGTACACATACATTTAGGATACTTAGATCTTATGTTAAATTAAACCATTTACAATCATGTAATGCCCCTCTTTGTTTTTTTTTCATCATTGATCATTTAAAGTTTGTTTTGTCTAAAATTAGAAGAGCAATGCCTGCCTTTTTTGTTTGTTTGTTTTCTGTTTACTTGGTAGATTTTTCTCCATATCATTACTTTGAGTTTATGTGTGTCATTGCATGTAACATGGGTCTCTTGAAGACAGCGTACCACTGGGTCTTGCTTCATTATCCAACTTGCAACTCCGTGCCTTTTAATTGAGGTGCTTAGCCCATTTACACTCAAGGTTAATATTGATATATATGGATTTCAACCTGTCATCATCTTGTTAGCTGCTCATTATGCAGACTTGTTTTTATGGTTTCCTTGTAGTGTCAATGGTCTTTGTATTTAATTGTGTTTTGAGATGGCTGGGAATAATCTTTTCTTTTCATATTTAGAATTTTCTTCAGAACCTCTTGTAATGCAGGTCTCATGGTAGCAAAATCTCTTAGCATTTGCTTGCTGAAAAGGATCTTTTTTTTTCTTCTTTAATAAGAAAGCTTAGTTTGGGTGGATATTAATTATTTGGTTGGAATTTGTTTTCTTTAAGAATACTGAATATAATCCCTCAATATCTTCTGGCTTGGAGAGTTTCTGTTAAAAGATTCCCTGTTAGTCTGGTGGAGTCCCTTTGTAGCTGATCTTTCCCTTCTCTATAGCTGCCTTTAACATTTTTTTTCTTTTATTTCAATTTCGGAGAATCTAATAGCTATGTTCCTTGGGAATGGTCACCTTATGTAGTATCTTGGAGGAGTTTTCTGCATTTTCTGAATTTTTAAATTGTTGGCTTCTTTAGCAAGGTTGAATAAATTTTCATATACAATAGTCTCAAATGTTTTCCAAGTTGCTTGCTTTCTCTCTCCTTCAGATCAATATGATATAGATTTGGTATCTCTACATAATTTAATATTTCAGAGGTTTGTCTATTCTTTTTTTTTTTTTTTGAGACAGAGTCTCACTTGCCGCTGGCTGGAGTGCAGTGGCCGGGATCTCAGCTCACTGCAAGCTCCTGCCTCCGGTTTACGCATTCTCCTGCCTCAGCCTCCTAGTAGCTGGGACTACAGGCCTCCCACCTCGGCCTCCGGGCTAGTTTTTGTATTTTTGGTGACGGGTTTCACTCAGGTTAGCTTTGTGATGTGGTCTCTCATCTCCTGACCGGATCCCATTCTGTCTCAGCCTCCCAAAGTGCTGGGATTACAGGCTTGAGCCACCGCGTCCGGCCTGTTCATTCTTCTTTAACTTTTTATTCTTATTTTTTTCTGACAGTGTTATTTTGTAGAACTGGTCTTCGAACCTTATTCTTTTCCTGCTTGCTGATTCCTACTGCTCACCTTGTGATTGTATTCTCCCTGGAAATTCTTATGCAAGTTTTTAGCTTTATCAGATTGCTTCAACCTTTCTAAAATGGTCATTTCATCTTTCATCTTCTGTATTTTTTATTATATTCCTTAGAATTATTTGATTAGATTTTGACCTTTTCCTAAATCTCAATGATCTTTGTTCCTATCTATATTCTGAATTCTATTTCTGTCATTTCAGCCATCTCAACTTTGTCAAAAACTCTTGCTGGGGAATTAGTGTGGTTGTTTGGAGGTAAGAAGACACCCCAGCTTTTTTAGTTGCCAGAGTTCTTGCACTATTTTTTTCTCACCTGTATGAGCTGATGTTCCTTCAATCTTGAAGAAGCTGTACTTTGGATGGGTTATTTTGCTTTTATCTTCTTTGATTCCCTTGGGATTTTAATTGCAGTACAGGGTTAGTTCAGTTAACTGGCTTCATTTCTTAAAGATTTTAGAGGGCAAGGCTCAGGGCAGCACTTCTGGCTTTGAACTCTAACTCTGTGGCACTGGTGTTGGGCTCCCATGTTTGTTATCTGGCCCTTTAAGGTTAGCAACTTGCTGCACTGGATGAGCCAATGTTTCCCAGAAAGGTAGCCACAACACTCCAAAGGGTGGCGCTAGCCAAAATGCTTTGTCAGGCAGTGGCAATGGAATCTATGCTTGTTGGTATGTGCCAGCTGTGGCAGCAGTGTGGCAGGATGCACATCCACCAGCTGTGGTGGGCCACCAGTGGGTGCAGGGCTGCTGTCTTCCATGTACAAATTAATACCAGTAACCTTAGTGGCATGGAATGTGGGGCAGGGCTGGCAATCTCCATGTTGTGTTCATACCAGTGGTGGCATTGGCATGGGGATGGAGAACTGGTGAGCTCAGGGCCGTCAGCCTCTGCACATGCATTTGTGCTGTTGGTGGCAGCAGGGAGGGGCTTGGTGGGCAGAGAGCAGGGCTGCTGGCCTCTCTGTGAACATTTGTTTGGCAATGTTTGTGCACTGAGGAGGTTTGTGCTCATGCCAACATCAGTGGTGCAGTACACATGCATGCCAGTGTGGAAGGAGAGGAAAGGTCTCTCTATGTGCCCATGCAAGGGGACAGTGGTGAAGGAGGTGGCTATGGATGAATGCATGCGGGCAAAGTGGTGTGGGGCAGCCTGTGGTGGGAAATATGTGTTGGTAGGCTTGTGCATGTTGACGAGGGACACTTTACTGTTGCTCCCTTATAGTCAGGTACAATCTGCTGGTGAAGAAACTTTAATGCACGCTGTGGGAGACACCCCAGTTGAGCATCCAGTGCTCCATTTCAAGTGGGCATGGCCACACTGGGGCCACAGGAGAGGTCCTCAGGTAGAGGGGTGCTTAGATCTGAATGGACCCATTTCATGAGCAAGACAGCCCTGCTCTGTTGAGGTCCAACAGTTCCCCTAAGGCTAAAATTTTCTAGGAGAGCATGGCAAGCTTTGGGGAATGGGTATTCCAGCCTGCGCTCCACTGCAGATATTCCTACACCAAACCCTGTCTGCTCTTCACAGGCTGAAGTCCTGCAGTACCATGTCTCTAAGGAGCTCTCCCTGCCAGCCCAAGGGTTCATGGAGATCATGGCTGCTTCTGTTGCTAGGATACCAGAAGTCCATGCCAAGAGTGGACCACTCAACGCCTGTACCACTAATTGCTTTCCCAGGAATCATTGGGGGCCAGTGTGTTGTAGTCCTGGCAAAGTTTCCAGCTTCTTCCATCTTTAGCCCAGTATCTGTTTACTCCTTCTGCCCACTGTCAGTGCCTTTCTTCTCAAGATCTGCTTGCCATGCAGTCTTCACAATTTCCCAGTCTCTTGGTGGCAGATATTCTTCCTGGCTGCATCTAGTCTACCATTTTTGCTGTGCCCTCCCCATTTTTATTTGTAACTGTATAAATTTAAAGTGTATAATATGATATTTTGATATACATATACATAGTAAAATGATTACTAAAGTCAAGTCAATTAATAAATTCATCATCTCAAAAAGTTATTTTTGTGTGTGTGAGGGGAGTAAGAGTACATAAAATTTACTCCCTTAGCAAATCAGTATAAAATATAATACTAACTATAATTTATATGCTTCACATTAGATTTCTGGACTTATTTATCCTACATAACTACAATTTCATACCTTCTGACTTACGTCTTTAAAATTATCCACATGGTTAAAATGATCAATTTTATAGTATGATTTTGGCACAATTAAAAATTAAAAAAATAATTTATTAAGTGCTCAAAAGTGTTCCTAGCATATAGTCAAGGTTTAATAAATTTTAACTATTTACATATAATAATGATTGATATGGTTTAGCTGTGTCCCCACCAAAAATCTCATTTTGAATTGTAATCTCCATAATCTACACATGTCAAAGACAGAACCAGGTGGAAGTAATTGGATCATGGGGGCAGTTTGCCCCATGCTGTTCTCATGATAATAAGTGAATCTCACATGATCTAATGGTTTTGCAAGCATCTGGCATTTCTACTGCTTGTATTCACTCTATCCTGCCACCCTGTGAAGAGGTGCCTGCTTCTCTTTTGCCTTCTGCCATGATTGTAAGTTTCCTGAAGCCTCCCTAGCAATGTGGAACTGTGAGTCAATTAAACTTCTTTCCTTTATGAATTACCCAGACTTGGATATTACTTCATAGCAGTGTGAGAATGAACTAGTACAATTATAATATGTAGTAACATTGTTATTTTTGTACTTAAAATCTGCAAGATGTGTTGGCAAGGGCATCTGCTTTGTTCTACCCTACTTTATTTGAATACAAACTTGTAAATGTCTCCAGTTTTGTTTTCAGAATATTGGGATCTACAGAATTAATTGGGGATCAACCGGAGAGGTAGTGATTCCCAATGCCTTAAAAAGTGACTGCATTTAATCTACAGTAGTACCAATGTAGATCCCCAGGATTGTTGAGGGGTAATGGAGGGCACAAGATGAGCAGGGTAGTAAATTAGCTTGTATTACCTGTTTATATTTACAGAGCCTTGAAAGCTTTGGCTTTGAACTTGCAATATGCACCTTTTGGTAGTTTCAAATGTTCCAGATGTAGGGCTCACTGTATATTCACACTCACTGCTTGAGGTAATGGCCTCTGTTTTCTGGTTTAAAAATTATTGAATAGGTACAGGTTTGTTTATAATTTAAATAATAAAAAGGGACAAGAAGGAAGTAAAATAAAGTGGAGGCTTGTTTGGGCTTGCACACAGTGCTAATGGTAGTACTTCCAGGTAAAGTGTAAAGTGTGGGTTTCCAGGAAACGGGGTGGAAGATCATAGAGGAACTATATGATCTACAGGTTGGAGAGAAGTAGACAGTCATGTCCAGCTCAGCTGGAGCTATTTAGCTGATCATTACATTTTACCATTCCCACTAAATAGAGGCTATTGAGTACTTTAGGCACTCTTCTAAATGACATGGATTAAATAATAGAAAAAGACAAATGTACCACTTTGTGAAGAATACATTTTAAGTGGGAATGAATACAGCATGGATAAATTTGTGGCAACACTGGACCAAAACCCAGTCCATAAAATGAACCAATGCTCTTAAATCTATCAAAATTTAAATTTTAATACAGATGTTAGTTACATTTAGTCCTTTTTGGATTCAGGATGTCTGGATGAAAATATCCTGCAGTTGGGAGTTCCAGAGCATTGATGGTAGAGAATGGGTGTTGGCTGGATCTCCCACTTTTAGAAAGTTTGTGCACAAGGTAACTTTTACTGCTCCAGTAGAGAACTAGCGGTAGTGTCTCCATTGCTGAGAGTTAAGTGGGAGATGATTCTGTTATTGAATTGCGTGGATTTCTCACACGAGTCACTACCAGGGTGCTAGGACTCTTTTAAAAGGTAGAAATGGGACTGAACAAATTGCATGAGTTACTTGGTATTTGTAACTTTCTTTTATGTACCAGATGTTGTAAGGTACTTGGGTGACTTTATTTGACTTAAATTGTCAAGGATGAGACAGATCAATACTATTTACATGGTGACCTACTTTTGAATAAAAAATAAAAGACTGAAAACAAATTGGCTTTTAAAAAGTTTTTTTGTGTAGAAATTTAAGGAGTACAAGTATAGTTTTGTCACATGGATTCATTGCACAGTGGTACATTCTGGGCTTTTTGTGTAATCATCACTCAAATAATGTATATTGTACCCACTAAGAAATTTCTCATTTATTTTCCACTTTTTAAAAAATTATACTTTATGTTCTAGGGTACATATGCACAATGTGCAGGTTTGTTACATATGTATACACGTGCCATGTTGGTCATTCTTTACTCTCTTCCACTCCTGCACATTTTTGAGTCTCCAATGTCTATTATTCCACACTCTATGTCCATATGTGCATGTTATTTACCTACTACTTATAAGTAGGAATATATATTTGACATTTTGTTATAAGTTGTTTACCTAAGATAATGGCCTCCAGTTCCATTCATGTTTCTGCAAAATAAATGATTTTATTTTTTGTGACTGAATAGTATTCGTGTGTGTGTGTGTGTGTGTGTGTGTGTGTGTGTGTTTGGATAGATACATAGATGTCTGTGT
This sequence comes from Papio anubis, assembly GCF_008728515.1. Classification (NCBI taxonomy): domain Eukaryota; kingdom Metazoa; phylum Chordata; class Mammalia; order Primates; family Cercopithecidae; genus Papio; species Papio anubis. The sequence goes on from NC_044996.1 coordinate 68,576,166, forward strand.
GTGTGTGTATGTGTGCATGTGTGTGTGTTTAGATAGATAGATAGACAGAAATATTGATCACTTTTTTTATCCAATTAAGCATTGATGGAAATTTAGGTTGGTTCCATATCTGTGCTATTGTTAATAGTACTGTGATAAACATACAAGTGCAGATTTTCTTTTTCTTTCTTTCCTTCCTTCCTTCCTTCCTTCCTTTCCCTTCCTTCCTTCCTTCCTTCCCTCCTTCCTTCCTTCCTTCCTTTCTTTCTCTCTTTCTCTCTTTCTCTCTTTTTCTCTCTCTCTCTATCAGGATCTTTCTCTGTCACCCAGGCTGCAGGACAGTAGTGTGATTATAGTCCATTGTTAACCTCAAACAACTGCACTCAATCAATCTTCCCACCTCAGAGTCCCAAGTAACTAAGACTACAGGAGTGAAATAACATGCCCAGCATGTAGAGATGAAGTCTTGCTACCGTTCTGTGTTTGTTTTCATTGATATAAAGAAATACTTGAGACTAGTAATTTATATAAAAAAAGAGGTTTAATTGGTTCACGATTCTGCAGGCTGTAGAGGAAGCATGGCACCAACATATGCTTGATTTCTGTTGAGAGCCTCAGGAAGCTTACAGTCATGGTGAAAGATAAAGGGAGACTAGTTGCATCACATAGTGAGAGTGGAAGTAGGAGAGGGAAGAGGGAACGTCAAAGCATTTTAAACAACCAAATCTTATGTAAACTAACTGAGTGAGAACACACTTATCACTAAGGGGATGGTGCTAAACCATTCTTGAGGAATCCGCCCCCATAATCCAATCACCTCCCACCAGGCCCCAACTTCAACACTGGGAATTACATTTCAACATGGAATTGGGAGGAGACAAACGTCCAAACCATACAAGTTGCCAAGACCGGTCTCAAAATCCTGGCTCAGACAATATTCCCTCACCAAGCCTCTCCCAAATTTCTGGAATTAGAGGTGCAAGACACTGTTTCTAGCCAAGGTATCTTTTTGATACAACATTTTATTTTTTGAAGGGTGGATACCCCATAGTGGGATTGCTAAATTGAATGATAATTATATTTTTAGTTCTTTGAGAAATCTCCATACTGTTTTCCATAGAAGTTGTGGTAGTTTACATTCCCATCAACAGTGTATACACATTTCCTTTTCTTCACATCCTTTCCAACATCTGCTACTTTTTGACTATTTAATAATACAATTTTGACAGGTTTAAGACAATATCCTATTGTAGTTTTGATTTCCATTTCTCTGATGTAGTGATGTTGAGCATTTTTCAGCTGCTTGTTTGCTATTTTTATGTCTTTTTAAAAATATCTGTTCATGTCTTTCAACCATTTATTTGGAGTTAATTGTTTTGTTGTTGCTATGTTTGTTGTTTGAATTCCTTATAAATTCTGGATATTAGTCTCCTGTTGAATGCATAGTTTACAAATATTTTCTCTCATTATGCAGGTTGTCCATTCACTCTATTGATTATCTCCTTTGCTATGCTGAAGCATTTTATTTTAATTAAATCTCATTTATCTGTGTTTTGGTTTTGGTGCTTGTGCTTTTGAGGTCTTAATCATGATTTCCTTGTGTAGGCTAACGACAACTCCAGAAGAGTTTTCCACAGGTTTTTTCTTTTTGTTTAAATTTTAACTTCAATAGTTTTTGGGGAATAGGTGGATTTTCATTACACAGATATGTTCTGTAGTGGTTATTTCTGAGATTTTGGTGCACCCGTCACCCAAGCAGTGTACACTGTGTCCAATGGGTAGTTTTTTATTCCTCTCTCCTCTCATACATGTTCCCCGGGGTCCCCAAAGTCTATTATATTATTCTTATGCCTTTGTATCTTCATAGCTTAGCTCTCACTTATAAGTGAGAACATATGATATTTGATTTTCCATTCCTGCATTACTTCACTTAGAATAATTATCTCCAACTCCATCCGGATTGCGGTAAATGCCATTATTTTGTTCTTTTTTATGCCTGAGTAGTATTCCATGGTGTATAGATACATTTTCTTTATCCACTTGATGGTTGATGGGCACTTAGGCTGATTCCATATCTCTGTAATTGCAGATTGTGCTGCTATACACATGCATGTGCATATGTCCTTTTCATATAATAAATTATTTTCCTTTGCACAATTACCCAGTACATAAATTGCTGGATTGAATGGTAGTTCTACTTTTAGTTCTTTATGGACTCTCCATACTGTTTTCCACAGTGGTTGTACTAGTTTGCATTTCAACCAGTGGTGTAAAAGTGTTCTCTTTTCACCACATCCATGCCAACATCTATTGTTTTTTGACATTTTAATTACGGCCGTTCTTGCAGGAGTAAGGTGGTATCTCATTGTGGTTTCAATTTGCATTTCTCTGATAATTAGTGATGTTGAGTACTTTTTAAATATGTTTTTGGGCTGCTTGAATATCTTCTTCTGCAAACTGTCTTTTCATATCCACTGCCTACTTCTTGATTGTTTTTTTTTTTTTTTTTCTGATTTGTTTGTGCTCCTTATAGATTCTGGATGTTAGTCCTTTGTCAAATGGATAGTTTGTGATTATTTTCTTCTGTTCTGTGGGTTTTCTATTTACTCTCCTAAATATTTCTTTGGCTGTGCAGAAGCTTTTTAGTTCAATTAAGTCCCATTTATTTATTTTTATTTTTATTGTATTTGCTTTTGGGTCCCAAGTAATAAATTCTTTGCCTAAGCCAATGTCTGGAAGAGTTTTTCTTAATGCTATCTTCAAGAATTTTTATGGTCTCAGGTCTTAGATTTGAGTTCGTTCCATCTTGAGTTGATTGTTGTATAAGAGGAGAGATGAAAATCTAGCTTCATTCTTCTACATATGGTTTGCCAATTATCCCAGCACCATTTGTTGAATAAGGTGTCTTTTCCTCACTTTATGTTTTTATATGCGTTGTCAAAGATCAGATGGCGGTATATGTATTTGGCTTTACCTCTGGGTTCTCTATTGTGTTCCATTGGTCTACATGCCTGTCTTTATAACAGTACCAAGCCATTTTGGTGACTATATCCTTGTAGTATAGCTTGAAGTTGGGTAATGTGATGCCTCCAGATTTGTTATTTTAACTTAGTATTGCTCTGGTTATGCCTGATTTTTTTTTTTGGGGAGGGGGACAGTTTCATAAGAATTTAATTTTTTTTTCTAGTTCCGTAAAGAATGATGATGGTTTTTTCCTGAAATTGCACTGAATTTGTGGATTGTTTTTGGCAGTGTGATTATTTTAACAATATTGACTCTATTCATCCATGAGCATGGTGTGTGTTTCCATTTGTTTGTGTCAACTCTGATTTATTTCAGTAGTGTTGTGTAGGTTTCCTTGTAGATATTTTTCACCTTTTGGGTTAGGTATATATCTAATTATTTTAATTTTCTTGTCACTGTAGTAAAAGGGATTGAATTCTTGATTTTAATCTCAACTTGGTTGTTGTTGGTGTATATCTATGCTACTGATTTGTGTACATTGATTTTGTACCCTGAGACTTCACTAAAATTATTTATCAGATCTAGGAGCTTTTTGAATGAATCTGTAGGATTTTCTAGGTATTCAATTGTATCATTGGTGATTAGCGATAGTTTTACTTCTTCTTCTTCTTTTTTTTCCAATTTGAATGCTTGTATTTCTTTTTCTTGTCTGATTTCTCTGGGTAGGACTTCCAGTACTATGTTGAATAGAAATAGTGAAAGTGGGCATCCTTGTCTTTTTCCAGTTCTCAGGAGGAAAGCTTTCAACTTTTTCCCATTCAGTATGGTAGTTCCTGTGGGTTTGTCATACATGGCTTTTACTACTTTGAAGTATGTCCCGTTTATGCCTATTGTCCTGATGGTTTTAACAATAAAAGGATGTTGGATTTTGTCAAATTCTTTTTCTGCATCTATTAAGATGATTATGTAATTTTTGTTTTCAATTATGTTTTTATAATGTATCTCATTTATTGACTTGCGTATGTTAAAACATCATTGCACCCCTGGTATGAAACCCACTTGCTCATTATGTATATTATCTTTTTTATATGCTGTTTGATTCAGCTAGCGTGTATTTTGTTGAGAATTTTTGCATCAGAAATATTGGTCTGTAGTTCACTTTTTAATGTATTTTCCTGGTTTTGGTATTAGGGTAATGCTGGCTTCAGAGAATAATTTAGGGAGGATTCCTTCTTTCTCTGTTTTTTGGAATAATTTCGGTAGGATTGGTAACAATTCTTTTTAAAATATCTAACGGAATTTAGCTGTAAATCCATCCATTCTTGTACTTTTTGGCAATAATTTTATTACTCTATTATTATTTATTACTGTTGCAATGTCACTACTTGTTATTGATTTGCTCAGAGTTTTTATTTCTTATTTAATCTAGGAAAGTCATATATTTCTAGGAATTTATACATCTCTAGATCTTCCAGTTTGTGTGCATGAAGGTGCTCATAGTTGTCTTGAATAATCTTTTTCTAAAAAATTTATTTATTTATTTATTTTTTATTATACTTTATGTTCTAGGGTACATGTGCACAATGTGCAGGTTTGTTACATATGTATACATGTGCCATGTTGGTGTGCTGCACCCATTAACTCATCATTTACATTAGGTATATCTCCCAGTGCTATCCCTCCCCCCTCCCCCACCCCGTAACAGGCCCCGGTGTGTGATGTTCCCCTTACTGTGTCCAAGTGCTCTCATTGTTCAATTCCCACCTATGAGTGAGAACATGCGGTGTTTGGTTTTCTGTTCTTGCGATAGTTTGCTGACAATAGCAAAGACTTGAATAATCTCTCATATTTCTGTGGTATCAGTTGTAATATCTCCTTTTTTACTGAGCTTATTTTTATTTTTATTTTTCTTGGTTAATCTCACTAATAATCTATTAATCTTGTTTATCTTTTCAAAGAACCGGCTTTTATTTATTTATTTATTTTTTGTTTTGCTTCGATTTTATTTAATTCTGCTCTGATCTTTGTTATTATTATTATTATTATTATTATTATTATTTTTGCTAGGTTTTTTCTTTTTCTTGTTTCTCTAGTTCCTTGAGGCGTGACACTGGGTTGTCTCTTTGTGCTTTTTCAGACTTTTTGATGTAGGAATTTAAAGCTATGAACTTTTCTCTTAGCACCACTTCTGCTGTATCAGAGGTTTTGATGAGTTGTGTCATGATTTTCATTCAGTTCACACAATTTTTAAATTTTCATTTTGATTTCATTGTTGTTGGCCCAAAGATCATTCAAGAGCAGGTTATTTAATTTCCATGTATTTGTACAGTTTTGAGGGTTCCTTTGGGGGTTAATTGCTAGTTTTATTCCACTGTCATCTTAGATAATACTAAATAAAATATTTTAAAAAGTTATTAATAATTGTTTTATGCCCTATTGTATGGTCTATCTTGGATAATATTCTATGTGCTAGTGAAATGAGTGTATATTTTGCAGTATTTGAGAAGAACGTTCTATAAATATCTGTTAAGTACATTTATTCTAATTTATGGTTTAAGTCCATTGCTTCTTTTTTGATTTCTGTCTTGATTATGTGTCTAGTGCTATCAGTAGAGTACTAAAGTCCCCCACTATTATTCTGTTGCTGTCTATCTCATTTCTTAGGTCTAGTAGTAATTGTTTTATAAATTTTGGAGCTCCAGTGATAAAAGCATATATATTTAGAATTGTCCACTTTAATAAGCCTCCCTTCAGGCTGAGCTGTTTTACCACTAGAGAGAACCCAAGAGAACTTAGCAATCCTGATAACAATCAACATTGAGGAGGCTCTGAGGGATTCTCTGGTAAATTGCTCTCTGTAATACTTTTACATTAACATGAAGAAACAGATTTAAGTGTGGAGTCATGTACAGTCCTGTTGGATACCAGCTCTACCCTATCTACCATAAACTCCACTTTAATGAGCTAGCAAATCCCTCAGAGTAAAGAGGTCATTTCTGTGATGGGGATTTTAAATCAATTTCAAAGGTTCCCATATCTGAAACCATCCAGTTAACTTTGGGGATCTTTTCAGAAAAATACCCCCCTTTTTTTTTCCAATGTAATAGTGCTCCAGTTAATTTTCTAGGGTGAGATTTACTTTCAAAGCTAAAAGGGCTTATACAAATTTCCTCAAAGGGACAAATAATCTTAGAATTTCCTGATACAATTGAATGAAAATTTTTATGCTGTCTACAGGCAGACATTGATAAGATTGAAACTCAGGTCTGTAATACCCCTAATCATTCAAAAATATCTAAAAGTTTATGAGCCTCTTCCTCAACTCGTGTAGGACAAATTAAAAGTGTGGAACCTGTGAGAGTCCAAATAGATTATTCTAAACCTTTGCATAAATTACCCCAATACTCACTAACACCCAAAGAAATTAAAAGGTTCTCACTAATTGTAGAATAATTTAATTAAACAGGGACTCATAATTTTATACAATAGCCTTATAGCACTCCCTACCAGTTAAAAAACCTATCAGTTAAAAAACCAAATAGACAAGGTTAGATATTTGTCCAAGATTTATGTAAAATTAATATAATTGTAATACCAAGGTTTCCTGTAGTCCCAAATTCTAATACTTTATTGTTTAATGTACTCACTAATTTCAAGCGTACTTGTACTGTAATATATCTCTGCTCAGCCTCCTTTAGCATTCCAGTTTATAAAGAGAATAAATAGTTGTTTGCCTTTACTTGGAAATATCAGCGGTACACCTGGACTGTGATGGCATACGGGTTTACTGAAGCCCTTTTATATTTTTCCCAGGCATTGAATCAGGACTTAATTACCCTACAGTTTTCTCAAAATTCTACTATCATTTAGTATGTAGATGACTTATTGTTATGTTCTCCCACTAAAGAGCACTCCGAAATTGACTCAGTTTACTTTTCACAGCAACTCACATATAAAAGTCACAAGGCTTCACTGGAAAAACTTCAGTTTTCAAGAGAAAAAGTCCAGTATTCGAAATATGACTTGACTACTGAAGGAGTTTCCCTCTCAAATGAGAGAATAAAAAGTGTTCAAAGTTTTCCTTAGCCCACAACCAGATGACATTTAAGAGGCTTCTTTGGTCTTGCAGGATATTGCAAATCTTTGGTTCCAAATTTTTTGCTTAATTACTTCATCATTGTATAAGCTCACTAAAAATGTTGTACCAGAGACTTTACCTAGGGAAGATAGTCATGATCAGGCTTTTAGCCAAATGAAATTGACATTACAACAGCCCCCAGCTTTAGGACTTCAAAATTACATGAAACCTTTTACTTTGTTGGCTCATTAATGTAACAATTAGACATAAGGAGTCCTTACCCAAGATCATGATAGTAATCATAGACTCAATGCATACTACACCATGAAATTAGACTCCGTAGCTAAAGCATATCAATTGTTTAAAAGCAGTAGCAGCATGAGCCAAGCTGTTAGAACCTTCATCAGATCAGGTCTTAGAAAATGAACTTAATTTGCAAGCCCCAAATACTGTGAAAAACCTATTAAATTCCAACCAAACACAGCATTTCTTAGGTCCTTGAACCTTGGATACACATTTCACAACTCAGTAGGGCCCCTTCAGACTCCTGGATCTGTACACCTGTTAGGTACTTTAAGGTAAAGATGACTAGGGAAATCTCTCCCCAGAAGGAGATGGCATCTTAGTGGTGGACAGCTTTCCCCAGATCATCATGAAAGCTTTATTTTTTTTTCCTCATTTTTTTATCACCCCAATTCTTTCCTTTTCCTTTCAGGAAAATCAATGGGACCATAATCAGTGGATGGCTTTAGCCCAAGCTTATGCTGTAGCACAAAACTAGAGTAATTGTTGGGTTTATGGGTTAATGTCAAAAAAATCAGGAAACAATTCCACTGATGTAAACGCCTCTCCGTGTTCCCAGTAAAAGTCGCCCTAAACTCCAAGGAAAGAATAGGAAGCTATTCTTGATATTTTAAATATCACTGCTACTTGCTTTCCTATACTCAATAAGAACAATACTCTTTTGCAATTGATAACTCAATTATTACCAAATATGAAATACCAATTCAAGTGATGCCTGCAAAAGATACATTGTGCTTTCAGGCATCATGCACTCAAGATTTGGGTATTACCTATGTTGGTACAAGTAATTGCTTGTATATTGTCACCAGATTAGATACATTGGTCTTTTTAAAAAATAGATATTGTTATACATGCTTACAATATGCTATAAAGGGGCCACAAAAAAAGTAAATTTCCCACTTGACCTTGTTCAGGAGCTACAGATTTATGGATGAACAAACCTGACTGACTCTTGCTCAAATGTAACTAGGTGGCCCTCTTTTTCAACCCCTGAGGGTCTATACTGAGTCTGTGGAGAATCTGTTTATTTTATTCTGCCTTTTTGTTGGTTTGGATCTTGTTATTTGGCCTGGCTCACTCCCATCTTTTGAATAGCTTCCCCTGAATATTCTCATAATAGCCCTTATAATTAGAAGTCAAAATGATCAATAACTGAAATTAGCACTAGCCTTGAAATAGATGAGGATAAGCTTGTTTTCACTGAGGAAATATTTCCTGAGTGGGTTCCTTCGGAGCTCACTTTTGGTGGTAGTGTGGGGCCAGGCATATGGAATTTAAAGCTGATTTATAAATTGGGAAAAATTTTGGATTTGGTAGCAAATCAGACCGCCCAGGGTTTCAGACTGGTAGAAACTACTCTCCAAAATGTAGATGATAACAAATATATTTAACAAAAACACATAATAGAACATCATGAAGCTGTAGATCTTATTTTAGCCCAAGCTGGGGGCCCATGTTTGGTGTTGAATAAAACTAAATGTTGTACTTATCTCTCTTCTGATTTTGTTACTGCAAAAAGCTTAATTAAAAAGGTGGTTAATACTGCTGTTTTCTTAGACATTGCCACAAAATGCATTAAAGAAATTGCTCAGGAGAAAGGAACACATGATATGTTTACAGGAGCAACTAACAGTTGGTTGACAGGCATTCTGAGTGGTACATGGTAAGCTTGGGTTTTTCAAGTGTTTCTAATCATTATATTTCTTTTAGTAGGTTTCCAGGTTATTACGACTTGTGTTACCAGAGTAACGATGAAGATGAGTACTTCTTTAAATCAGGTCACTTTACAGTAAACTATGGTCCTTAATCACTATTACACTCCAAACAAGAACTATGACCAATTAGACCCTAGTATTGTTGAGTTGTCTATATTGTCTGAATCTTGACTTGTTTAATTTTGTTCAGTTAATTTTCATAACTCTTGGTGTGAAATACACCTTGGTGTTTTTATATTCTCCTTTTGATAATCATAATAGTCCTCCTGATGCACTGTATTCTTTCAAATCTTAAGTGTTTTGCATGCAGCCATCCATTCAAATTGAATGGTCTCACTCCATTCTACTCAATTCTTTAGGTCAGCAAAAATATAAAGACTCATTCAGTTGGTACAAAGTTGTGATTTGTGATTCCATAATGACACAACACAAGACTTGTAAACTACATACTGCAGCTAAAGAAGACTTGCGAATTCCATACTGAGACCAACTAAGTATTTTAGGATGGTGACAGGGAGTGGCATCAATGACTAAAGTTTTGTTCAATCTCTGTAAATTGAGAGGTTGACCAAATGGGGTATTGTTAAATTGAACTAAATATGGCCTGAGACATCCGTACTTGAGTCTTTTTGGACAAACTGTAACTTAACTTAGGAGTATGCTTTTGTGGCGATAGCTGAGTCTCAGCCAAGCCTAGCAGCTATAGTTCAACCACTCATAGGTCACTGACTGTTCAAACTGTGTTCAAATAAGTCAAACACCAAGCTGTAGGCAATCCAGCTGTTTCTGAAACTCACCTCCATTTCCTGTATGTCACTTTTCTTTTTCCGTCTATAAATTTGCTCTGTTCATGAGGCATCCCTGGTGTCTTTCTGAATCTGCTGTGATTCTGGAGGCTGGCTGATTTGCAAATTCATTTTTTTCTTGTTCAATTAAATTCAATTAAACTTAATTTGTCTAAACTTTTTCTTTTAATACGCTGCAATGCCCCTTTCAGGAAAACAACCTTAAATCTAGGTACTATGAGTACTCACCTGACTTGCTTATTATAAAGGTGTTTTGTTTGTTTGTTTGTTTGTTTGTTTTCCTGTGTAGGTTGTTAACTTGGTGTCCTTGTGGAGGGGATGACCTGTGGGGCATTCAATTCTGCTATCTTGCTCCACCTCTTTCTCATTTGTCTTCATGTATGTTTTGTACCACTTTATTGGACTCAGTATTAGTTAGTTCTGCTCTTATCTTTGTTATTATTTTCCTCTTCTAGCTTTGGGTTTGTCTTTGTTGATTCAGTTCTTTGAGGTGTCATGTTAGGTTGTCAATTTGGTTTTTCTCAATGTGTTTGATGTAGGCATTCAAGACTATATAATTTCCTTTTAGCACTACTGTAGTGAAAAAAACCCAAAGGTCTTGTTATATAATGATTTCATTTTTTTCTTCAACTTCTATTTTAAGTTCTGGGGTACATGTGCTGGATGGGTAGGTTTGTTACATAAGTAAATGTGTGCCATGGTAGTTTGCTGCACCGATCAGCTTATCACCTAGGTATTAAGCCCATCATCTGTTTGCTATTCTTCCTGAGGCTCTCTCTCCCACCACCCTTCTGACAGGCTCCAGTGTGTGTTGTTCACCTATCATGTGCCCATGTTTTCTCATCATTCAGCTCCCACTTATAAGTCAGAACTTGTGGTGTTTGGTTTTCTTTCCCTATGTTAGTTTGCTGAGGATAAGAGCTTCCAGCTTTATCCATGTCCCTACAGACGACATCATCTCCTTTTTATGGCTGCACGGTATTCCATGGTGTGTATGTACTACATTTTCTTTATGTAGTCTATCATTGATGGGAATTTGGGCAGATTCCATGTCTTTACTATTGTCAATAGTGCTGCAATAAACATATGTGTGCATGTATCTTTACAATAGAATGATTTATATTCCCTTGGGTATATACTCCATAATGGGATACTGGGTCAAATGGTATTTTTTGTTCTAGATTTTTGAAAATTCACCACACTCTCTTCCACAATGGTTGAACTAATTTACATTTCCACTGAGAGTGTAAAAGTGTTCCTCTTTCTCTGCAATCTCACCTGCATCTGTTGTTTCTTGAAATTTTAATAATTGCCATTCTGACTGGCATGAGATAGTATCTCATTGTGGTTTTGATTTACATATATGTAATGATCAGTGACATTGAGCTTTTTTTCATATATTTGTTAACAACATCAATGTCTGTTTCTGAGAAGTGTTCGTTCATGTCCCTTGCCCCCTTGTTAATAGATTTGTTTTTGTTTTGTATATTCAATTCCTTGTAGACTCTGGATATTAGACCTTTGTCAAACGAATAGATTGCTACAATTTTCTCCCATTATGTAGGTTGCCTGTTCACTCTGATAATAGGTTTTTTTTTTGTTTGTTTTGCTATGCAGCAGCTCTTTAGTTCAATTAGATCCCATTTGTCAATTTTAGCTTTTGTTGTAATTGCATTTGGCATTTTCATTATGAAATCTTTGCCCATGCCTATGTCCTGAAAAGTATTGCCTAGATTTTCTTCTAGGGTTTTTTATATTTGGCATTATACATTTAAGTCTTTTCTCTGTCTTAAGTTAATTATTGTATACGGTGTAAGAAAGGAGTCCAGTTTCAATTATCTGCATATGGCTAACCAGTTTTTCCAGCACAATTTATTAAGTAGAAAATCTCTTCCTCATTCGTTGTTTTTGTTGAGTTTGTCAAATATCATATAATTGTAGGTGTGTGGTCTTATTTCTGCTTTCCCTATTCTGTTCCATTGGTCTATGTGTCTGTTTTTGTACCCGTCCTATGCTATTTTGGTTACGTAGACTTGTAGTATAGTTTGAAGTCTGGTAGCATGATGTTTCCAGCTTTGTTCTTTTTGCTTGTCTTGGCTATTTGGGCACATTTTTGGTTACATATGAATATTAGAATAATTTTTTTCTAATTCTGTGAAGAATGTCAATGGTAGTTTAATGGAGAAAGCATTGAATCTATAAATTACTTTGGGCATATGGCCATTTTCACAATATTGATTCTTTCTATCTATGAGCATAGATTTTTTTTTTTTGTATTTATTTGTGTCCACTTTGATTTCCTTGAGCAGTGGTCTGTAGTTTTCTTTGAAGAGGCTCTTTGCTTCCTTTGTTAGCTATATTCCTAGGTATTTTGTTCTCTTAGTAGCAGTTGTGAATGGGAGTTCTTTCATGATTTGGCTCTCTGCTTGCCTGTTGTTGGTGTGTAGGAATGTTAGCAATTTTTGCACATCAATTTTGTATACTGAGACTTTGCTGAAGTTGCTTATCAGGTTAAGAATCTTTTGGGTTGAGAATGTGGGGTTTGCTAGATACCAGGTTGTTGCACCTGCAAACAAAGATAATTCGACTTCCTCTCTTCCTATCTGAATAACATTTATTTCTTACTCTTGCCTGACTCACCCAGCCAGAACTTCCAATATTATGTTGAATAGGAGTGATGGTACAAGGCATCCTTGTATTTTGCTGGTTTTCATTCCCCTAATGCTTCCAGTTTTTGCCCATTTAGTATGATATTGGCTGCGGATTTGTCATATATTGCTCTTATTATTTTGAGGTAAGTTTCTTCAATACCTAATTTATTGAGAGATTTTAACATGAAGGGATGTTTAATTTTATCAATGGCCATTTCTGCATCTACTGAGATAATTGTGTGGTTTTTGTCTTTAGTTCTGTAAATGTGATCAATTTTACTTATTGATTTGTGTATGTTGAACCAATCTCACATCCTGAGGATACAACTTGATCATTGTGGATAAGCTTTTTGATGTGCTGCTGGATTTGGTTTGCCAGTATTTTGCTGAGGATTTTTATATTGATGTTTATCAGAAATAATGGACTGAAGTTTTCTTTTTTCTTGTATCTCTGCCACGTTTTGGTATCAGGATGATGCTGGCTTCATAAAATTAGTTGGGGAGGAATCTCTTCTTTTTAATTGTTTGGAATGGTTTCAACAGAAATGACACAAACTCTTCTTTGTACCTCTGGTACAATTCATTGGTGAATCTGACTGGTGTTGGGCTCTTTTTTGTTGGTAAGCTATTTATTACTGCCTCAATTTTAGAACACATTATTGGTCTATTCAGAGACTGAATTTCTTCCTGGTTCAGTCTTGGGAGGGTATATATGTTCAGAGATTTATCCATTTCATCAGGATTTTCTAGTTCATGGGCACAGAGGTGTTTACAGTATTCTCTGATGGTTGTTTTTATTTCTGTGGGGTCAGTGGTAATATCCCCTTTATCATTTCTGATTGTGCCTATTTGATTCTTCTCTGTTTTCTTATGAGCATAGTTAGTGGTCTATTTTATTAACTTTTTCAAAAAAACAAACAAACAAACAAAAATGGCTCTTGGATTCTTTGATTTTTTGAAAGTATTCTTGTGATTCTATCTTTTTAAGTTCCACTCTGATCTTGGTTATTTCTTGTCTTGTTTTCTGCTAATTTTTAGTTTGTTTGCTCTTGGTTGCCTAGTTCTTTTATGCGTGATGTCAGGTTGTCGATTTGAGATATTTCTAGCTTTTTGATGTGGACATTTAGTGCTTTATATATATTTTAGCACTGCTTAGCTGTGTACCAGAGATTCTGGTATGTTGTCTCTTTGTTCTCATTAATTTCAAAGAACTTCTTGATTTCTGCCTTAATTTTATTATGAACTCAGGAGTCATTGAGAAGCATATTTTTCAATATCCATGTAGTTGTGTGGTTTTGAGTGAGTTTGTTTACTTTGAGTTCTCATTTGATTTTGCTGTAGTCTGAGAGATATTTTCTTATGATTTTGGGTTTTTAATTTGCATTTTCTTAGGAGTGTTTTACTTCCAATTACGTGATCAATTTTAGAGTAAGTGCCTTGTGGCGATAAAAAGAATGTATATTCTGTTGTTTTTTGATGAAAAGTTTTGTAGATGTCTATCAGGTTCCCTTGATTCAGAGCTAAGTTCAGGTCCTGAATCTTTTTAAATTTTCTGTCTCTATGACCCGTGTAATATTTTCTGTGGGGTGTTAAAGCCTCCCACTGTTATTGTGTGGAAGTCTAGGTCTTTTTGTAGGCATCTAAGAACTTGCTTTATGAATCTGGGTGCTCCTGTATTGGGCACATGTGTATTTAGGATAGTCAGTTTTTCTTGTTGAATTGAATCCTTTACCATTATGTAATGACCATCTTTGTGTTTTTTGATCTTTATTGGTTTAAAATCTGTTTTATAAGAAACTAGGATTGCAACTTTTTTTTCTGTTTTCCATTTGCTTGGTACCTTTTCCTCCATTATTTTATTTTGAGCCTATGTGTGTCTTTGCATGTGAGATGTGTTTCTTCAAGACAACATACCAATGGGTCTTGAGTCTTTAACCAGCTTGCCATTCTGTGTCTTTTATTTGGGACATTTAGCCCGTTTACATTTAAGGTTAGTGTTATTATATGTGAATTTGATTTTGTCATCCTGATCTTAGCTTGTTATTTTTCAGAATTCTTTATGTAGTTGCTTCATATTGTCACTGGTCTGTGTATTTCAATGTGTTTTTGTAGTAGCTATTAACAATTTTTCTTTTCTATAGTCCGTGCTTCCTCCAGGAGCTCTTACAAGGCAGGCCTGGTGGTGATGAATTCCCTCAGAATTTGTATATCTGAAAAAGATCTTCTTTCTCTGTTTATGAGGTTTAGTTTGGCCAAATATGAAATTCTGGGTTGAAAATTCCTTTCTTTAAAAATGTTGAATTTTGCCCTCTAATCTCTTCTGGCTTCTAGGGTTTCTACTGAGAGGTCTGCTGTTAGTCTAATGGACTTCGCTTTGTAGGTGACCTGGCCTTTTTCTTTGGCTGCCCTTAATATATATTTTTTTTAATTTCAAACTTGGAGAATCTGATGATTATATATATGTCTTATGGTTGATATTCTCCTGGAGTATCTTACAGGGATTCTCTATATTTTATGAATTTGCATTTTGGCCTGTTTTGCTAAGTTGGGAAAGTTATCTTTGATGATATTCTGAAGTATGTTTTCCAACTTGGTTTTATTCATCTTGTCTCTTTCAGGTACACCAATCAGTTGTGGGTTTGGTCTTATTACATAATTTCATGTTTCTCAGTGGATTTGTCCATTCTTTTTTAGTCTATGTTTCCATTCTTGTCTGTCTGTCTTATTTCAGTAAGATAGTCTTCAAGCTCCGAAATTTTTCCTTTCTTTGTCGATGCTGCTATTGATATTTATAATTGCATTGTGAAGTCCTCATGTTGTGTTTTTTAACTCCATCAGGTCAGTATGATCCTCTCTAATCTGGTTATTCTAGTTATCAGCTCATGTATTGTTTTATTAGGATTCTTACCTTCTTTGCATTGGGTTAGAACATGATCTTTTAGCCCAGCAAAGTCCATTATTACACACCTTCTGAAGCTTACTTCTGTCACTTCAGTCGTCTTAGACTCATCCCAGTTCCATGCCCTTTCTGGAGAGGTGTTGCAGTAATTTGGAGAAGAGACAGCTGGCTTGCTGAGTTTTCAATGTTTTTGCCTTGATTCTTTCTCATCTTTGTGGGCTTATCTACCTTCATTCTTCAAGATTGCTAACCTTTGAATGGGATTTTTGTGGGGTCTTTTTTTGATGTTTTTGTTGTTGTTTTTCTTTTAACAGGCCACTCTTTTGTAGGGCTGCTGTGGTTCACTGGGGTGTCTACTCCAGACCCTAGTTGACTCAGACCCTTTCGCACCTGGAGATATCACCAGTGAAGCCTGCAAAACAGCATATAAGGCAGCCTGCTCTTTCCTTTGGGAACTCCATCCCAGGAGGTTGTCAACCTGATGATGGCCCAAATGCTCCTGTAGGAGGTGTCTGGAGACCCCTGTTGGGAGGTCTCATCCAGTCAGGAGGAACAGGATCAAGGACCTGCTTAAAGAAGCAGTCTGGGTGCCCCTTGGCAGAGCAGGTGCACTGTGCTGTGGAGAACCCTCATTGTCCAGAGTACCTGGACACTCCAGAGCCAGCAGGCTCCAAAGACTAAATCTGCTGAACTGCAGAAATTGTGGGTGCTCTTCCCCCTGGGGGCTCTGTTTCAGGGAGATATCAGAGATCTGTTTGTATAATCTTGGCTGGTGTTGCTGAAATTCCCACAGGAAGGCACTACCCAGTGAGTAGGGTGAATTCGGATCCCACATAAAGGAGCAGTCTGGCCAACATTTGGCACATCAGCCATGCTGTGTGGTGGGTAATTGCTCCGGAACCACTGGGCTTCTTGGAGCCAGCAGGCTAGAACGGCTGACTCAAACTGCAGAGATGGCCACTGTACCTCCCAGTGGGAACTGTGTCTGTCTCAGGCAGTCTCCTGACTGCTACCACTGGTCACCTAGAATTCCAAGCCAGTGAGTCTTAACTTGTGAGATGCCATGGGGGTGCGACTTGCAGAATGACATTGCTTGACTTCCTGGATTCAGACCCCTTCCAAGGGGAATACATGGATGGATCTTCCTTTTTGCTACAAATTTCCAGGGCCGGAGTATGCAAAACAACTCCTGGGTCTTCATGCAATCCTAAGTGGCCACCCCACTGAGACTCCACACAACTCTGTGCTCCTAACCCAAAGCCCTGGTGGCAGGGACTCATGAGGGTATCTCCTGATCTGTAGGTTACAAAGATCTGTGAGAAAAGTGTGGTTTTTTTAGGCAGAGTCGCATAACCACTCACTGTCTCCCTTGGCTGAAAATGGAAGCTTCCCTGGCTCCATGCTGCTCCTGGCAGGGTGGGGGTGGGTGGGATCATTACATACCCCCGCTTTTCTTAACTCTGTGGATTGAGCCGCCCATCTAGTCAATTCCAATGCAAGAATCCGAATACCTCAGTTGAAAGTGCAAAATTCACTCAGTTTTCATTCTTCTCAGTGAGAACCACGGACTGAAGCAGCCATCTTGGCCCAAACTCACCAGTGTTTTCATCTTTATTCATTTCTAAAAAGTTTTAAATTTCCATTTTAATTTTATTTTTTTCCAAAAGATCCTGAAGTATGTTTTTCTATTTGTGTGCATTTGTATATTTTTCAGAGTTTTGCTTGGAATTGATTTCTACTTTTATTCATCTATCATCTGAGAAAATACTTAATATTACTTGATTTTTCAAAAATTTATTAAGATTTGTTTTGTGACCTAACTTGTAGTCTATCTTGGAATATCTTTCATGTGCTGATAAGAATAATGTGTATTCTGCAACTGTTGGGTAGAATGTTCTGTCTATGTCTCTTAGGTCCATTGGGCCTAAAGTTCAAGTTAAGTCCAAGGATTCTTTTTTGGTTTTCT
This sequence comes from Papio anubis, assembly GCF_008728515.1. Taxonomy (NCBI): domain Eukaryota; kingdom Metazoa; phylum Chordata; class Mammalia; order Primates; family Cercopithecidae; genus Papio; species Papio anubis. The sequence continues at coordinate 68,593,527 of NC_044996.1, forward strand.
GACTTGATCTTTCTACTGCTGTGAGTGAGGTCCTTACCTACCCTACTCTTATTACATTTCTGTCTATCTCTTTCATTAGGTCTAGTAACATTTGTTTTATGAATCTGCATGCCCCATTGTTAAGTGAATATATATACATATATTGGATTGTTATATTGTCTTGCTGAATTGACCACCTTATTATGTAATGACCTGCTTTATTTTCACCATTTTTTATTTAAAGTGTCTTTTATTTTACATAAGTTTAACTACTCCCACTCACTTATGATTTGCACTTGTATGAATTATCATTTTCAACTCTTTCATTTATATTTGTCTTTACATGTAATATGAATTTCTTGTAATAAGTATATAATTGGATAATTATTAAAATTCATTCCACCTGTATATATTTTTAAGTGGGCATTTAATTTATCTGTGTTCATGGTTAATATTGATATGTGGAGTTTTGTTCCAGTCATGTTGTTAGTATTATTTAGTTGTTTTATGTACTTTTTGTTTGTTTGTTTCTTCTTTTGCTTTCTCTCTGTGTGTCTTTGTGGTTTGGTGGAGTTCTGCCATGGTGTCATTTAATTTCTTTCTCTTTCTCCTTATAATTGTTTTATGAGATCCTTGAGTTTTATACTCCGTGTGTTTTAGTATTGGTGAATATTGATCTTTCATTTCCATGCTTACAACTCCATTGAGCATTTCTTATAGGGCTGAATTAGTGGTGATAAATTTTCTCAGCATTTATTTGTCTGCGAGATACTTTATTTCTCTTTTATTTCTAAAGTATTTTTTTCTGTCATGGAACAGAATTCTTGCTTGGCACTATTTTTTATTTACTACTTTAAAATAGGGTCTCAACCTTTTCTGCCTTATACGGCTTCTGCTGAGAAGTCCACTGTTAGTCTGATGAGATTTGCTTTATAAGTGACTAAGCACTTTTGCCTCACAAATTTTAGGGTTTTTTTTTTTTTAATTGCACATTGACATTACACAGTTTGATGACTGTGTAATGTCATGGTGAATTTCATCTTACATTGTATATTTTTTCTGATTTTTGTTGGGCCTCCTGTTTCTGGGTATCTAAGTCTCTTGCTAGAATAATAGAATTTTCATTAATTATTTCTTTAAATAGGTTTTCTAAAATTTATTTTTCTTCTCCATCAGGAATACTGATGATTTATACATTTGGTCATTTTATGTAGTCCCATACTTCTTGAAGGCTTTGTTAATTTCTTTTAATTCTTTTTTGTTTATTTTTGTCTGACAGAATTAATTCAATTAATTAAGCTAAACCTTTCTTCCAGTTCTGATATTCTCCTTCTTCTTGGTACAGTCTATTATTGATGTTTTTCATGTGTTTTGTAATTCCACTATAATTTTTACTTCCCAGAAGTTTCATTTTTTTAAAAGATATCTAACTCACTGGTAAATTTCTCATTTATGTCTGTCATTTATTTTATTGATAAAATAAATGTGTGTATATATATTTAGTGGAGGGGATAAGGGCCAATATCAGCTTCTCCACCGTCTTGTTGATGTCAAACCTTAGTACCACTTATTTATTGTAGATTTTGTGGCGTGTGTTTTTGGTGTCCTATCAAATACTTTATTACCAAGACCAATGCCAAAGACATGTTTTCCTATTTTTTTAAAGGCATTTTAAGGTTTTGGAACTTACAGTCAAGTGTTTTTAAATTTTTTATAGATGCAGCAGATACAAGTGCAGATTTGTTGCATGTATATATTGCATAGCAGAAAAGTCTCTGAAAGGGTACATTTTATTAATTAATTTATAATCTCTCACCCACTTCCAACTTTCCTGCCCTTCTGAGTCCCCAGTGTCTTTTATTCCATTTTCTGTATTAATGTGTATACATTATTTAGCTCCTGTCTAGAACTGAGAACTTGTGATATTTGACTTTCTCTTTATGGGTTATTTAACTTAAGATAATGATCTCCACTATTGTACATGTTGCTGTAAAACATACAAGTTTGTTATTTTTATGGCAGAATAGTGTTTTATTATATACCACATTTACTTTATCAAATCATCCATTGATGGACACTTAAGCAGATTCCATATCTTTGTACTGTGAGTAGTGCTGGGATGAACATACAGATGTAGGTATTTTAATTTATTTTTTTAAATTTTAAATGAAGCAGACCTTGCACGTACTTTCCTTTCAGTTCTTATCTAGCTGAAAAAATGGTGTGCACTGCTGCCTTGACTTTCCCCACTGCCCATTTTTAATCATTTCCATCCTTTTATTTTATTTTCTTAATTTAGTTTTTATATTTATTTTTATTTCAATAGTTTTGGGGAAACAGGTGGTGTTTGGTTGCATGGAAAAGTTCTTTAGTGGTGATTTCTGAGATTTTGATGCATCCGTCACACAAGTAGTGTACACTGTATTCAATGTGTAGTCTTTTATCCAGCACCCTCCTCCCATCCTTCCCACTGAGTTCCCAGAGTCAGTTGTATCATTCTTGTGCCTTTGCAGTCTCATAGCTTAGGTCCTGCTCATAAGTGAGAATATATGTTTGATTTGCCATTTCTGAGTTACTTCACTTAGAATAATGGTCTCCAACTCCATCTAGGTTGCTGCAAATACAATTATTTTATTTCTTTATATAAATGAGTAGTATCCCATGGTGTGTGTGTGTGCATATATATATATATAAAATATATATATTATATATATATAAAATATCTATCTATCTATCTATATACATACCACATTTCTTTATCCACTTGTTGGTTGATGGGCATTTAGGCTGGTTCCACATTTTTGAATTGTGAATTATGCTGCTATACACATCCATGTGCAAGTGTCTTTTTCATATAATGACTTCTTTACCTCTGGGTTGACTACTAGTAATGAAATTGCTGGATCAAACAGTAGTTCTACCTTTAGTACTTTAAGGAATCTCCATAATGTTTTCCACAGTGGTTGTACTAGTTTACATTTCCACCAGCGGTGTAAAAGTATTCCCTTTTCACCACATTCATATGAACATCTGTTATTTTTTTATTTTTAAAATTATGGCCATTTTTTGCAGGAGTATGGTAATATCTCATTGTGGTTTTAATGTGCATTTCCCTGATAATTAGTGATGTAGAGCATTTATTCCTATGTTTGTTGGCCATTTGTTTGTCTGCTTGGAGAAATGTTTATTCATGTCCTTTGCCCACTTTTTGATGGAATTTTTTTTCTTGCTGATTTGCTTGAGTTCTGCATAGATTCTGCATATTAGTCCTTTGTAGAATTCATAGTTTGCAAAGATTTTTTCCCACTCTGTGGGTTGTCTGTTTACCCTGCTGATTATTTATTTTTCTGTGCTGAAGCTTTTTAGTTTAATTAAGTCCCATCTCTTTATTTTTGTTTTTGTTGCATTTGCTTTGGGGTTTTTGTCATAAACTCTTTACCTAAGCCGATGTCTAGAAGAGTTTTTTTCAGTGTTAACTTCTAGAATTTTTATGGTTTTTGTCTTAGATTTAATTATTTGATCCATTTTGAGTTGATTTTTGTATAAGGTGAGAGATGAGTATCCAGCTTCATTCTTCTACATTTGGCTTGCCAATTTTCTCAGCACCATTTATTGTATAGGATGTCCTTTTTCCACTTTATGTTTTTGTTTGCTTTGTTGAAGGTCAGTTGGCTGTAAGTATTTGGTTTTATTTTTTGTTTCTCTCCTCTATTCTGTTCCATTTGTCTACGTGCTTATTTCTATACCAGTACCATGCTGTCTTGGTAACTATAGCCTTGCAGTATAGTCTGAAGTTGGGTTTTGTGATACTTGTAGATTTGTTTTCTTAGCTTAGAATTGCTTTAAATATGGAGGCTCTTTATTTGTTCCATTTCAATTTTAGATTTTTTTTTTTTCTAGTCCTGTGAAGAATGATGATAGTGCTTTGATGGAAATTGCATTGAATTTGTAGATTGAATTTGGGAGGGCGGACATTTTCAGAATATTGATTCTACCCATCTATGAGCATGGGATGTGTTTCCTATGGTTTGTGCCTTCCGTGATCTTTTTAAGCATTGTTTTGTAGTTTCCCTTGTAGAAATCTTTCACCTCTTTGGTTAGGTATATTTCCAAGTATTTTATTTTATTTTATTTTTGCAGATGTTTTAAAAGGGGTTATTTTTTATTTAACTCTCAGCTTCTTTCTTGCTGGTGTATAACAGTGCTACTAATTTGTGTATACTGATTTTGTATCTTGAGACTTCACTTTATTTATCAGTTCTAGGAGAATTTGGATGAGTCTTTAAGCTTTTCTAGGTATACAATCGTATCATGAGTGAGCAGCAACAGTTCGACCTCCTCTTTAGTGATTTAGATGCCCTATATTTATTTTTCTTGTGTGATTGCTCTGACAAGGACTTCCAGTACTATATTAAATTGAAGTGAAAGTGGGCATCCTTCTTGTATTCCAGTCCTCAGGGTGAATGCTTTCAACTTTTCCCCATTCAATATAATATTGGCCCTGAGTTTTTCACAGATGGCTTTTATTACCTTGAGTTCTGTCTTTCCATGCTGATTTTGCTGAGGGTTTTAATCAAAGTGATGCTAGCTTTTGTCAAATGCTTTTTCTGCATCTATTGAGATGATCATATAATTTTTGTTTTTAATTCTGTTTATATGATATATTACATTTTACTGATTTATACTCCCACGAACTGTGTAAAACTGTTCCAATTTCTCCACAGCCTCGCCAGTATCTGTTGTTGCCTGACTTTTTAATGATCACTATTCTAACTGGTGTGAGATTTGAATTTCTCATTGTGGTTTTGATTTGAATTTCTCTAATGACCGGGGATGATGAACTTTTTTCATATATTTTTTGGCCGCACAAATGTCTTCTTTTTAGAAGTGTCTGTTCATATCCTTTGCCCACTTTTTGATGGGATTTTTTTTTCTTGTAAATTTGTTTAAGTTCCTTGTAGATTGTGGTTATTAGACCTTTGTCAGATGGATAGATTGCAAAAGTTTTCTTCCATTCTGTAGGTTGCCTGTTCACTCTGATGATAGTTTATTTTGCTGTGCAGAAATTCTTCAGTTTGATTAGATCCCATTTGTCAATTTTGGCTTCTGCTGCAATTGCTTTTTGTGTTTTAGTCATAAAGTCCTTGCCCATGCCTATGTCCTGAATGGTATTGCCTAGGTTTTCTACTAGGGTTTTTATGGTTTTAGGTTTTATGTTTAAGTCTTTAATCCATCTTGAGTTAATTTTTGTATAAGATGAAGGAAGGGGTTCAGATTCAGTTTTCTGCATACGGCTAGCCAGTTTTCCAGGCACCATTTACTAAATAGGGAATCCAGTCCCTGTTGCTTGTTTTTGCCATGTTTCTCAAATATCAGATGGTTGTGGATGTGTGGTGTTATTTCTGTGGCCTCTATTCTGTTCCATTGGTCTATATATCTACTTTGTACCAGTAACATGCTATTTTTGTTACTGTAGCCTTGTAGTATAGTTTGAAGTCAGGTAACGTGATGCCTCCAGCTTTGTCCTTTTTGCTTCATATTGTCTTGGCTATGCAAGCTCCTTTTTGGTCCCACATGAAATGTGAAGAATTTTTTCTAATTCTGTGAATAAAGTCAAAGGTAGCTTGATGTGGAATAGCATTGAATCTATAAATTACTTTGAGCAGTACGGCCATTTTCATAATATTGATTCTTCCTATCCATGAGCATGGAATGATTTTCCATTTGTTTGTGTCCTCTCTTATTTCCTGAGCAGTGGTTTGTAGTTCTCTTTGAAGAGGTCCTTCACGTCCCTTGTAAGTTGTATTACTAAGTATTTTATTTTCTTTGGAGCAATTGTGAATGGGAGTTCACTCATGATTTGGCTCTCAGCTTGTCTATTGCTGGTTTATAGGAATGCTTGTGATTTTTGCACATTGATTTTTTATCCTGAGATTTTGCTGAAGTTGCTTATCAGCTTAAGGAGATTTTGGGTTGAGATGATGGAGTTTTCTAAATATACAATCATGTCATCTGCAAACGGAGACAATTCGACTTCCACTCTTCCTATTTGAATACCTTTATTTCTTTTTCTTGCCTGATTGCCCTGACAGAACTTCCAATACTATGTTGAATAGGAGTGGTTAGAGAGAACATACTTGTCTTGTGCCGGTTTTCTAAGGAAGTGCTTCCAGCTTTTTCCCATTCAGTATGATATTGGCTATGGGTTTGTTATAAATAGCTCTTATTATTTTGAGATATGTTCCATCAATACCAGTTTATTGAGTGTTTTTAGCATGAAGTGGTGTTGAATTTTATCGAAGGCCTTTTCAGCATTTATTGAGATAATCATGTGGTTTTTGCCATTGGTTTTGTTTTTGTGATGTATTATGTTTATTTATTTGCATATGTTCAACCAGCCTTGCATCCCAGGGATGAAGCCGACTTGTTCATAGTGGATAAACTTTTTGATGTGCTGCTGTATTCAGTTTGCAAGTATTTTATTGAGGGTTATTGCATTGATTTTCATCTGGGATATTGGCCTGAAATTTTTGTTGTTGTTGTTGTTGCTTTCTATATGATGCTGGCCTCATGAAATGAGTTAGGGAGGAGTTCCTCTTTTGCTATTTTTTGAAATACTTTCAGAAAGAATAGTACCAGATCCTCTTTGTACCTCTGGTAGAATTCAACTGTGAATCTATCTGGTCCTGGGCCTTTTTTGGTTGGTAGGCTATTAATTACTGCCTCAATTTCAGAACTTGTGATTGTTCTATTCAGGGATTCGATTTCATCCTGGTTTAGTCTTGGGAGAGTGTATGTGTCCAGGAGTTTATCCATTTCTTTTAGATTTTCTAATTTATTTGCGTAGAGGTGTTTATCATATTCTCTGGAGGTAGTTTGTATTTCTGTGGAATCAGTGGTAATATACCCTTTATCATTTTTTATTGTGTCTATTTGATTGTTCTCTCTCTTTTCTTCTTTTTTGTAGTCTGGCTAGCAATCTATCTATTTTGTTAATCTTTTCAAAAAACCAGCTCCTGGATTCACTGATTTTTTGGAGGGTTTTTTGTGTCTATATCTCTTTCAGTTCTGCTCTGATCTTAGTTATTTATTTTCTTCAGTCAGCTTTTGAACATATTTGATCTTGCTTCTCTAGCTCTTTTAATTGTGATGTTAGGGTATCAACTTTAGATCTTCCTACTTTCTGATGTGGGTATTTAGTGCTATAAATTTTCCTCTTAACACTGATTTTGTTCTGTCCCAGAGATTCTGTCTCTTAGTTCTAATTGGTTTCAAAGAACTTCTTTATTTCTGCCTTAATTTCCTTATTTACCCAGAGTCAATCTGGAGCAGGTTGTTTAGTTTCCATGTAGTTGTGCAGTTTTGAGTGAGTTTCTTAATCTTGAGTTCTAATTCGATCACACTGTGGTCAGAGAGACTGTTTGTTATGATTTCCACTCTTTTGCATTTTGCTGAGGAGTGTTTTACCTCTAATTATGTGGTCGGTTTTAGAATAAGTGCTATGTGGTGCTGGGAAGAATGTATATTCTGTTGATTTGGGGTGGAGAGTTCTGTAGATGTCTATTACGTCTGCTTGGTCCAGAGCTCAGTTTAAGTCCTGCATATCCTTGTTAATTTTCTGTCTCATTGATCTGTCTAATATTGAAAGTGGGGTGTTAAACTCTCCCACTATTATCTTGTGGGAGTCTAGGTCTCTTTGTAGGTCTCTAAGAACTTGCTTCATAAATCTTGGTGCTCCTGTGTTGGGTGCTTATATATTTAGGATAGTTAGCTCTTCTTGTTGCATTGATCCCCTTACCATTATGTAATATAATACCATTATGTAATACCCTTCTTTGTCTCTTTTGATCTTTGTTGGTTTTTCTCTTTGCCCATGAGGTGTGTCTTTTGAATACAGCACAATGATGGGTCTTGACTCTTTATCAAATTTGCCAGTTTATGTCTTCTAACTAGAGTATTTAGCCCATTTACGTTTAAGATTAATGTTTTTTGAGTGAATTTGATCCTGTCATCATGATGCTAGCTGGTTATTTTGCACATTAGTTGATGCAGTTGCATTTTTTTTTAATTGTACTTTAAGTTCTAGGGTACATGTGCACAACGTGTAGGTTTGTTTGTTACATATGTATACTTGTGCCATGTTGGTATGCTGCACCCATCAACTCATCAGCACCCATCAACTCGTCATTTACATCAGGTATAACTCCCAATGCAATCCCTCCCGCCTCCCGCCTCCTGCCTCCCCCCTCCCCATAATAGGCCCCAGGGTGTGATGTTCCCCTTCCTGTGTCCAAGTGATCTCATTGTTCAATTCTCACCTATGAGTGAGAACATGCGGTGTTTGGTTTTCTGTTCTTGTGATCATTTGCTGAGAATGATGGTTTCCAGCTGCATCCATGTCCCTACAAAGCACACAAACTCATCCCTTTTTTATGGCTGCATAGTATCCCGTGGTGTATATGTGCCACATTTTCTTAATCCAGTCTCTCACTGATGGATATTTGGGTTGATTCCAAGTCTTTGCTATTGTGAATAGTACCGCAATGAACATACAAGTGCATGTGTCTTTATAGCAGCATGATTTATAATCCTTTGGGTATATACCCAATAATGGGATGGCTGGGTCAAATGGTATTTCTAGTTCTAGATCCTTGAGGAATCGCCATACTGTTTTCCATAATGATTGAACTAGTTTACAATCCCACCAACAGTGTAAAAGTGTTCCTATTTCTCCAGCACCTGTGGTTTTCTGACTTTTTAAGGATTGCCATTCTAACTGGTGTGAGATGATATCTCATTGTGGTTTTGATTTGCATTTCTCTGATGGCCAGTGATGACGGGCATTTTTTCATGTGTCTGTTGGCTGTATGCATGTCTTCTTTTGAGAAATGTTTGTTCATATCCTTTGCCCAATTTTTGATGGGATTGTTTGTTTGTTTCTTGTAAATTTGTCTGAGTACTTTGTAGGTTCTGGATATTAGCCCTTTGTCAGATGAGTAGATTGCAAAAATTTTCTCCCATTCTGTAGGTTGCCTGTTCACTCTGATGGTAGTTTCTTTTGCTGTGCAGAAGTTCTTTAGTTTAATTAGGTCCCATTTGTCAATTTTGGCTTTTGTTGCCATTGCTTTTGGTGTTTTAGACATGAAGTCCTTACCCATGCCTATGTCCTGAATGGTATTCCCTAGGTTTTCTTCTACGGTTTTTATGATATTAGGTCTAACATTTAAATATCTAGTTCATGTTGAATTAATTTTCGTATAAGGAGTAAGGAAAGGATCTAGATGGCTAGCCAATTTTCCCAGCATCATTTATTAAATAGGGAATCCTTTCCCCGTTTCCTGTTTTTCTCAGGTTTGTCAAAGATCAGATGGCTATAGATGTGTGGTATTATTTCTGAGGACTCTGTTCTGTTCCATTGGTCTATATCTCTGTTTTGGTACCAGTACCATGCTATTTTGGTTACTGTAGCCTTGTAGTATAGTTTGAAGTCAGGGAGCGTGATGCCTCCAGCTTTGTTCTTTTGATTTAGGATTGTCATGGCAACGTGGGCTCTTTTTTGGTTCCATATGAACTTTAAAGCAGTTTTTTCCAATTCTGTGAAGAAACTCATTGGTAGCTTCATGGGGATGGCATTGAATCCATAAATTACCTTGGGCAGTATGGCCATTTTCACGATATTGATTCTTCCTATCCATGAGCATGGTATGTTCTTCCATTTGTTTGTGTCTTCTTTTATTTCACTGAGCAGTGGTTTGTAGTTCTCCTTGAAGAGGTCCTTCACATCCCTTGTAAGTTGTATTCCTAAGGTATTTTATTCTCTTTGAAGCCATTGTGAATGGAAGTTCACTCATGATTTGGCTCTCTGTTTGTCTGTTACTGGTGTATAAGAATACTTGTGATTTTTGCACATTGATTTTGTATCTTGAGACTTGGCTGAAGTTGTTTATCAGCTTAAGTAGATTTTGGGCTGAGACGATGGGGTTTTCCAAATATACAATCATGTCATATACATACAGGGACAATTTGACTTCTTCTTTTCCTAACTGAATACCCTTTATTTCTTGTGCCAGTTTTCAGCGGGAATGCTTCCAATTTTTGCCCATTCAGTATGATATTGGCTGTGGGTTTGTCATAAATAGCTCTTATTATTTTGAGATATGTTCCATCAATACTGAATTTATTGAGACTTTTTAGCATGAAGGGCTGTTGAATTTTTTCAAAGGCCTTTTCTGCATCTATTGAGATAATCATGTGGTTTTTGTCTTTGGTTCTGTTTATATGCTGGATTACATTCACTGATTTGCATATGTTGAATCAGTCTTGCATCCCAGGGATGAAGCCCACTTGATCATGGTGGATAAGCTTTTTGATGTGTTGCTGGATTAGGTTTGCCGGTATTTTATTGAGGATTTTTGCATTGATGTTCATCAGGGATATTGGTCTAAAATTCTCTTTTTTTGTGTGTGCCTCTGCCAGGCTTTGGTATCAAGATGATGTTGGCCTCATAAAATGAATTAGGGAGGATTTCATCTTTTTCTATTGGTTGGAATAGCTTCAGAAGGAATGGTACCAGCTCCTCCTTGTACCTCTGGTAGAATTCAGCTGTGAATCCATCTGGTCCTGGACTTTTTTTGGTTGGTATGCTATTAATTATTGCCTCAATTTCAGAGCCTGTTATTGGTCTATTCAGGGATTCAGCTTCTTCCTGGTTTAGTCTTGGGAGAGTGTAAGTGTCCAGGAAATTATCCATTTCTTCTAGGTTTTCTAGTTTATTGGCGTAGAGGTGTTTATAGTATTCTCTGATGGTAGTTTGTATTTCTGTGGGGTTGGTGATGATATCCCCTTTATCATTTTTTATGACATCTATTTGATTCTTCTCTCTTTTCTTCTTTATCAGTCTTGCTAGTGGTCTATCAATTTTGTTGATCTTTTCAAAAAACCAACTCCTGGATTCATTGATTTTTTGGAAGGTTTTTTGTGTCTCTATCTCCTTCAGTTCTGCTCTGATCTTAGTTATTTCTTGCCTTCTGCTAGCTTTCGAATGTGTTTGCTCTTGCTTCTCTAGTTCTTTTAATTGTGATGTTAGAGTGTCCATTTTAGATCTTTCCAGCTTTCTCTTGTGGGCATTTAGTGCTATAAATTTCCCTCTACACACTGCTTTAAATGTGTCCCAGAGATTCTGGTATGTTGTATCTTTGTTTTTGTTCGTTTCAAAGAACATCATTATTTCTGCCTTCATTTCGTTATGTACCCACTAGTCATTCAGGAGCAGGTTGATCAGTTTCCATGTAGTTGAGTGGTTTTGATTGAGTTTCTTAGTCCTGAGTTCTAGTTTGATTGCACTGTGGTTTGAGAGACAATTTGTTATAATTCTGTTCTTGCACATTTGCTGAGGAGTGCTTTACTTCCAATTATGTGGTCAATTTTGGAATAAGTGCGATGTGGTGCTGAGAGGAATGTATATTCTGTTGGTTTGGGGTAGAGAGTTTTGTAGATGTCTATTAGATCTGCTTGGTGCAGAGATGAGTTCAATTCCTGGATATCCTTGTTAACTTTCTGTCTCGTTGATCTGTCTAATGTTGACAGTGGGGTGTTGAAGTCTCCCATTATTATTGTATGGGAGTCTAAGTCTCTTTGTAAGTCTCTAAGGACTTGCTTTATGAATCTGGGTGCTCCTGTATTGGGTGCATATATATTTAGGATAGTTAGCTTTTCCTGTTGAATTGATCCCTTTACCATTATGTAATGGCCTTCTTTGTTTCTATTGATCTTTGATGGTTTGAAGTCTGTTTTATCAGAGATTAGGATTGCAACCTCTGCTTTTTTTTTGTTCTCCATTTGCTTGGTAGGTCTTCCTCCATCCCTTTATTTTGAGCCTATGTATGTCTCTGCATGTGAGATGGGTCTCCTGAACACAGCAAACTGATGGGTCTTGACTCTTTATCCAATTTGCCAGTCTGTGTCTTTTAATTGGAGCATTTAGTCCATTTTCATTTAAGGTTAATATTGTTATGTGTGAACTTGATCCTGTCATTGTGATATTAACTGGTTATTTTGCTCGTTAGTTGATGCATTTTCTTCCTAGCCTCGATGGTCTTTACATTTTCACATGTTTTTGCAAGGGCTGGTACCGATTGTTCCTTTCCATGTTTAGTGCTTCCTTCAGGGTCTCTTGTAGGGCAGGTCTGGTGGTGACAAAATCTCTAAGCATTTGCTTGTCTGTAAAGGATTTTATTTCTCCTTCACTTCTGAAACTTAGTTTGGCTGGATATGAAATTCTGGGTTTAAAATTCTTTTCTTTAAGTATGTTGAATATTGGCCCCCACTCTCTTCTGGCTTGGAGAGTTTCTGCCGAGACGTCTGCTGTTAGTCTGATGGGCTTCCCTCTGTGGTTAACCCGACCTTTCTCTCTGGCTGCCCTTAAAAGTTTTTCCTTCATTTCATCTTTGGTGAATCTGACAATTATGTGTCTTGGAGTTGCTCTTCTCGAGGAGTATCTTTGTGGCATTCTCTGTATTTCCTGAATTTGAATGTTGGCCTGCCTTACTAGGTTGGGGAAGTTCTCCTCAATGATATTCTGGAGAGTGTTTTCCAACTCGGTTCCATTTTCCCCCTCACTTTCAGGCAGCCCAATCAGATGTAGATTTGGCCTTTTCACATAATCCCATACTTCTTGAAGGCTTTGTTCATTTATTTTTCCTCTAGACTTCTCTTCTTGCTTCATTTGATTGATTTGATCCTCAATCGGTGATACTCTTTCTTCCAGTTGATCGAGTCGGTTACTGAAGCTTGTGCATTTGTCACGTATTCCTCGTGTCATGGTTTTTATCTCTGTCATTTCATTTATGGCCTTCTCTCCATTGATTATTCTAGTTATCCATTCTGCCATTCCTTTTTCAAGATTTTTAGTTTCTTTGCACTGGGTATGTAATTCCTCCTTTATCTGTGAGAAGTTTGATTGACTGAAGCCTTCTTCTCTCAACTCGTCAAAGCCATTCTCCGTCCAACTTTGATCTGTTGCTGGTGATGTGCTGCGTTCCTTTTGGGGGGAGATGCGCTCTTATTTTTTGAGTTTCCAGCTTTCCTGCCCTGCTTTTTCCCATCTTTGTGGTTTTATCTGCCTTTGATCTTTGATGATGGTGACATACTGATGGGGTTTTGGTGTGGGTGTCCTTTCTGTTTGTTAGTTTTCCTTCTAGCAGTCAGGACCCTCAGCTGTAGGTCTGTTGGAGATTACTTGAGGTCCACTCCAGACCCTGTTTGCCTGGGTATCAGCAGCGGAGGCTGCAGAAGATAGAATATTGCTGAACAGCGAGTGTTCCTTTCTGATTCTTGCTCTGGAAACTTCATCTCAGGGCTGTACCCTGCCGTGTGAGCTGTGGGATATCAGTCTGCACCTAGTGGGGGATGTCTCCCTGTTAGGCTACTCAGGGATCAGGGACCCACTTGAGCAGGCAGTCTGTCCATTCTCAGATCTCAACCTCTGTGTTGGGAGATCCACTGCTCTCTTCAAAGCTGTCACACAGGGTCATTTGCATCTGAAGAGGTTTCTGCTGCTTTTTGTTTAGCTATGCCCTGTCCCCAGAGGTGGAGTCTACAGAGACAGGCAGGCCTCCTTGAGTTCCAGTGGGCTCCACCCAGTTCGAGCTTCCCAGCGACTTTGTTTACCTACTTAAGCCTCAGCAATGGCAGGCGCCCCTCCTGCAGCCTCGCTGCTGCCTTGCAGTTAGATTGTAGACTGCTGTGCTAGCAATGAGGGAGGCTCCGTGGGCGTGGGACCCTCCTGGCCAGGTGTGGGATATAATCTCCTGGTGTGCCATTTGCTAAGACCCTTGGTAAAGCGCAGTATGAGGCTGGGAGTTACCAGATTTTTCAGGTGTTGTGTGTCTCAGTTCCCCTGGCTAGGAAAAGGGATTCCCTTTCCCCTTGCGCTTCCCAGGTGAGGCAATGTCTCGCCCTGCTTCAGCTCTCACTGGTCGGGCTGCAGCAGCTGACCAGCACTGATTGTCAGGCACTCCCCAGTGAGATGAACCCGGTACCTCAGTTGAAAATGCAGAAATCACCCATCGTCTGTGTCGCTCGCACTGGACGCTAGAGACTGCAGCTGTTCCTATTTGGCCATCTTGCTCCGGGTCTCCATCGATGCAGTTCCTTTATGGTGTCATTGGTCTTTATATTTTGATGTGTTTTTGCAGTAGCTGGTACCTATATATATATATATATATATATATATATATATATATATATATATATTTGAATGTATTTATGTATATAATGTAGTGATATATTATATATATTAAAAATGTGTGTGTGTATATATATATATATATATAAAAATGTATTTAGTGCTTCCTTCAGGAACTCTTGTAAGGCAGGCCTGGTGGTGACAAAATTCCTCAGCATTTGTTTTCTGTAATGGATTTTATTTCTCCTTCACTTAAGAAGCTTAGTTTTGCTGGGTATGAAATTCTGGGTTGAATATTCTTTTCTTTAAGAATGTTGAATATTGTCCCCCACTCTCTTCTGGCTTGTAGGGTTTCTGCTGAGAGATTCACTGCTAGTCTGGTGAGCTTCCCTTTGTAGTTAATCTGACCTTTCTCTGTGGCTGCCGTTAACTTTTTTCCTTCATTTCAACCTTGGAGATTCTGATGATTATGTATCTTGGGATTTTTCTTCTTGTGGAGTATCTTTGTGGCATTCTTTGTATTTCCTGAATTTGAATCTTGGACTGTCTTGCTAGGTTGGAGAAGTTCTCCTTCATAATATCCTAAAGTGGTTTTTCCAAATTGATTGCATCCACCCTGTCATTTTCACATATACCAATCAGTTGTAGGGTTGTTTCTTCCACATAGTCCCCTATTTCTTGGAGACTTTGTTTATTCCTTTTCATTCTTTTTTCTGTAATCTTGTCTTCATGCTTTATTTCATTAAGTTGATCTTCAATCTCTGATATCCTCTTTCTGCTTGATTGATTTGGCTATTGATACTCGCGTATGCTTCGTGAAGTTCTTGTGCTGTGTTTTTCAGCTCCATCACGTCATTTATGTTCTTCTCTAAACAGGTTATTCTGGTTAGCAATTCCTGTAACCTTTTATGAGGATTCTTAGCTTCCTTGCATTGGATTAGAACATGCTCCTTTAGCTCAGAGGAGTTTGTTATTACCCACCTTCTGAAGACTACTACTCTCAATTCATCAAACTCATTATCCAACCAGTTTTTTGCCCTTGCTGGAGAGGATTTATGATCATTTGGAAGAGAAGAGGCATTCTGGTTTTTGGAATTTTCAGTATTTTTGCACAGATTTTTCTTTTTCTTCATGGATTTATCTACCATTGATCTTTGATGCTGATGGCCTTTGGATGGGTTTTTTTTGTGGGCATCCTTTTTGTTGTTGTTGATGTTACTCCTTTCTGTTTGTTACTTTTCCTTCTAATAGTCAGACCCCTCTTCTGCAGGTCTGCTGGAGTTTGTTGGAAGTCCACTCCAAACCCTGTTTTCCTGGGTATCACCAGCGGAGACTGCAGAACTGCAAAGATTGCTGCCTGCTCTTTCCTCTGGAAGCTGCATCTCATGGGGCACCCACCTGATGTGAGCTGGAGCGCTCCTGTATGAGGTGTCTGTTGACCCCGATGGTGGGTGTCTCCAAGTCAGGTGTTTGCCTCCTTTTTAAAGGGATTACTTGTTTTTTGTTGTTGCCATTGTTGAATTGTTTAAGTTATTTGAAGATTCTTTGAATCGGTACTTGCAGATGCATAGTTTACAAATATTGACCTCACAGAAATTGAGAATAGAATGAGGTACCAGGGGCAAGGAAGAGTGTGATGGTGGGAGGTGAAAATGAAGAGAGGTCAGTGAATGGGTACCAACCTACAACTACATAGAAGAAATAAGTGCTAACACTAGATATTAGACTAGAGTGACTACAGTTAACAACAGTATTATCATATATTTCAAAACTGCTAGAAGAGGGAACTTAAAATATTACCAACACATAGAAATGATAAATCATCAAGGTGATGATACCATAAATATCCTGACTTGATCATTACAGATTTCATGTATGTAAACATACTTACATGTACCCCATAAATACATAACATATTATGAATCATTAAAAGAAATGTTAAAAATCTTCAAAAAAATTGTCTCTAATTATGTAGATTGTTTATCACTCTGTTGATTACTTCTTTTTTCAGCACTTTTTGTTAATTAACTCTCATTTGTCCATTTTTGTTTTTGATACTTTTGGTTTTTATGCATGAGTTGTAAATAATTTGCCTTCACTGAATCAAAAATGTTTTTTCCTAAATTTTAATGTCTAATGGTAATAGCTTCAGGTGTTACATTTAAAACTTTAGCTTGAGTTAATTTTTGTATATGGTCAGAGATATGGGTCCAGTTTTATTCTTCTGTCTATAGCTATCCAATTCTCTTAGCACCATTTATTGAAACAAGTGTTCTTTCCTCAGTGTAGGTTTTGATCTACTTTATCAAAGATCAGCTAACTAAAAATATGTGAATTCATTTCTGAGTTTTCTATTCTTTTCAAGTAAAATATGTGTGTATTTTTATATCAATAACCTGTTGTTTTAGTTGCTGTAGCCCTTGGTATATCATGAAGGTAATTTGATGCCTCCAAATTAGTTAGTTCTTGTGGGTTAGAATTCCTTTACTATTTTTTCTCCTTGTGGTTCCATATGAATTTTACTATTGTTGTGTCTAGTTCAGAGAAAAATAACATTGGTATATTTTGATAGGAATTGGATTCAATCTGTACATTTGTTTGCGTAGTTTGATCATTTTGATAATATTGTTACTTACAATCAGTGAGCATGAGATATTCTTGGTGCCAGGCCCAATGGGCAGCTGCTGTTGCCCATGCTGAAAAATTATGCTGGCAGCTTGGGGCCAGCCAAGCTTTCCCTATCACAATCAGTGCCTGAACCCAGTGGATCTGAGGACAATTCCAGTGGCCTGATTCTGCACCCCAGGAGTCATACACTCCATCCTGGAGCCTGCGGTTGAGATTTGCAGTCTAATTTCAAGTGAAGGAGAAGTTCCCACAGCCAGAAATGAGAGGAAACTGATGTGGGTTCATGCTATGGTATAGGAGTTGGGAACCCCACCCTTCATGAAACTGTGCCAGGAAGTATGTGTCCTGGGACCTACAGATTTTATCCTGGTAAGGGGATCTCATGATCTGGAACAATTTTGTGAAATAAAAACAGACTTCTTGGGATTCAGAGTACTCGTTTGTTTGCCTTGTTCACAGAGGCTGACTCCCAGTGGAAGACTTGCCAGGTCAAGGGCATGTGAGCTGTTCCTGGCCCTGAACAGCTCCTGCGGAAGAGTTGAGTTAAATAGAAGTGAAGTGACCCACTCTCACCATGGACCTCTGCGATCCCAGCTGTGGGAGACCCCATGACACCCATGGAAATCTGAACTGGAAAAGAGAACTGCTCAGAGAGTTGGCAGACACAGAACTTCAGCTTGCGTGCATCCCAGAATATTTGGCACATAAATGGCTGCAGTGGAGCAAGACCTAGAGTGTGAACCCTCCAAGGTTCTTCATACTCTTCTAGGTGGCTTTAGACTTTGTTAGCTTTGGGAACTGGACAGAGCAGAATTGTCTTGCCCATGGAATAGTGCAATTCTGATCCGAGCACCACCATGTCTATTGGATAATCCCAGGGATCCTACCTGGCAACATTCACTTGCAGCACAGCCTCAGCTGGCCAGACAAAGTGCTTTCCAGTGGCCAATTCCATAGCTCTTTCACCAACAGACCTCACATACAGGTTGAAGCACATTAGCGGACAGACTCCCAACAGCGGCACCTGCCCACAGCCTTCCCCTACCTCTATGCACTTGCTTGCAACCTCCGCTTCTGCCTTAATGGTGTGCACATGCATGTGGATACCCTTCTGTCCCACTGGCACACACTCAAAGCAATACCTGCTACTGCAACACTGGAGCACTTTTGCCAACAGCCACTGTTGGAGTGCTGTTTACAGCAGACTAAAAGATTTTTGACTCCTCAAGTGCAATTGGTGCTTAACCTTGAGGAACCAGAGAACAAAGCCACGGGCTTGATCTCAGTCCACCAGGGTTAGAGTATGAAGTTGTGAAATGCTGAGTTGAGCCTTGATCCTGTGAAAGAATGTAGAAATAAAGCCAATCAGCTAACTCAACTTGTACCACAGGGAAACCCTCAAAGGCATCAAAGAGTATCAAAGCAAAAAGCCAAATTCCAAAGACAGCTACCTCAAAGATGAGAGGAATATCAGCTCACAGATGAGAAGGAACCAGTGCAAGAACTCTGGCAACTCTAAAGGCCAGAGTGTCTATTTACCTCCAAATTATCACACTAATTCCCCAGCAATGGTTCTTAATCAGACTAAAATATCTAAAAAGAAGACATAGAATGCAAAATCTGAATGCCAAGGTAGCCCATTGAGACATAGGAAGAGGTTGAAAGCTAATCCAAGGAAAACAGTAAAATGGTCTAAGAGTTTAAAGGCGACATAGCCAATTTAAGAAACAATAAAACTAAACTTTTAGAATAAAAAAACTACTACATGAATTTTAGAATGCAACAGGAAGGATTAATAACAGAATAGACCAAGCTGAGAAAAGAATCTCAGAGCTCAAAGATGTCTTCTTTGAATCAACACAGACAGACAAAAATAAAGAAAAGGAAACTTTTTAAATGAATAACATGTTTGAGAAATATGGGATTGTGTAAATAAACCAAATCTGTGACTCATTGGCATTCAAGAAAGAGAGGGATAGAGAACAAGCAACTTGGAAAACATATTTGAGGGTACGGTTCATGAAAATTTTTCCAATGTTTTCAGAAATATGACACACAAATTTAGGAAATTCAGAGAACACCTGAGAGATAATATACAATATGGCTATACCCAAGGCAAGCAGGCATTAGATACTACAAAGTTAATGTGAAAAAAACCTTAGAGATGGCTAGACAGAAGGGTAAGTCACTTACAAAGGGAAACTCATCAGGTTAACAGTGGACCTTTCAGCAGAAAGTTTAGAAGCCAAAAGAGATTAAGGCCTATATTCAGCATTCTTAAAGACAATAACCCTCAACTAATAATTTTATATCTAGCCAAACTTAACTCCAGCAGGGAAGGAGAAATAAGATTATTTTCAGACAAACAAATGCTAAGAATTTTTTTTTTTTCCACCAGACATACCTTACAATAGATTCTCAAGGGAGTGCTAAATACAGAAATGAAACACTGTCACCAGCCGCCACAAAAGCACACTTAAATACATAGACCATTGACACTATCAAGAAACCACACAGGCTGGGCACGGTGGCTCACACCTGTAATCCCAGCAGTTTGGGAGGCTGGGGCAGGCAAGTCACCTGAGGTCAGAAGTTTGAGACCAGCCTGACCATTATGATGAAACCCCATCTCTACTAAAAGTGCAAAATTAGCCGGGCGTGGTTGTATGTACCTGTGATCCCAGCTACTCAGGAGGCCGAGACAGGAGAATCGCTTGAACCCGGGAGGTGGAGGTTGCAGTGAGCCGAGATTGTGCCATTGCACTTCAGCCTGAGCAACAAGAGTGAAACTCTGTCAAAAAAAAAAAAAAAAAAAAAAAGACACAAATAAGTCTGCATAATAAACAGCTAGCAACACAATGAGAAGATCAAATCTGCACTTATCAATATTAATTTCCAATATCAGAGGGCTATGTGCCCAAAATAAGAGGCAGAGAATGGCAAGCTGGATTCAACTGTATACTGTCTTCAAGAGACCTGTCTCAAATGCAATGACACCCATAGGCTTAAAGCAAAGGAGTGGAGAAAAATCTACCAAGAAAACAGAAAACAAAAAAGTGGGGTTGCTATTCTATTTTCATGCAGAACAAACTTTAACCTGCAATGATCAAAAAGACAAAAAGTGGACTGGGTGCGGTGGCTCACACCTGTAATCCCAACATTTTGAGAGGCTGAGGTGGGCAGATAACCTGAGGTCAGGAGTTTGAGACCAGCCTGGCCTACATGGTGAAACCTCGTCTCTACTAAAAATACAAAAATTAGTTGGGCATGGTGGCGGGTGCCTGTCATCTCAGCTACCCAGGAGGCTGAGGCAAGAGAATCGCTTGAACCTGGGAGTCAGAGGTTGCAGTGAGCCAAGATCACACAATTGCACTCCAGCCTGGGCAACAAGAGTGAAACTCCATCTCAAAGCAAAACAAAACAAAACAAAAAAGGGCATTGCATTACCTAATGGTAAAGGGTTAAATTCAATAACAAGACTTAACTATTCTAAATATATTTGCACCCAACACAGGAGTAGCCAGATTCACAAAACAAGTTCTTAGAGACCTATGAAGAGATTTAGGTAATCACACAATAGGAGTAGGAGACCTCAACACTCCATTGCCAATGCTAGACCGACTATTTGCACAGAAACCTAACAAAGATATTCAGGACCTAAACGTGACACTTGACTAAATGGGCCTAATAAATGTCTACAGGATACTCCATCCAACAACAACAGAATATACAGTTTTCTAATGTGCACATGATGCACTCTAAGATCAACCACATGCCTGGCCATAATGCAATTCTCAACAACAACAACAACAACAACAACAACAACAACACTAAAATTGTGCCAGCCACACTGAAGGACCAGAGCACAATAAAAAAGAAGTTGATACAAAGGAAATCTCTCAAAAGCACACAATTAAATTGAAAGTGAACAATCTCCTCCTGAATGACTCTTAGGTAAAGAAGAAAATTAGCCGGATGCAGTGGCTCACGCCTGTAATTCCAGCACTTTGAGAGGCCGAGGTGGGCAGATCATAAGGTCAGGAGATTGAGACCAGCCTGGCCAACATGGTGAAATTCCATCTCTACTAAAAATACAAAAATATTACCCGGGTATGGTGGTGCATGCTTGTAATCCCAGCTACTCAGGTAGCTAAGGCAGGAGAATGGCTTGAACCCAGGAGGTGCGGGTTGCAGTGAGCCGAGATCACGTTATTGCACTCCAGCCTGGGCAATAAAGTGAGACTCCGTCTAGAAAAAAAAAATATATATATATATATATTAAGCAGACATCAAAACGTCTTTGAAATGAATTAAAATAAAGATAAAACATACCAGAATTTTTATGACCCAGCTAAAGCAATGTTAAGAGGAAAGATTATAATGCTAAAGATCTACTTAAAGAAGCTTGAAAGATATCAAATCTACAACATAGCAAACTTCTTTTCACAAGATGGCTGACTAGACAAAACCAGGGATAACATTTCTTACTGAGAGACCAGGACATCATGAAGACTGGCACAATCCTAGCAGTTCTTCAGAGGAAATGCATAGAGAGCAGACAGAGAAAAAACAGATGCAGAGCTGAAGGGGGGAAAGCTAGGAACCCAGCACAGTGCTACTGCACAATGGGACTTGTTCTTGCCCCCCAGTGACTCTTATGGAAGGAATGAGCTGAACAGGCAAGGAGCAGCCCACTCTCATGGGACTCTAGAATCCCAGTAAAAGGACACCTGTTGACGACTATGGATAATTGAGTTGACAGGCAGAGCTACTTAGAGAAGTGGTGGCAGCAAACTTCAGTCCATGTGAAGCTCAGAGGGTTTGATGGTGGAGCATCTATAGTGGAGTATGGCCAGGGAAGCCCATAAACCCAGGCTTAACTGGCCTCCATAGGAGAGTTTAGCCCTAGAGCAACTGGCAGACCTGAACTCTGCATGGTAGTCTTGCCCATGAGACAGGGCTAGTCCAAGCTGAGAACCACTTGGTATGTTGGCCTGTCCTGGGGCCCCAACCTTGCTGCATCTGCTCACAGTGTACTCCCTAGGTACCTTGGATCCTTGTATCATAGCTCTTGCACAGGTTGACCACCTGACTGGCAGAGTGCTCCAACAGAGTGGCACACACAAACACACACCAGCCTTCTTGCACCCTTTCCTGACAGCAGCCTTCTATTTGCTGCTTTGTCTGAATGCACTCACCCAAGGCCACCCCCAACATCACTTTACTGGCACATATGGGCACATATGTGTGCGAGTGGACCTTGTCTTCTCTTTTCTGCCAGTGAGGGTGTGCACATGCACCCTGCTGTACCACTGCTGCTGGCATGAGTGCATCCTACCTCTCTCCCACTGCTGTAACACCATTCCTGTACCACCATGGAGCCCACCAGTACCCACCTTTGCATGTACACTGTCACCAGCACAAAACTATGCATGGAAGAGAGCTAACCTGCCCCTGCATTAACCTGCCACTGCTGTCTGTGTGAACAAGCACAGAAGGCACACACACTTCTGTGCTCACAAGTGTGTTACCCCAATGCTAACACCACAACTGATGTGAACACAGACAGTCACTTGTGGAGGCTCCTTGTCCCTCCTAGCTGAGTTGTCACTGTCACTGCCATGAACACCCACAAAGAGATTGGTACCTCAGCACCCAGTAACACCCTGTTGCAGCTGACATTGCCACTACTCCTGGCACATGTGAACAATGATGGATCCCACTGCCACTGCCCTATGAAGTGCATTGCATGGCACCACACATTTAAGTGTTCTGACTAGAGATCCAGGAGCTGCTTAGTCCCTCCAGAACAGCAGGTTGCCAACCTTGAGGAGCCAGAGAACAAAGCCGGGGCCCAGTACCAATCTCCCAGAGTTACAACATGCAGCACAGTAGTCCTGAGCTGACATATAACCTCATAAAATCTTCCAGCAATTAAGCCAGTTGAATGGACCCAAATCATACTGCAATGAAACCCCCAAGGTCATCAAATAGGACAAAATTAAAAAAAAAAAAAAAACTCATCCAAAGGACAGCAACTTCAAAGATTAAAGGAATGTCAGCTCAGAAAGATGTAAAGAACCAGTGCAAAAACTTTAACAGCTCAAAAATCCAAAGTGTCTTCTTTCCTCCAAACAACCACAGTAGTTCTTTTAACCAGGTCAAGATGGCTTAAATGACAGAAGTATAATTCACAATGTGGGTAGGAATGAAGATCATTGAGATTAGGAGAACATTGAAACCCAATGTAAAAATGATAAGAATCACAAGAAAATGATAAAGGAACTGACAGACAAAAGAGGCAGTATAGAAAAAAGAGCAACCAAACTGATAGAGTTTGAAAACACACTACAAAAATTTCATAATGCAATTGCAAGTATTACTAGTAGAATAGACCAAGCAGACGAAAGAATCTCAGTGCTTAAAGCTGGCTTTCTAAAATAAAATAGATAAATTTTTTTTAAAAAAAATGAATAGAAAATAACAACACTTCCAGGAAATATGGGCTTGTGTAAAAAGACAAAATCTATAAAACGTTGGCATCTCTTAAAGAGATGAGGAGAATGGAAGCAACTTGGAAAACATATTTCAGACTATTATCCATGAGAACTTCCCCAAGCTACTGAGAGAGGCCAACATTAAAATTCAGGAAATGTAGAGAAACTCAGCAAAATACTTCACAAAAATATCATCCCCAGAGCACATAATCATCAGGCTGCCCAAAGTCAAAATGAAAGAAAAAATGTTAAGGGCAGCTAGGGACAAAGGGCGGGTCACCTACAAATGGAAATCCATTAAACTAACGGCAGCCTTCTCAGTAGAAACCCTACAAGCCAGAACAAACTGGGGGCCTATATTCAACATTCTTAAAGAAAATAAATTCCAAATGAGAATTTTATATCTGACCAAACTAAGGCTCATAAACAAAGGAGAAATAAGATATTTTTCAGACAACTATATGTTGAGGGAATTTGTTACCACCAGACCTTCCTTACAGGAGCTCATAAAAAAAGCACAAAATATGGAAGGAAAACAACACTAGCAGTCATTACAAAAGCATACTTCAATACACAAACCAGTGACACCATAAAACAACCACACAATCAAGTCTGCATAAGCACCAACTAATGGCAAAATGGCAGAATCAAGTCCGCACATATCAGTACCAACATTGAATTTAAATGGGCTAAATGCACCAACTGAAAGGCACAGAGTGGCAAGTTGAATAAATAAGAAAATCCCAAAGGTATGCTGTCATCAAGAGACCAGTCTCACATTCAATGACACTCATAGGCTCAAAATAGACGGATGGAGAAAAATCTAACAAACAAATGGATATCAAAAAAAATGCAGGGATTGCAATCCCAGTTTCAGAAAAAAAACAGTCTTTAAATGAACAAAGATCAAAATAGACAAAGAAAGTCATTACAAAATGGTAAAGTACTCAATTCAGCAAGAAGTCATAACTTTTCTAAATATATATGCACTTAACATAGGCGCACCAAGATTCATAAAACAAGTTCTTAGAGACCTACAAAGAGTTTAGCGTCCAACACAATACTAGGAGATTTCAACACTCCACCAACAGTATTAGACAGATCATCAAGTTTGAAAATAATGTTCAGGATGTAAAATCAACATTGAGTTAAATGGATCTGATAGAGCTCTACAGAATTCTCCAGCCAAAACCAACAGAATACACATTCTTCTCATTGCCATATGGCACATACTCTAAAATTGACCATATATCTAACAACAACAACAACAAAAAAACCCTCAGCAAATTCAAAATAACTGAAATCATACCAACCACTCTCTCAGACTACAGAGCAATAAAAATAGAATTCAAGACTAAAAAATCCATAGAATTATATGTATATTAGACAACCTGCCCCTAAATGACTTCTGAGTAAATAGTGAAACTAAGGAAGACAGAAATCAGAAGTTTTTTGAAACTAGTGAGAACAAAAGCACAACATATCAGAATCTCCTGGAAAGGCAAAGGCATTGTTTAGAGAGAAAGTTATCACAGTAAATAACTGTCATCAAAAAGTTTAAAAGATCACAAATTAACAGCCTAACATTATCACTGAAAACCTAGAGTAGCAAGAGAATACCAAACTGGAAGCTAACAGAAGATGAGAAATAAACAAAATCATTGCTGAGCTGAAATCGATTGATGCACAACATTCACGCAAATATTAATGAAGCCAGAAGCTGTTGTGTTAGATGTTAATAAGGTAGATAGACTGCTAGCTAGATTAATACAGAATAAAAGAGTGAAGTTCCAAATAAACAAAATTAGAAATGACAAAGGGATATTACCAGTGACCCTACAGAAATACTAATAACAATCAGATACTATTATGAAAACTTTTATGCACATAAACTTGAAAATTTAGAAGAAATGAATAAATTCCTGGACATATACTCCCTTTGAAGATGGAACCAGAAAGAATTGAATCCCCGAATAGACAAATAATGAGCTCTGAAATTCCATCTGTAATATGTAGCCTACCAACCAAACAAAGCCCAGGACACGGTGGATTCATGTCAAATTCCACCATATTTACAAAAACGAGCTGGTACTATTTCTATGGATACTATTCCAAAAATTCGAGGAAAAACGACTTCTTTCTAACTCATTCTATGAGGCCAGCATCCTCCTGATGCCAAAATCTGGCAGGCACACACACACAAAATAAAACTTTAGGTCAGTAACTTTGATAAACATTGATGCAAAAATCCTCAACAGACTTCTAGCAAATCAAATCTAGAAGCACATAGAAAACCTTATTTACCAAACTAAAGTAGAGCTTTTTCCTGAGTTGCAAGTTTGGTTCAACATACACAAATCAATAAATGTGGTTCATTACATAAAAAGAACTAAAGAAGAAAATTACCTGATCATCTCATATAGTTTTCAGAAAAAGTTTTTAATAAAATTCAACATCCCTTTATGTTAAAAATTCTCAATAAACTAGGTATTGAAAGAATGCGCCTTGAAATAATAGAAGCCATCTATGATAAACTCTCAGTCAACATCATCTTGAACGAACAAAAGCTGGAAGCATTCATCTTGAAAACTGGCACATGACAGGGATGCCCTGTCTCATCACTCCTATTTCACATATTATTGGAAGACCTGGCCAGAGGAATTAGGCAAGAGAAATAAATAAAGCCATCCAAACAGGAAGAGGGAAAGTCTAACTATCCCTGTTTGCAGATGACATAATTCTATATCTAGAAAACACCATAGTCCTGGTCCCAAAGCTCCTTTAGCTAGTAAACAACTTCAGTAAAGTTTCAGAATACAAAATCAGTGTACAGAAATTAACGGAATTCCTATACACCAAAAACAGCCAAGCATGTAGCAAAATAAGGAACACAATGTCATTCAAAATTGCCAAGAAAAGAATAAAATACCTAGAAATACATCTAATGAGGGAGGTAAAAGATCTCTATAATGAGAAATACAAAACACTAATCAAAGAAATCAGAGATGACACAAACAAATAGAAAAACATTCCATGCTCATGAATAGAAAATATTAATCTTGATAAAATGGCCAAACAGCCCAAAGCAATTTACAGATTCAATGCTATTGCTATTAAACTATTAATGACATTATTTGCATAATTAGAAAAAGAAACTATTTTTAAAAGGCATATAGTACCAAAAACAAAAACAAAAAAGGCACAAATAGGCAAGGCAATCCTAGGCAAAAAGAATTAATTAGAAGACATCATGCTATCTGACTTCAAACTATACTATGGGGCTACAGTAACAACAGCAAAATCCAGCCTGGTATCGGTACAAAAACAGATACATAGACCTGTGCAACAGAATGTCCAGAAATAAGGCCACACACATACAACCATCTGAACTTCAATAAAGCTGACAAAAACAATCAATGGGGAAAAGACTCTTTACTCAATAAATGGTTCTGAGATAACTGGCTCGCCATATGCAAAATATTGAAACTGGACCCCTTTATTACACCATGAAATACACAAATCAACTCAAAATAAATTAAAGACTTACATGTACAACCCAAAGCTATAAAAACACTAGAAGACAACCTAGGCAATATCATTATGAACATAAGAACTGGCAAAGATTTCATGATGAAGACATTAAAAGCAATTGCAACAAAAGAAAAAATTGACAGATGTGATCTAATTAAACTTAAGAGCTTCTACACAGCAAAAGAAACAGAGTAAACAGACACTTACACAATGGGAGAATCTATTTGCAAACTGTGCATCTGACAAAGGACTGTTATCCAGCATCTATAGGGAACTTAAACAAATTTACAAAAAAGACAAACTAACCCACTAAAAAGTGAAGAAAAAAACATGAACAGTCAATTTTCAAAGTAAGATATGCTTGTGGCCAGCAAGCATATAAAAAAGATCAATATTACTAATCATTAGAGAAATGCAAATCGAAACCCCGATGAGATACTATCTCACATCAGTCAAAATGGCTAATATTTAGAAGATAAAAAACAAGAGATCCTGATAAGGTTGCAGATAAAAGTAACATTTACACACTATTGGGAGTGTAAATTTGTTCATCCATTGTGGAAAGCCTGGGGGACAGAGCGAGACTCCGTCTCAAAAAAAAAAAGGAAAGCAGTGTGGTGATTCCTGAAAGAACTGAAAACAGAACTACCATTCAACTCGGCAACCCCATTGCTGGGTATATTCCCCAAAGAATATAATCATTCTGTTATAAAAACACATGTGTGCATATGTTTATTGTAGCATTATTCACAATAGTAAAGACATGGAATCAACTTAAATGTGCATCAATTTTAGACTGGCTAAAGAAAATGTGGTACATATATACCATGGAATATTATGCAACCATAAAAGAGATCATGCCCTTTGCAGAAACATAGATGGAGCTGATTGCCATTATTCTTAGCAAACTAATGCAGGAACAGAAAAACAAATACCACATGTTTACACTTATAAGTCAGAGATTAATAATGAAAACTCATAGACACCAATAAGCAAAACAAAAACAAAAAACAGACACTAAGACTCATCTGAGGGTGGAGGTTACGAGGACAGAGAAGAGCAGAAACAAATTATAAGGTATCAGGTTTAACACCTGTGTAACAGAATAATCTGTACAACAAATCTGCACATGTACACCTGAACCTAAAATAAAGGTTAAATAAATCAACATAACAGCACACCTGTGGAAAGTAGAGAAAGAAGAGCAAACCAACCCCAAAGGTAGCAGAAGAGGAGAAATAACCAGAATCAGAGCTTCACAGAATGAAACTGAGATGTGAAAATCCACATCAACAATTAAAAAAAAAACAAAGTTTGTTTATTTAAAAGAATAAATAAAATCAATAGACAGCTGACTTTATTAATAAAGTCCAAGTAAACATGATCATAAATGAGAAATGTGATATTTTGCCGACCCCACAGATATACAAAAATCTCTTAGAGACTGTCAAAAAAAACTCTATACGCACAAACTAGAAAACCTAGAACAAATAGATAAACTCCTAAAAGCATACAACCTCCTAATATTGAACCAGGAAGAAATTAAAATTCTGAATAGACCAATGATGAGTTCTGTAATTGAATCAGTAATTAAATATTTAACAACCAGAAAAGCCTTGGATCGGAGAGATTCACAGATTAATTCTATAAGATATATTAAGAAGAGCTAGTACCAATTCTACTACAACTATTCAAAAAAACTGACAAGAAGCTACTCCTCCCTAACTCATTTTATGAGGCATCATCCTGATACCAAAATGTGGCAGAGACACATGAAAACAAAAACATCAGGCCAACATTCTTGATGAACATAGACACAAAAACCTCAACAAATTACTAGCATGAATCCAGAAGGGCAACAAAAAGCTAATACACCATGATCAAGTAGGCTTATATTCCTTGAATGCGAGGTTGGTTCAATCAATACATGTGATTTAACACCTAAACATAACTAAAAACCAAAACCACATGTTCATCTCAATATACGCAGAAAAGACTTCTGATAAAATTCAACATCCCTTCATGTGAAAAACCTTCAACAAATTAGACATTGAAGAAACACACCTAAACATAGTAAGAGTCATCTATGAAAACCTCACAGTAAACATCAATAAATAGGAAAAAGCTGGAAGCATTTTATTTGAGAACTGGAACAAGACATGGATTCTCATTCTCACCAGTCTCATTCAACATACTACTGGAAGTCTTAAGCCAAATCAATTTGGTAACAGAAAAAAATAAATAAATAAAATGCATTCAAATAAGCATAATGAAAGCCAAACTATCTCTTTTCACAGATAATATGATTAAATACCTAGAAAACCCCATAGTCTCTATTCAAAGGCCCCTAGAACTAATAAGCAACTTCCACAAAGTTTGACACTAAAATATCAGTTCACAGAAAACCACTAGAATTTGTATACACAAATTATGTCTAAACTGAGAGCCAAATCAGAATGCAATCTCATTCACTATAGCCACAAAAAGAATAAAATATCTAGGAATACAGCTAACCAGGGAGGTGAAACATCACAACAATGAGAATTACAAAACACTGCTGAAAAAAACAATACATTTTACAAACAAATGGAAAACATGCCATACTCATGGATAGAAAGAATTAACATTGTTAAAATACCTATATTTCCCAAAACAACTTACAGATTCAATAGTATGATTAGTAAACTGCCAAGGTAATTATTTACAGAATTGGGAAAAAATTGTTCTACAATTCATATCAATTCAAAAAAGAGCCCAAATAGCCAAAGAAATTCCAAGCAAAAAGAACAAAGGCAGAGGCTTTACACTACCTGACTTCAAACTGTAGTAGAAGGCTACAGTAACCAAACAGCACGGTACTGGTACAAAAACAGACACATAGGCCAATCGATCAGAATAGAGAGCACGTAAATAAAGCTGCACACCTACAACCATCTGATCTTTTAGTAAGTTGACGAAAAGAAGGAATAAGGAAGGAAACCCTATTCAGTCAATGGTGCTGAAATAGCTAGCCATAAGCAGAAGATCAAAACTGAATCCCTTCCTTTCACTATACAGAAAACAACTCAAAATTAATGAAAGACCTAAATGTAAGATCTAAAATTTTGAAAACCCTAGAAGAAAACCTAGGAAATATCATTGTGAACATAGGCCTTCATAAAGATTCCATGATCAATTCACCAAGAGCAATTGCAACAGAAACAAAAATTTACAAGTGGGATCTAATTAAACCAAAGAAGTTTGGCACAAAAGAAGAAATTATTAGCAAAGTACACAGACAACCTACAGAATAAAATAAAATACTTGCAAACCATGCATCTTACAAAGCCTAATATCCAGAATTTACAAGAAACTTTAACAAACCTTCAAGCAAAAAACAACTGCATTAAAAATGACCAATGGATATGAACAGATACTTCTCAAAGGAAGACTTACACACAGTCAGCAAGTATATGAAAAAATGTAGAACATCACTAATTATTAAAGAAATGGAAATAAAAACTGCAATGAGGTATCATCTCACATCAATTAGAATGGCTACTATTGAAGGATTAAAAAAAAAAAAGATGTTTGTGAAGCTGTAGAGAAAAAGGAACACTTATACACTATTAGTGGGAATGCAAATTAGTTTAGCCACTACAGAAAGCAGCTTGGAGATTAAAAACAACAACAACAACAACTTAAAACAGAACCATCATTTAATCCAGCATTCTCTTTATTTGATAGATACCCAAAGTAATATAAGTCATTCTACCTAAAAGGTATATGCATTCATATGTTCCATTCACAATAGTATTCACACCAGTATTCACAATGGTGAAGACATGGAATCAACCTAGTTTGCCCACCAATGGTATACTGGATAAATGATATGTGGTATACATACACCATGGAATGCTACAGAGCCACAAAATAGAATGAAATCGTATTCCTTTCTCAAACATGGAACTGGAGGCCATTATCTTAAGCAAATTAATGCAGGAACAGAAAACCAAATACTGCATGCTCACTGTGTGAGCTAAATATTGAGTACACATGGACACCAAGAGAGGAACAATAGACACCATGGCCTACTTGAGGGTGAAGAGTTGGCAAAGAGTGTGGGTCAAGAAACTTCATATTGACTACTATGTTCATTACTGGGTGATGGAATCATTTTAACACCAAACCCCAGGGACAAGCAGTTGACCCATGTAACATACTTGCACATATATCCCCTGAACTTATAATACAACTTGAAAGAAAAAAATAGTAAAAATTAAAACACGAATAAAATAATAAATTAAAATAAAATAAGAGTTCATAAGTAAGTCAGTAGCCATCTGAGGAACATTCACTTTGAGCAGGTTCTGAGTCATGAAGTTATAAATGAACATCGGTTTCCTACTTAATAGGTCATTGAGTAGCTGTGACCCATTCTTAATTTGTATGTAACCATTTTTTTTTACATATTTGTATCTACTTCATTTTCCCGTGAAACTTGCCAAATTGGTACACTTCAGTTTGAACTGATGTCTCTTATATGCTGTACCCTCTTTTTAAAAATTGAATTATCTTTCCTTCCACCTAGATTGTTCTCAAAGCATTTGTTTTTGCTGGACTTCCCCAACTTGACCATAAGATGGTAGCATTCCCTAACATATTACAGTGCAGTATAATTCCACTGTTGTCATCTACAGTTAAATCGCAAATAAAAAATAATAATAAGCAGCAACTGATTGCTCAAGATGTTTCTTAGCCCCTACTTTATTAAATCAGGAAAGTTTGAAGATTCTGGATCTATTTAAAGTAGAACATTTTCTGAAACCACTCACAATTCCAATTTAAACATTAAAGTCTGAGTTTTCCCTTGAAGAAAAGACTCATTCCCTCCCCGCTCCAAACTGCTCCCTAATAGAGATAATTAAATGTGTTTATATTAGGATTCAGTCCTGTTTTGTAAGATATAAGCTAAACTAGTGATTGATTGCGTGTGTTTAATTTGATCAATGATCCTAAGTGAGTTAATGTCTAGTTCCAAGATTGGAATGAGAGCAGATAATGTAATTTTTCACAAAAGTGAGTTAATGTCTAGTTCCAAGATAGGGATGAGAGCAGATAATGCACCTTTTTACAAATATACTAAAAATAATAAAAAGTCATTGAACATATATACTAACTTCTCTCATTTCCAGGGGAGGCATGCAGTGCCATGGATAAATATAGTTTATTAATCATCCAGTATTTGTTTAGAATCTACTCCTTATTCAAAAATAATTTCTTTATTTCAGGGGTAACAATATTTATATTCATTATGGTAATGTACTTACACTAAAATAATGTATTGATTTGCATTTTTCTAATGATCGGTGATGTTGAGCTTTCTCTTATATGATTGTTGGCGGTATGTGTTTCTTCTTTTGAAATGTGTCTGTTTCTGTTCTTTGCCAACTTTTTTATGGTTCTTTTTTATTTTCTTGTAAACTTGCTTACATTCCTCAGAAATGCTGGATATTAGACCTTTGCCAGATGAATAGTTTGCAAAAGTTTTATCTCATTCTGTAGGTTGCTTGGTCACTTTGTTGACAGTTTTATTTGCTATTCAGAAACTCTTTAGTTTTATTATATTCCATTTATCAATTGCTGCTTTTATTGTAATTGCTTTTGGCATCTTCATTATGAAATCTTTGCTTATTCCTATGTCCAGAATGATATTGCCTAGGTTGTCATCCAAAGTTTTCATAAATTTGGATTTCATATTTATGTATTTAATCTATCTTGAGTTAATTTTTGTATACGGTATAAGGAAGGACTCCAGTTCAATCTTCTGTGTATGGCTAGCCAGTTATCCCAGCACCAATTATTGAATAGGGAGTAATTTCCCCATTGTTTGCTTTTGTCAGGTTTGTGAAAAATCATATAGAATATAAATTGTTCTATTATAGAGACACATGCATGTGCCTGCTCATTGCAGCAGTATTAACAATAGCAAAGACATGGAGTCAACCTAAATGCACATTAATGATAAACTGGATAAAGAAAATATGGTACATATACACCATGGAATACTATACAGCCACATAAAAGGAGATTATATTATTTGCAGGAACATGGATGGAGCTGGAGGCCATTATTCTTAGCTAACTAACACAGGAGCAGAACACCAAATACTGCAGTTCTCACTTATAAGTGGGAGATAAATGATGAGAAAACATGGACACATAGAGGGAGACAACACACTGGGACCTATCAGAGGGTGGAGGTTGGGAGAAGCAGGAAGATTAGGAAAAATAACTAATGGCTACCAGGCTTAATACATCAGTGACAAAATAATCTGTACAACAATCTCTCATGACACAAATTTACCTATCTAAAACATCTGCACATGTACCCTGAATTTAAAAGTTAAATAAAATAATAGTGTATGCTTATGACAAATAGAAACAGACAATGTATAAAAGAGAAAATGTAAACCTTCTTTTCTCAAATCTCATTCTCCAGACATATTCACTATTAATATTTGGCATGTAGCCTGAGCAATAAAACTATATATGTAGATTTGTTCTTTAAAAGTTTAAAATCACATACACTATCATGTGCCTATATGCAGTATATCTGTTTGTATATAGAATATATACTTTTGCAAATTACAGTTTTATTTATAAAGTGAAATATTATTTATTTGTGTCTTAATTATAGCTAAATAGTGTATTACTGAACATGTAATGAGAAAAAGTACATATACCTAGCTTACTAAATTTTCAGGTCCTCATCCCAGCATTAATCTAATCTTTGCAATTATTTACTACTGTCTTTTGCTTTCGGTCTTTATATTAGTCCATTCTCGCAATGCTATAAAAATATTTGAGACTGGGTAATTTATAAATAAAAGAGACATAATTGGCTCATGGTTCCACAGGCTGTACAGGTAGCATGGCTGGGGAGGCCTCAGGAAACTTTCAATCATGGCGGAAGGCAAAGGGGAAGCTGGCATATCCTACATGGCCAGAGCAGGAGGAAAACAGAGAACAGGGTGAAGTACCATGAACTTTTAGACAATCACATCTCATGAGAACTCACTCATTATCACAAGAACAGCAAGGAGAAAATCTGCCTCCATGATCCAATCACCTTCCACCAGACCCCTTCTCCAACAATGAGGATTACAATTCCACATGAGATTTGGGCAGGGACAAAAATCCAAACCATATCAGTCTCTTCAGTGTTTGACTCTAGTTTCGCTAAATTATGTTAGCATTCTTCAGGTCTCTTGCTCTTCCCACTCTGGACCTCCCTAGGTAGGTGAGGCCCTGATCCAATCAGCTACCTTAGAATCTTAATATTTATTCTCTTACTTGGCTAATACCTTGGTCATGATAACCATAGCATATTATGAAAGAGAAAGTTAGACATTCTGGTAAACCAATAATTGTAAGAGTCCCTGTGAAAAGCAGAGGAGAAAGGAGAACATACCATAAACGGATGTATGCATTTCTGCTTAATTAGTGTAAATAATGGTGAAACTTATCACCATTACCTAGAAGTAAACTTTGCCCTACTCTTCTGTGCTATTTACGAGAAGCTTGGGAGTAAATAAACAAAAACTATTTGTGTAAGTGCAGCTGCAATTCTTTATAGACAATCAGGTTTATTTCCATTTGCCAAGTGGCTTGAGAAAGTATATTTTTTGTCCAGTTGAGGAAAATGGTAGGTCTGTCTTCTCAGCAACCCAGTAGCTCTAGACAAGATACTATGTTTTCCTGTTACCACTGGATGTTATTATAGGAGCTGATATGGTTTGTTTCTGTGTCCCCACCCAAATCTCATTTTCAATTGTAATCCTCAAGTGTTTAGGGGGGGACCTGTAATCCCCACGCGTCCAGGGAGAAAGTGATAGGTTCTTGGGGGAAGTTTTCCCCATGCTGTTCTTATGAAAATGAGTCAATTCTCACAAGATCCAATGGTTTAAAAGTGGGAGTTTCCTCTGCACTATCGCTCTCTCTCCTGCCACCTTGTGAAGAAGGTGCTTGCCTCCCCTTCACCTTCCCCCATGATTGTAAGCTCCCTGAGGTCTCCCCAGCCATGTGGAACTGTGAGTCAATTAAACTTCTTTTGTTTATAAACTAACCAGTCTCAGGTAGTATATTTATAGCAGTGTGAAAACAAACTAATATGGGAGCATTGAAATTTTTTCTGAAAAAAGAGTGATGTAGTTTAGTTTCTCTTTTATAAAGATAGCTTTGGCAGCAGTACAGTATATGAATTAGAGGAAAGCAATACTGGGATGCAGGAAACTGTTGGAATAGCTTATGAAGGAGAATCTGAAGACCTATACTAGGGCAGTGATGCTAAGAATAGAGAGGATAGAATGTATATCAGAGATATCATGAAGTTAAGATCAACAGAGGAGTGGCATCACCATTTATGTTCTTGATCAAGCAAAA
Source organism: Papio anubis (assembly GCF_008728515.1). NCBI lineage: Eukaryota > Metazoa > Chordata > Mammalia > Primates > Cercopithecidae > Papio > Papio anubis. Next base: position 68,628,770 of record NC_044996.1, read on the forward strand.
ATCTAGATATCATCTTGGTATCTCCCTTTCCTTAATCACCACATTCTGTCAATTAATATTTCCTCAATCCTGTCTTATAAACAAAATTTCAAATCCATACATTTTTGATTTCATTTCATGATTCATAAATTCTTTTGGGGGCATTTTAAATAAACCCATCTAAGTGAAAATGGTATACCAATTACAACTATCCTTTTACTCTGCCAGAAATAGGCACCATTCTCCTGCCAAGTCATAATTCCAAGATCTGTCAGAAAATGACACACAATGACTACATTTAGCATTTATGGCTATAAACTCCAAAAGCACAGAGATCATTCAATGGATTCTAGCCATAATACAATCTTTGAAACACCAAATAAAGAATTCGAGACACTGAATTTTAAGAAGCCCCAAACCAACACAAACAAATAAAAATCAGAATATAAATGGAAAATGTACTAAGGAGATAGATATTTATCTAAAAAATAACACTTCTGGAAATAAAAAAGATTAAAGGAATTACAAAATACAGGTGCAAGTCTTAACAATAGATCAAGTGAAAGAATCTTGGAGGGCTTGAAGACAGGTTTTTGAAATTAACTGAAACAAAAATGAAGGGAAAAAAAATCAGGAACTTCAGAGAACTCAAGTAAGATACATTGCAAGATGGACTTCATAAAGAACTATAGTCATCAAAGAATCTAAAGTTAATATGAAGGAAAAAACCATAAAAACTGCAAGAGAAAATTGTCTAATTACCAATAAAGGAAATCCCACTAGATTAACAGCACATTTTGCATCATAAAACTTACAATTCAGAAAAGATTGAGGTACCTTTTTAGACTTTTTATAAAGCCAACCATGAATTCTGTATCTTACTATAACCTTCCAAATGAAAAAATAAAATAAAATGAAATATTTTCCAGACACACAAATGCTAAGGGAATTTAAAAGCACTACACTGATCCGACAAGAAATGCTCAAGGGACTTCTAAACAAGGAACTGAAAAGTCTATATTAACCATAATCAAAACACATAAAAGTATAAAACTCACAGATCTTATAAAACAATTATACAATTAAGGCTACAAAGTAACTAGGTAACAGTTAACATCATGACAGGAACCAAACCTTACATGTCAATGTGAACTTAGAACACAAATTAAATCAATACCCAACTTAAAAGATATAGAATAACAGAATGGACTAAAAAATAGGATTAAACCATATTCTCTTTACAAAAAAATACATCTAACTGGTAAAAATGCTTATTGATGCGTGGAAAAGTGGTGAAAAAAATACCAAAGCAAAAGAGAGCAGGAGTAGCTATGTTTTCATCAGATAAAACAGACTTTATATCAACAATAGTATAAAAGAACAAGGTTATTATATAATTATAAATTAATTCATTCAACAAGAAAATATAAAAAACCTAAATATATGTGTACCCAAAACTGGAGCACTCAGATTCATAAAAGTACTAGTGGACCTAGGAAAAGATATAGACAGCAATACACTAATAGTGGGGGACTTCAACAGCCCACTGACACACTAGAAAAACAGAGGCAGAATATCAACAAAGAAATACTAGATCAAATTGGACTCCAAGTCAAATGAATCTAACAAATTTACAGAAAACCCTATTCAACAATTGCAGAATATAATTCTCATTAGTGCATGGAACATTTTGCAAAATAAACCATATGATACTCAAAGAAAAATAGTGACAATAAATTCCAAAAAATCAGAATCACATAGAGTGTCTTCTTACACTATGGTGGAATAAAACTAGAAGTAAATACCAAGATAAAGTCTTAAAACTATAAAATACATGACAATAAACCTTCTCATGATTGATCATTGTGTCCATGATGAAATCAAGATGCAAATTAAAAAGTGTTTTGAAAAGCATAAACATAGACACAACATACCAAAATCTCTGAAATACACCAAAAACAGTGCTAACAGGGAGAGTTTATAGCATTAAATTCCTACATTAAAAGGAGAGAAAAACCAGAAATTATAAATCTAACATTGCACTCCAAAGAACTGGACAAAGAAAATCAAACCAAACCCAAAGCTAGTAAAAGAAAAGAAATAACAAATAGCAGAAATGAAGTGAAGAAAAATTGATATAAAAATACAATACATGATATAAATAGACAAAAATTAGTTTCATTAAAAATACAAAATTGATAAAACACTAGCTAGACTAATAAAAATGTGGAAGAGAGAATATCCAAATAAACATAAAAAGGAGACACGACAACTGATTACACAGAAATACAAAAGATCATTAGAGACTACTATGAAATTCTCTGCACTCACAAACAAGAAAACAGAGAAAATGGATAAATTCCTGAAAACATACAACCTGTTCAGATTAAATTAGGAATACATAGAAATGCTGAAAGGACCAATAATGAATAATGACTAGTGAGATTTAATAAGTAATAAAAAATCACTCAACAACATACTCCCAAGCTTTTCTTTGTTGGGAGTTTTGTTATTACTGATTCAATCCCACTACTCATGAGTACACGTATTCACATGTTTTCATGTACTTGGGAGTATATGAATTCTTCCAGACATGCAAAGAACTTGTACCAATCCTACTGAAACTTTTCTAATCAACTGAGAAGGAGGAAAACCAGTAAAGGACACAACTAAAAAGAAAATTAAAGATCAATATCCCTGATGAGGATAGTTGCAAAAATTATCAACAAAGTCTAGCAAACCAAATCCAAAAACCTGTTGAAAACGTAAAACACCATGATCTCATGGATTTTATTCCAGGCATGCGAGGATAGTTCAACACACATAAGTCAATAAATAATTTACCACATAAGCAGCACTGAAAAAAAAAAAAGGTGTGGTCATCTCAATTGATGCAGAAAAGCATCAGATATAATTTAACATTCTTTCATAATAAATACCCAAAACAAAGTCAACATAGAATGAACATACCTGACAAGGATAAAATCCATATATGAAAACTCATAGCCAACATTATACTGAATGGAGAATACTTGAAAGCATTTCCATTAAGAACTGGAACAGGCCGGGCGCCGGTGGCTCAAGCCCAGGTCCCAGCACGGGAGGCCGAGACGGGCCGGATCAATGAGGTCAGGAGATCGAGACCATCCTGGCTAACACGGTGAAACCCCCGTCTCTACTAAAAATACAAAAACAGCCGGGCGGGTGGCGGCCAGCCTCCAGCTACCGAGGCTGAGGGCGTGGAGAATGGCGCGTAACCCAGGAGGCGAGCTTGCAGTGAGCCGAGATCGCTGCCAACGACTCCAGCCTGAGACACAGCGAGACTCCGCTCAAAAAAAAAAAAAAAAAAAAAGAACTGGAACAAGAAAAGTCTATCCACTTTCACCACTCCTGTGCAACATAGTACTGGAAGTCACAGACAGAACTATTCAGCAAGAGAAAGAAAAAAAAATGCATCTAAATTGAGAGAGAAAAAATGAAATGATTTGTTTTGGTAGATATGACCTTAGAAAACGTGAAAGAATCCTCACAAGACTCCCGAATTTGATAAATGAATTAAGTAAAGTCTCAGGATACAAAATCAACATACAAAATTAGTAGCACTTCTATACACCAATAACTACCAGGATGAAATCCAAATCAAGGAATCTGTCCCATTTACAACAGCTGCAAAATATCCAAAGCACCACACAGTACAATTAATGTAAGAGGTAAAACGTCTCTAAAAGAAAAACTATAAAACACCAAATAAAGAAATAATACATCATATAAACAGAGAGGAAAACATCCCATGCTCATGGATTAGAAGAATCAATATGGTTAAAATGACCAAACTGCCAAAAGTAATGTACAGATTCATTGCAATTCCTATCAAAATGCCAGTGTCATTTTTTACAAAATCAGAAAAGAATTATTCTCAAATTTATATGGAACCAAAAAAGACCCGATATAGCCAAATCAGTATTAAGCAAAAAGAACAAAGCTAGAGGCATCACATTATTTGACTTCAAATTATATCACAAGATGTAGTAATCAAAACAGCATGCAGCCAGGTGGGGTGGCAGTGAAACCCCGTCTCTACTAAAAATACAAAAAAATTAGCCAGGCATGGTGGCGGGTGCCTGTAGTCCCAGTTACTTGGGAGGCTGAGGCAGGAGAATGGTGTGAACCTGGGAGGCGGAGCTTGCAGTGAGCCGAGATTGTGCCACTGCACTCCAGCCTGGGCTACAGAACAAGACTCTGTCTCAAAAAATAAAAATAAAAAAATAAAAAATAAAAGCATGCTACTGGTATAAAAATAGGTACATAGATCACCGGAACAGAATAGAGACTGCAGAAAAAATGCCTCACACCTTCCACTAATGTATCTTTGATAAAGTAGGCAAAAACAATGGAGAAAGGATACCCTGTTTAATATACGGTGTTTGAAAAGTTGGATAGTCATAGGCAGAAGAATAAAAGTGGATCTCTATCTCTCATCATATACAAAATTCAACTCAAAATGGATTAGTGACTTAAATGTAAGATCTGAAACTAAAATTTCTTGAAGAAAACCTAGAAAAAACTCTTCCCAACACTGGCCTAGGCAAAGAATTTATGACTGAGATCTCAAAAGCAAGTGCATTGAAAACAAAAGTAGAGAAATGAGACTTAATTAAACTGAAAAGCTTTTGCACAGCAAAATAAATAATCAACCAAATAAAGAGTCAACCTACAGAATGAAAGAGAATATTTGCCAATTATGCATCTGAGAACAAACTTTCCTGTGTTTTCATGGAACTAATTAGTAATTATTTTCTTCTAGGAAAATAGCCTCTTTTGTCATTTCCTATAAGGCAGGACTAGTGGTGATAAAATCCCTTAGCTGTTTGTTTTTTGTTTTGTTTTTGTCTGAGAAATTCTTTATTTCTCCCTCGTTTCTGAAAAACAGCTTTTCTGGGCAAAGTATTCTTGGTTTACAGTCTTGTTTTGCTTTTAGCACATTCTTACAATTTCTTGGCCTACAAGGTTTCTGTAGAGAAATTCTCCAATAGTCATATTGGTGCTCCCTTATATGTGATATGCTTATATTCTATTGGTGCTTTCAGAATTCTTATTTGTCTCTGGGTTTTGATAGCTTCATTTTAATATGTCTTAGTGAACTCTTCTTTGGGTTAAATTTTATTGGAGAATTCTGAGCTTCCTATACCTAGATATTTACATCATTTCCCAGATTTGGGAAGTTTTCAACTATTACTCCTTTAAATAAGCTTTCTGGTATAAATTCTCTCTCTTCTCCTCATATAAATACAGTTAGCTCTCTATATTTGCAGGTGCTGCATCAACATATTCAACCAATCATGGATAAAAAATATTTAAGAAAAGGAAAAATAACAAAACATCAATAAAAAAAATATAGTACAACAAGTGTTTGCATGACATTTACGTAGTGTTAGGTATTATAAGTAATCTAAAGATGATTTAAAGTATATGGAACAATGTTCTCAGGTTATAGGCAAATACTATAATATTTTATGTAAGAGACTTAAGCATCCATAGAGTTCAGTATCTCTGAGGCATTCCAAAGCCAATTTCACAAGGATATCAAGGGGAAAACATATTATTATTGGGATGTTCGCTTTCTTGAAGGTGTGCCATAAATCCTGTAGACTTTCAATTCTTTTTATTTTATCCTCTGACTAAATGATTTCAAATGACATTTCCTTGAGTTTATTTATTCTTTCTTCTGCTAAATCTAGTCTTCTGTTAAAGCTTTCTATTGCAATTTTAATTCAGCCTTTTTCTCCTTCAGCCCCAAAATTACTGCTTTTTAAAAAATAGTAATATTTGTAATCTCTTTGATTAGTTTCTCATTTTGTTTTTGTGTTGGTTTCCTGATTTTATTAAATTTTTTATACATGGTCTCTTGTAACTTGCTGAGTTTCTTTAAAACAATTTTTAAGTGGGTCCTATGCACTTTCAGATTTATTTTTGTTCATGAATAGTTGCCAAATTGTTTATCTTTGTTGAGGAAATAAAGACTATCTCATACTCCACCATCATGCACTTATAGTTTCCATCTCTTTGTTCGTTATTGTATTTTTGGCTTTTGCATTCTTTATATGATTTTATTTAGATTTCTCTCAATATTTTCTTTTACCTTGTCAAACATCTTTAACACAGTTATTTTACATTTATTGTGAGGTAGCTCATAGAGCTGCATTCCTTTAGGTTGGTTTCTTGGGTTTTATTTTGCTCCTTTCATTGAGCCATGTTTTCCTGTTTCTTTGTGTACCTTATAATCTTTTGTTGAGATTTGGGCATTAGAAAACCACCATCTCTCCCAGTATTTAAAGTATAGCTTTGTACAGGGGACACCATTCACTAATCAGCCTGTTAGGGGTTCTATGAACTCTCAAATATTTTCTGAAAATGTGTCATTTTGGGGCTTGTGCATGTGCTTTTACCAGTCTCAAATTTCCTAAACTGTCTGCCCTTGCTTCTTCTGGTGTAATCTCTTGCTCCCTCTGGTGTTTGCCTGGGGAGCTGCAGTTCTAACCTGCTGGGTGCTCAACTGTTTTCAATGACTCCCAAACTAGGTCTCCAATCTATTCAGTACTCTATGTCAGGCAAAATAAAAAATCATCACTCTAGTAATCTCTAGACAAACCAGAACATTGGATACATGGTCCACTCTTGTTTTCATCCTGAAAGATGGGCCCTAGTATGGGGGGTTTCTTTCCAGTTGTAAAGTTTTCTACCCCTTTCACTAAAATGTCTTGTTGATTTTGTGTTGACTTGTGTGCCTTAGCTTTTCAGCTGTTTTCTAGAATTCTCAAAAAGGTATTCTTGTCTATGTTTAGTTGTTATCCTGGTGCCTCTGTGGGGGAAATAAAGACCTGGAGCTACTTAGTCTGTCATCTTGCTGATCAGACAACTGATTTTTGACAATGGCGCAAAGGAACCTCAGATGAATACATTTTATATATATAAACAGTGATTCTGGAATATTTGTATGAAAAATATAAACCTCGACCATCACCTTATAGCATGTACAAAAGTTAACTTGAAATAAATCATAGTTCTAAATGTAAACTTAAACCATAAAACTTCTAAAATACGACATTAGAAAAAGTTTTTCTTACCTTGAATTATGTAAAGGATTTTCAGATGTGAAATCAATAGCATTATCTGTTAGAAGATACAATGACAAATTAGGCATTATCAAAATTAAAAATGACTTCTCTTTGAAAGACATTGTTGATAGAATAAAAAGAGAAGCCACATATGGAGATAAAGTATTTGTGAACTCATGGATTATAAAGGATCTGCATCCAGAATATGAAAAACAAGTTCTCAGAGTTCAATAATGATAAAACGAACAACCCAGTATAAATGAATCAAATAATTAAATAGATACTTCAATATAGAGGAAATGAAGATGAAAAATAAGCAATAAAAACAAAGATAAACAGCTGGAACTTAATTGAACTGAAAAGCTTTTGCACAGCAAAAGGAACAGTCAGCAGAGTAAACAGACAACCTACAGAGTGAGAGAAATTCTTCAAAATCTATACATCTGACAAAGGACAAACATCCAGAATCTACAACAAACTCAAATAAATTAGCAAGGAAAAAACAATCCCATCAAAACGTGGGCTAAGGATATGAATAGACTATTCTCTAAAGAAGATACACAAATGGCCAACAAACATGAAAAAATGCTCAACCTCACTAATGACCAGGGAAATGCAAATCAACACCACAATGCGATGCCACTTTACTCTTGCAAGAATGGCCATAATCAAAAAATCAAAAAATAATAGATGTTGGTGTGGATGTGCTGAACAGGGATCACTTCTTCACTGCCAGTGGGACTGTAAACTAGTACAATCACTATGGAAAACAGTGTGGAGATTGCTTAAAGAACTGAAAGTAGAAGTACCATTTGATCCAGCAATCCCACTACTGGGTATCTATCCAGAGGAAAAGAAGTCATTATACAAAATGTTAATTGCACACAAATGTTTATAGCAACACGATTCACAATTACAAAAATGTGGAACCAACCCAAGTGCCCATTAATCAATGAGTGGATGAAGAAACTGTGATATATATATATATATATATCTACACACACTATGGAATACTACTCAGTCATAAACATGAACGAATTAATGGTATTCACAGCGACTTGGATGACATTGGAGACGATTATTCTAAGCCAAGTAACTCAGCAATGAAAAACCAAATATTGAATGTTCTCACTCGTAAGTGGGAGCTAAGCTATGAGAATGCATAGGTATAAGAATGACAATGGACTTTGGGGACTCAGGGAAAAGGATTGGAAGGGGGTGAGGAGTAAAAAACTACCAATTGGAAGCAGTGTATACTGCTCGAGTGATGGGTGAACTGAAATCTTACAAATCACCACCAAAGCACTTATTCATGTAACCAAATACCACCTGTTTCCCAATAACCTATGGAAGTAAAAATTTAAAAACAAAAGAATCAAAAAATCCTGCTAACTGCTAATAGTAAATATTTACTTTCTTCATTATTTGTATGATGTTCAATGTTTTTAAAAAAATTGTTTGGTTTTATTTTCTTATTATGAAAGTATTATATTCTTAGCACAGAACATGTAAAAGAAAGCAAAGTCTCCTACAGCTTTTTGTACTATTTTTTTTTATTTTCTCTGTGTGTGTGTATGTGTGTGCATGTGCATGTGCACTCACGCACATGACTGTGTGTTAAAAACTCTAAACGTAAGATCTACCCTCTTAGCAAATCTTTAAATATACATTTATATTCACTTTGCAAATGTTTTACCCTGCTTTTTTCTTTTGAAAATTGACCTTTAAATTTTATTGTTTAAAAACAGTTTCCTATTCCATTCTCCATTTCTATAATATCAACTTTCTTATTTTTTTGCACAGGAGGGTGATTATAGTTAACAGTAAGGTATTATATGTTACATAATAGCCAGATGAGAGGTCTTTGAATGTTCTCACCATAAAAAATGATAAATGCATAAGGTGCTGGTGTTAATAATTCTGTTTTGATCATATTACAACATATGCATGTATTGAAACACCAAATTTTATCCCATAAAATTGTACAATTAGAATATGTTAACTAAGAAAAAGAAACAGTTTATAATCATATAAAAAGGTGTATAAAGTAAAAAACAAAACAAAACAAAACAAAAAACAGAGTAGCCACCTAACACAGATCAAGAGATCCTGAGTTTAGCCAAGGCCATGATTAAATTAGATGTCTATGATGTGTTGGGAAGAAAATGAGTATAATTTGCATATGAGAGGAAAATAAATGATAACACTCAATAGTGCAAATCATGGTAGATTGGTTGTTCTTACTACTTTAAATATTATCTCCCCTTTAAAAAATATCTCCCATACCATTTGTCATGTGACCTCATATATACTCCAAGTAGAGTAGATGCAGTATACCTTCCTATGCAAGTAGATTATATCTGAGGAAATACTTAAACCTGACTGGGAACCCTAAACAAGAGATACCTAAAGCTTATCCACAGATCTGTGAGAAGGAAAAATAGCCATTACTTGGTATATGCTACTTAGATTGTGGGGTTTTTTTTTTAAATGGAGCATTATCATAGAAATAATACAAGATGAGAACTACCTTGAATTTCACATCTAGACAGACAGTGCTTGAGATGGCCTCAGAAATTTATCAGTAGCCTCAGAGTAGAGTGGGTGAGTAGCCAAAGATTTTCTCTGGGGGGAGTACAGAGTAACTGAAACAGGGGTAGATTTAAAGAGGCCCTGATGAAGCGAGGGATGATGTAGCTGTGACCTATGAGGATAGACAGAGAACCCGATGGGTGAGTGCACATTATAACACATTAGTGGGTTTCAATGGTGACAGAAGACCAGATACTGCCATTCTTCCTGTGATGCTGTGACTTAATGTATCCCCTTTCCCAGAAAATAAATATAATTCTAGGGTGAAGGAAGCAATGAGATGGGTGGACTCCTAAATTAAGAAAAACACACAGAATTAACTGAGATTAAATTTTTGCCAACAAGAACGAGAGGAATTTGAATTAGAAATAAAGTTCAATTATTTATATAAAAAGCTGATATAAAGAAAGAAAGTTAAATTTATTGTTAACCTGTGCTGATACCCTGGGGCTCATAAAACATAGCCATATTAAATTAAATTAAAGAAAGGAGTTGAAATAATGACACTAAATCAAATACTCTTATAATAAAGGACATCAGTTTGAAGAGAAAGTGCCGAGCTCCACAGATGGAAGCAGTAACATCAACATAGATGTTATTGAAATAATGTAAAAAAAGAATTGTTCGATGAAAAATTGAAAGTATTTTGAAATGATACAGAGTATATAATTTATTGCTTATGCTGCAAGGAAAACAGGTAATTTTCTCAAAATTATACCCTAAAAGTGACATTCTTGTGTGCCTTGGGTTACAGTGTTAATACTAATTGGGTCTTTGACTACATACTATTTCCATTACTGTTTTCCATTGTATGCACAGTCTTTTGTTTTTATTATTTCCAGGTTGGAGAGACCTGTTTAGGTGATTAATGTTTTGCTTCTCCTTCTCCATTCTCCTCTCTCCTTGCTTCTTGTCTCCGGTCATCATAAACTCGAACTACTGAGTCTCAGAAAGGTAGTATCTAATTCAAAATGTTTGATGACAAATTCAGGACCTTGGCTACTTCTCTGTGATAATTTTGACCTTATTTTATTAAGGCATACTAATACACACATCTTCTCTTCCATATTTTAACACATAATTTTGCATGTTTAGTTTTCATGAACATGTTTATTTTTTAAGCCATAGAGTACATGTGTTAAAAAACTCAAGAATCATGTCCAGCTTTTGGCCAAAATGAAGTAATAGGTACTGGAATTACTCAAACATTAGATACCAGGCAACAAAGGACAATAATTCATAAAAGATGAGAAACAAATGAGGTGAGCACTATGCTGCAGCTTGCTTCTTTGAGAGAGTTTTCAGGCTTTAGTTCTAGGGTGAGAAGCTTAGATGAAGTCTGGCAGATTCTCTGATTTGCAGAGATGTTTCTGAGAGTCTAGGCATGCAAAAGCAACCGTAATTAAGAGAACAAAATACCAAAGAAGAGAGAAATACTTGAGAGAGGACTCCAAAGAATGACAGTAGAGATTTATTCTTCTAAATATATCAGGGGTTTCATACTGAGCTAGAATATGTGAACATACATGGTTCTAAGTCGTTTTGGATGTAAAGAGTATTAACAAGTATTAGAGGGCAGAATACTTGGAGCTCATATAGGATTGGAAATAGTGCCTATTCTCACTAGCCAGAATGGAAAACCTCATAATTTATTGGACGTGAGAGAATACTTAGAAGGGTTTTGTATGATAAGAAAAAATGATGCCTAGCTTAAATTCTGCTCTGATTATGACTGAAAAACCTGAAAAGCACAATTCAAAAAAGGAAACTGCTTCAGTCAACCTCCTTACGTTCCAGAACAACGCTCAAGACTGTTATAGGAATACAAAAATGTCCAGCACCCAACAAGGTGAAACTTACAATATTAGGAGTCCAAATAAAAATGATCAGCATGCAAAAAAGCAGTAAAAGACTACCCATAATGGGAGGTGGGGAGGAGTCAATCAATAGAACCTGACCCAGTATTGATACAGATGATAGAATTAGTTGACAAGGCCATTAAAACCATCATTATAACTATATTCCACATGTTAAACAAACTAAAAGAAAGAAAAGAAAGATACAGCACATTGAGTAGTGTTATGGAAAGAAAGGCAAAAAAAAAAAAATTAAAGAAATTGTAGCCAAAATTTTCCCAAATTGTTAAAAACTATAAATTTACAAATCAAATAATAACAACAAACCCAATGAAAGAAAACATGCAAAAACTACTTCAAGATACACAATAATGTAACTGTTTAAAAATATAGGTAGAGAAAATCTTAAAAGTTACCAGATAAAAAGGCATGTTACATACAGGGGCAAAAGCTAAACATAAGAGCAGATTTCTTTTTTTTTTTTTTTAATTTATTTATTATTATACTTTAAGTTGTAGGGTACATGTGCATAACGTGCAGGTTTGTTACATATGTATACCATAAACAATGCAAGCTAGAGTACATTGGAGCAACATACTTAAAGTTTTGAAAGAAAAGATATTGTTCCCTTAGAATTATGTTCCCCCAAGCTTTATTGATGTATTATTGACAAAAAAATTCATATATTTAAAGTGTATGAATTGGTGGTTATACATATGTATACATTGTGAAATGATTACCAAAATCAAGCCAATTAATAACACATCCACTACCTCATAGTTACTATTTATGTGTGTGTGTGCCTGTGTGTATGTGTGTGGTAAAGACTCTTGGGATCAATTCTTTAAGGAAACTTCAAGGGTACAATACAGTATTAACTATACTCAACATGCTGTAAATTACATCACCATAGCTCATTCATCTTATAACTGAAAACTTGTACACTTGGATCAACATCTCCCCATTTCTCCTGCACTCCTGTATAGCTCCTGGTAATTATCTTTCTATTGTGCTTCTATAAGATTGATATTTTGGGATTCTACATATATTTGAGATCATACAGTATTTGTATTTATTTGTCTAACTTATTTAGCAAAATATATTTCAGTTTCACCTATTTTGTCACAAATGACATAATCTCCTATATATGATGTGTACATATATAATTATGCTAATGTAATATGTTATATGAATGTATAAATACTTATATATCAATTTTAGCCTATAAATAATTCAATTTTAATTTTGTAAGTATTTAATATATTAATTAATTCCATTCATTAATTGATGGACAATTAAGTTGTTGCATGTCCTGGCTATTGTGAAAAATGCTGCAATAAACATGGAAGTATAGGTGAAACAATATTAGGAATCCAATCTCTTCTAGATATTAATTTTATATTGTTTTGTTATCTACCCAGAATTGGGATTGCTGGATCATATAGTAGTTATGATTTTAATTTTTTCAGGAAACTTTATATTGTTTTTCATAGTGGCTGCATTATTTTACATACTCACGGACAGTATACAAGAGTCCCCTTTTCTCTATATCCTTGCCAACATCTGATACCTTTTGTCTTTTTCATTATAGTCATCCTAAGTTGTGAGTTGATAGGTCACTGTGGTTTTGATTTGCATTTTATGATAATTAGTAATGTTGAACACCTTTTCATACACTTTCTGTCTGTTTGTATGTCTTCTTTGGGAAAAAAAAAAGTCTATTTAGGTCCCTTTGCTCATTGTTTAATCACATTAGTGGTCTTTTTGGTATTGAGTTGTTTGCTATTGTGTTCCTTAAATATTTTCAATATTAAATCCTTATTGGATATATGATTTGCAAATATGTTATCCCATTTCAAGGTTTTTAAGTCCATCTTTGGAGGAATGGATGGGTTCGCCTTCTGCCAGGTTCCTGGGTGTACAGAACTGCCCCTGTACCATGGCCGAGTGAGACGAGCTGAGTCGCAGGGTTGCTTCAGAATCTTCTGAGGTCAGTGGCCCTGCCTCTAGGTATACAAACAAGCATTTCTCCTGGCAGATTCCTCAGTAGGCAGCACTTCTTCCAAATCACAATGAGAAGGAGCTAGAGCTTCGTTAAATGGACTCCTTTGAATCTGTAGTTAAACTGGAATTTACCAGCCTGCCTGTAGGAGCATGAACAGATGCATCTTCTACTTGGTGTCTGGATGGGCAGGACTATTCTTAGACCATTGCTGAGAGAGGCTGAAGCTAGATCATGGGCTGCTTCAGATTTCACACCTGGGACTGAAGTTGGCAGGCCTATTACCTAAGGCATGGGAAGACACGGTGCCTCCTGGGTCTCTACAAGGAGGTTACTTGTGGCAAAACTAAGGCAAAACAAGGCTATAGGTGAATACGCAGGTAGAAAGAATTATTTCTGAATTTGTGGCTAGGACCATGGCCAACAAGCCTGCCACCAGGACCTAGAACTACCTTCTTAGAAGAATTCTTTTTGGTCTTGTACTCCACCAGGGTTTCACAATATTTTGCCAGGATCTGAAAGCTCCTACAAAAGCACGTTTGCACATGATGTTTGCCATTTTATTGTTGCTGTGGGAGGATATAATTGGAAAACCTGATATAGTTTGGATATTTGTCTCTCCAAATCTCATGTTGAAATATGATTTCCAACTTTGAGGTGGAGCCTAGTGGAAGGTGCTTGGTTCATGGGGGCAGATCCCACATGAACAACTTGGTGCCCTGCCCATGGCAATCAGTGAGTTCTTGCTCTATTAATTCACATGAGAGCTGATTGTTTAAAAGAGCCTAGCTCCTACCCTCTGTCTGGCTTCCTCTTTTGCCATGTGACATGCCAGCTCCATTTGCCTTCCAACATGAATAAAAGCTTCCTGAGACTCTCACCAGAAACTGAGCAGATGCCAGTGCCATGCTTCTTCTACAGTCTGTAGAAACATGAACCTAATAAACCTGATTTGTCTATAAATTGCCCAGTCTCGGGTATTCTTTTTACTCCATAAAAGTATATTTTAAAGATGAAGAAAGAATAAAATTTTTTTTTTAAAACACACAAGAGCTGAAAGAATGTATCACAAAGAAACTTGGAGTACAAAACATGTTAAAGATAGTGTTTCAAGCAGAAGACCATTGGCCTCAGCTAATATGTGGAAATTCTAATCTACATCAGAAGATGAGAGCACTGGAAGTAATAAATATATGGTTAAAGTTAATCACTTTTGTATTACTTAAATTTCTTTTTTTAACGTTTATTTTAGGTTCTGGAGTACATGTGCAGGGTTGCTATATAGGTAATCTCATGTCAAGGGGGTTTGTTGTACAGATTATTTTGATACCCAGGTTTTAAGCCTAGTATCCATTTTTTAATGTTTCCTGATCCACTCCCTCTTCCCAACCTCCACTCTCCAGTAGGACCCAGTGTCTATTGTTCCCTCTATGTGTCCATATATTCTCATCATTTATCTCCCACTAATAATTAAGAACATGCAGTATTTTGTTTTCTGCTCCTACATAAGTTTGGTAAGAATAATGGCCTTCAGCTCTATCCATGTTCCTGCAGGGGACGTAATCCTGTTCTTTCTTATGGCTGCATAGTATTCCATGGTGTATATGTACCAAATTTTCTTTATCTAATCAAACGTAGATGGGCATTTAGGTTGGCTCCATGTTTTTGCTATTGTGAATTGTGTTGCAATAAACATATTTGTGCATGTGTCTTTTTCATAGACTGGTTTGTATTCCTTTGGGTATATACCTAGTAATGGGATTCCTGGGTCAAATGGTATTTCTGTTTTTAGATCTTGAAGGAATCACCACACTGATTTCCAAGCTGGTTGAAATAATTTACCCTCCCACCAACATTGCGTAAGTGTTGCTTTTCCTTCGTAACCTAACCAGCATCTGTTATTTTTTGATTTTTTAGTAATAGCCATTCTGAGAGATGTGAGAATTTAAGTTCATTATAGATACTGACTCTTAGACCTTTGTTAGATGCATACTTTGCAAAAATTTTCCCACATTATTTAGATTATCTGATTACTCTGTTGATAGTTTCTTTTGTTGTGCAGAAACTTTTTAGTTTAATTAGATCTCATTTGTCCATTTCTGCTTTTGTTGAAATAGTTTTTAGTGTCTTTGTCATGAAATCTTTGCCCATTCTTATTTCCACAATGGTATTTCCTATGTTGTCTTCTAGGGTTTTTATAGTTTTGGGTTTTATTTTTAAGTCTTTAATTCATCCTAAGTTAATTTTTTATATGGTGTAAAGTGGAGGCCCAGTTTCAATCTTTTGCACAGCTAGCCAGTTGTCTCAGCACCATTTATTGAATAGGGAGTCCTTTACCCACTGCTTCTTTTCATCAGCTTTGTTGAAGATCAGCTGGTTGTAGGTGTGCAGCCTTATTTCTGGATTCTGTATTCTATTTCATTGGTCTATATGTCTGTTTTTGTCCCAGGACGATACTGTTTTGGTTACTGTATCTCTGTAGTATAGTTTGAAGATCAGTAGCATGATACCTCCAGCTTTGTTCTGTTTGCAGAGAATTGCCTTGGCAAATCAGGATTTTTTTTTGGTTTTATAACAATTTTATAATAGATTTTTCTAGTTCCATGAAGGATGTCATTGGTAATTTGATAGGAATAGCATTGAATCTATAAATTGCTTTGGAAAGTGTAGCCATTTTAATAATATTTATTCTTCCATTTTAATAATATTGATGCTTCCTATCCACAAGCATGGAATGTTATTCCATTTATTTGTGTCATGTCTGATTTCTTTGAACAAAGTTTTGTTGTTCTTATGGAAGAGATCATTCATTTCTTTGCTTAGCAGTATTCCTAGTTTTTGTTTGTTTGTTTGTTTGTTTTTTAAACTTTTGGTGGCAATTGTGAAAGGAATTGTGTTCCTGATTTTGTTCTCAGCTTCACTGGTGTTGTTGCATATAAATGTTACTAATATTTGTTTGTTGATTTTGTATCCTAAGACAACACTGAAGTTATTTGTCAACTTAAGGAGCTTTTGGGCTGAGACTACAATGTTTTCTAGATACAGAATCATGTCATCTGCCAAGAGGGATAGTTTGACTACCTCTATTCCTATTTGAATGTGCTTTTTTAAAATATATACTTTAAGTTCTAGGATACATGTGTTCTTTGCTACATATGTATACATGTGCCATGTTGTTGTGCTGCACCCATTAACTCATCATTTATATTAGGTATATCTCCTAATGCTATCCCTCCTCGCTCCCCCCACCCCACGACAGGCACCGATGTGTCATATTCCCCTTCCTGTGTCCAAGTGATCTCATTGTTCAATTCCCACCTATGAGTGAGAACATGCGGTGTTTTGCTTTCTGTTCTTGTGATAGTTTGCTGAGAATGATGGTTTCCAGCTGCATCCATGTCCCTACAAAGGACATGAACTCATCCTTTTTATGGCTGCATGGTATTCCATGGTGTATATATGCCGCATTTTCTTAATCCAGTCTATCATTGATTGACATTTGGGTTGGTTCCAAGTCTTTGTTATTGTGAATAGTGCCACAATTAACATACATGTGCATGTGTCTTAATAGCAACACAATTTATAATCCTTTGGGTATATACCCAGTAATGGGATGGCTGGGTCAAATAGCATTTCTAGTTCTAGATCCTCGAGGAATTGCCACACTGTCTTCCACAATGGTTGAACTAGTTTACAGTCCCACCAACAGTATAAAAGTGTTCCTATTTCTCCACATCCTCTCCAGCACCTGTTGTTTCCTGACTTTTTAATGATTGCCATTCTAACTGGTGTGAGATGGTATCACATTGTGGTTTTGATTTGCATTTCTCTGATGGCTAGTGATGACCAGCATTTTTTCATGTGCCTGTTGGTTGTATGAATGTCTTCTTTTGAGAAGTGTCTGTTCATATCCTTTGCCCACTTTTTGATAGGGTTGTTTGTTTTTTTCTTGTTAATTAGTCTGAGTTCTTTGTAGGTTCTGGATATTAGCCCTTTGTCAGATGAGTAGATTGTAAAAATTTTCTCCCATTCTATAGGTTGCCTGTTCACTCTGATGGTAGTTTCTTTTGCTGTGCAGAAGCTCTTTAGTTTAATTAGATCCCATTTGTCAATTTTTTTCTTTTTTTTTTTTTGTTATACATTAAGTTCTAGAGTACATGTGAAAACATGCAGGTTTGTTACATATGTATACATGTGCCACGTTGCTGTGCTGCACCCATTAACTCGTCATTTACATTAGGTATGTATCCTAATGCTATTCCTCCCCACTATCCCCTCCCCACAATAGGACCTGGTGTGTGATGTCCTCCTTCCTGTGTCCAAGTGAGCTCATTGTTCAATTCCCACCTATGAGTGAGAACATGTGGTGTTTGGTTTTCTGTTCTTGCAATAATTTGCTGAGAATGATGGTTTCCAGCTGCATCCATGTCTCTGCAAAGGACATGAACTCATCCTTTTTTATGGCTGTATACTATTTCATGTGGTTGTATATGTGCCACATTTTCTTAATCCAGTCTGTCACTGATGAACATTTGGGCTGATTCCAAGTCTTTGCTATTGTGAATAGTGCTGCAGTAAACATACATGTGCATGTGTCTTTACAGCAGCATGACTTATAATCCCTTGGGTATATCCCCAGTAATGGGATGGCTGGGTCAAATGGTATTTCTAGTTCTAGATCCTTGAGGAATCGCCAAACTTCTTTCCACAATGGTTGAACTAGTTTACAATCCCACCAACAGTGTAAAAGTGTTCCTATTTCTCCACATCCTCTCCAGCACCTGTTGTTTCCTGCCTTTTTAATGATTGCCATCCTAACTGGTGTGAGATGGTATCTCATTGTGGTTTTGATTTGCATTTCTCTGATGACAAGTGATGATGAGCATTTTTTCATGTGTCTGTTGTTTCATTTTTTCATATTTTCATGTCTCTGTTTAAAATGTCTTCTTTTGAGAAGTGTCTGTTCATATCCTTTGCCTACTTTTTGATGGGGTTGTTTTTTTCTTGTAAATTAGTTTGAGTTCTTTGTAGGTTCTGGATATTAGCCCTCTGTCAGATGAGTAGATTGCAAAAATTTTCTCCCATTCTGTAAGTTGCCTGTTCACTTTGATGGTAGGTTCATTTGCTGTGCAGAAACTCTTTAGTTTAATTAGATCCCATTTGTCAATTTTGGCTTTTGTTGCCATTGCTTTTGGTGTTTTAGACATGAAGTCCTTGTACATGCCTATGTCCTGAATGGTATTCCCTAGGTTTTCTTCTAGGGTTTTTATGGTATTAGGTCTAACATTTAAGTCTCTAATCCATCTTGAATTAATTTTCATATAAGGAGTAAGGAAAGGATCCAGTTTCAGCTTTCTACTTATGGCTAGCCAATTTTCCCAGCACCATTTATTAAATAGGGAATCCTTTCCCCATTTCTTGTTTTTCTGAGGTTTGTCAAAGATCAGATGGCTGTAGATGTGTGGTATTATTTCTGAGGGCTCTGTTCTGTTCCATTGGTCTATATCTCTGTTTTGGTACCAGTACCATGCTGTTTTGGTTACTGTAGCCTTGTAGTATAGTTTGAAGTCAGGTAGCGTGATGCCTCCAGCTTTGTTCTTTTGGGTTAGGATTGTCTTGGCAATGCGGGCTCTTTTTTGGTTCCATATGAACTTTAAAGCAGTTTTTATCCAATTCTGTGAAGAAAGTCATTGGTAACTTAATGGGGATGGCATTGAATCTATAAATTACCTTGGGCAGTATGGCCATTTTCATGATATTGATTCTTCCTATCCACGAGCATGGTATGTTCTTCCATTTGTTTGTGTCCTCTTTTATTTCACTGAGCAGTGGTTTGTAGTTCTCCTTGAAGAGGTCCTTTACATCCCTTGTAAGTTGGATTCCTAGGTATTTGATTCTCTTTGAAGCAATTGTGAATGGGTGTTCACTCATGATTTGGCTTTCTGTCTGTTACTGGTGTATAAGAATGCTTGTGATTTTTGCACATTAATTTTGTATCCTGAGACTTTGCTGAAGTTGCTTATCAGCTTAAGGAAATTTTGGGCTGAGATGATGGGGTTTTCTAAATATACAATCATGTCATCTGCAAACAGGGACAACTTGACTTCCTCTTTTCCTAATTGAATACCCTTTATTTCTTTCTCTTGCCTGATTCCCCTGGCCAGAACTTCCAACACTATGTCGAATAGACGTAGTACAGAGGGCATCTCTCTCTTGTGTCAGTTTTCAAAGGGAATGCTTCCAGTTTTTGCCCATTCAGTATGATATTGGCTGTGGATTTGTCATAAATAGCTCTTATTATTTTGAGATACATTCCATCAATACTGAATTTATTGAGAGTTTTTAGCATGAAGGGCTGTTGAATTTGTCAAATGTCTTTTCTGCATCTATTGAGATAATCATGTGGTTTTTGTCTTTGGTTCTGTTTATATGCTGGATTATGTTTATTGATTTGCATATGTTTATCCAGCCTTGCATCCCAGGGATGAAGCCAACTTGATCGTGGTGGATAAGCTTTTTGATGTGCTACTTGATTAATCATCTGAGGTGTTTGATGAAGGCAAAGCAAATACAGAATGAGTAGTTTAAAAAAGTTATGAATATCAACAATGACCACACAACCAGTTACTTTAAAAGAAACTTTAATTGTAACAAATCTTTCCTGCTTATTTTACTATGAATACATTTGCATGTGTATATATCTATGTATTATTATTTCCTTACACTCTTATTGTCTCACCATGTAACATTAAGAGGTATTCATTTTATATCATAGGGTTCAAGTATTATTAATTTTACATGAAGAGGAAGAGTAAAAATCGCCTTTCTGTAGAATGAGTTAGCGTATTTTTGGTTGTACACAAGATGGTTGTTTGATATTAGGAAGAATTACGACATTTATTTGGAGATTATGGTTTATGAATATGGGTAGGGGTGCCAAGATGACAAAAAGTAGACTTGTGACAGTTATATGTATCAACTTGAGTGGGTTCCAGGGTGTGGTTCTGAGTGTGCTTCTGAGGGTTTTTCTGGATGAGATTAGCATTTAAATGGGTGAATTCAGTAATGTTTTCTCCCGAATGTGGATGGGCATCAACCAATCAGTTTAGAAATTAAATAGTACAAAGCGCAAAGGAAAAAGGAATTGGTCCATTTGCTTTCTGCCTTACCTCTTGAGCTGGGACATCTCATCTTCTCCTGACTTTGAACTGAGATTTTCATCATTAGCTTCCCTAGTTCTGAGGATTTTAGACTTGGTCTGTAGTTTGTAAACGGCAGATCATGGAATTTTTAGCCTCCATAATCAGGTGTACCAATTTCTCATCATAATTTCTCTGCATATCTCTCTGTTTCTCTCTATATAAATCTCATATATCATATATAGCAATCATAAATATAAATTAATATAATAAATCACATATATTATATTCATATAAATAATGCACACATACATATGATATATTCAGCCTATTGTTTATGTTTCGCTGCAGAACTTCTATTAATAGAATCACACTAATTAGATTCCTATATATTCTTTCTAGAGTTTGGTTTACAAATAGAGGTACCTGTAAATACAAATTCCCAGATCCCTTATATTTATGATATAAAACTATCAAATTATACACATTGCTCTGCACTTTAATTTTTTCATGTTAACAGTTTTCTCATTCTTATTTATAAGTTCATTGCATTCCATTGACTTTGGTGTACCATAATATTAAGCCAATAGGCTATTGGTGGTTATTTGAATTGCTTATGACCTCTTCTGATAACATTTTAATGAATAAATGGTCCCTATTATTATTTTGCCTGTGAATATATCTGTAGAAAAAATCTCAGAAGTAGCTTTGCTGGACCAAAGAAAAAAAAAATGCATGTGTAATTTGAACGTATGGTGACAAATTGCCCTTTTTGGGGGTTATGCCAATTTATATGCCCACCAGCAATGTATGAGAGTGCCTACTTTTCCATAGCCTTACCAATGGGTTCTGTTGCCAAACTTAAGATTTTTATTAAAATAATAATTTTTTAAAATTGCGTCTTGCTGTTATTTTAATTTGTTCTTCCCATAGGTAACATGTTTATTCATTATAGGGATGTTGACATTTTATTTTTGTAGGTGATCTTTTCATGTCTTATGCTTATAGTTTATTGTGTTATTGGCCTTTTATGAAGACCCATGCTTGGAACATTCTCCAAGATAGACTATAAGCTAGGGCACAAAAGAGCATCAACAAAGTTTTAAAAAATGAAATCAAATCATGTGTCTTCTCAGATCAAAGTCGAATAAAACCAGAAGTTAGTATCAAGAGAAACATTGGAAAATATACAAATACATGAAAAGTAAACAACAAGCTCCTGAATGACCACTGAGTCATTCAAGAAAATAAGAAGAAAAGTAAAAAAAGGTAAAATATAACAATGAAAACACAACATACCAAAACCTTTGGGATAAAGCAGATGCAGTGCTAAAGGGGAAGTTTATAGCATTAAATGCCTACATCAAAAAAGCAGAAAGATTACAAATTACCAATCTAATGGCACACCTCAAAGAACTAGAGAAGTGAGAAGAAACCAAACCCCAAATTAGTAGAAGATGAGAAATAACCAAATCAGAGCAGAACTAAATGAAACAGAGACTGAAAAAGAATACAACAAATCAATGAAACAAAAAGTTTAGTGGTAGCAAAATCTCTCAGCATTTGCTTGTCTGTAAAGGATTTTATTTCTCCTTCACTTATGAAGGGAATTTAAAATAGCTGTTTTAAGGAAATGCAAAGAAATTCAAGATAACAAAAGAATTAATAATTCTATCAGATGAATTTAACAAAGGTTAAAATAATTAAAGAGAATCAAGCAGAAATGCTGGAGCTGAAAATTGAAATCGACATAATGAAAAATGCATCAGAGTCTCTTAATAACATAATTGATCAAGTAGAAGAAAGAAACAGTGAGCTGGAAGAAAGGCTATTTGAAAATACACAGCCAGAGGAGACAAAAGAGAGAAAAAAAAAAAACATTGAGGCACACATATAGAATCTAGAAAACATCATTGAAAGAGCAAAGTTAAAAATTATTGGCTTTGAAGGGGAGGTAGAGAAAAAGATAGGTGTAGAAAGTGTATTCCAAGAGATAAGAACACAGAACTTCCAAAATCTAGAGGAAAATATTGATATCCAACTACAAGAAGGTTATAGAACACTAACCCAATTTAACCAAAGACTACCTCAAGGCATTTAATAATCAAACTTACAGAGATCAGGAATGAAGAAAAAAATCATAAAATCAGCAGGAGAAAAGAGACAAATAGCATTCAATGGATCTCCAAAATGTCTAGTGGAAGACTTTTCAGTGGAAGCCTTACAGGTCAGGAGAGAGTGGCATGACATATTTAAATTGCTGAAGAAAAAAAAGACCCTAGAATAGTACATCTGGCAAAACTATTCTTCAAACCTGAAGGTGAAATAAAGACTTTTTCAGGCAAACAAAAGCTGAGAGATTTCTTAAACACCAGAGCTGTCCTACTTGTAATGTGAGAACTTTAATTAGAAAGAACAGGACATTAATGAGCAATAAGTAATTACCGGAAGATACAAAACTCACTGGTAATAGTAAGTACACAGAAAATCACAGGACATTATAACACTGTAATTGTGGTGTGTTAATTACTTTTGTCCAAAGTAGAAACACTAAATAATTAACCAATCAAAAATAATAACTACAACTTTTCAAGACATAGTACAATAAGATACAAATAGAAACAACAAAAAGATGAAAAGCAGGAGGATGATTTTAAGGTGTAGTGTTTTAATTCGTTTTCTTTGTGGTTTTTTGTTGGTTTGTTTATGCAAACAGTGTTAAGCTGTTATCAGGCTAAAATAATGGATTTTAAGATAGTATTTACAAACTTCAAGGTACCCTAAAACCAGAAAACATACAATAAATACAGAAATAATAAAAAGCAAGAAACTAAATCATATCACCAGAGAAAATCACCTTCACTAAAGGAAATTAAAAAAGGAATAAAAAGATGGAAGACAGGACCACAAAACAACCAGAAAACAAAGAAAAAAAAAAGTCAACAGTTAAGTCCTTACTTGTCAATAACATTTAATGTAATTGTCTGAACTCTCCACTCAAAAGATATAGAGTGCTGAATGGATAAAAATACAAAACTCATTAATCTGTTGCCCACAAGAAGCACACTTTACCTATAAAGACACACATAAACTAAAAATAAAGGAATTGAAAAAGCTATTTTATGCCAATGGAAAACAGAAAAGAACAGGAATAGCTATATTAATATCAGAGAAAATAGATTTCAAGACAGAAACTATAAGGATAGACAAAAATGTCACTAATGATAAAGGGGTCAATTCAGGAAGAGGGTATAACAATTTTAAATATATATGCACCCAACACTACAGCAACCAGAAATATGGAGCAAATATTATTAAAGCTAAAGATAGAGATAGGCCCCAATACAATAATAACTGGAGACTTCAACACCCCACTTTTAGCACTGGACACATATTCCAGACAGAAAATCAACAAGAAACATCAGAGTCGATCTGTCCTCTTGACCAAATGGATCAAATAAATATTTAAAGAGCATTTTAACCAACAGCTGCAGAATACACATTTTTTTCTTAGCATATAGATTATTATCAAAGGTATACAATATGTTAAGCTACAGAGCAAGTCTTAAAATATTAAAACACATTACAATAACGTCAAGCATCTTCTCTGATCTTTGCTGACCACAGTGGAATAAAGCTAAAAATCAATTACAAGAGGAATTTTGGAAAGTAAACAAACATATAAAAATTAAACAATATGATCCTGAAAGACTAGTAGGTCAATGAAAAAACTTAAGAAGACAAGAAAAAACTTAAGAAGAAAAATTGCTTGAAAAAAAAAATGATAATGGAAGCACCACATACCAAAACCTAGGGGATACTGCAAAAGCAGTACTAAGACATAAGGGTATAGCTATAATTGCCTACATGAAAAAAGAAGAAAATTTTCAAATAAAAATATTTAATGGTGCATCTTAAAGAACTAAGAAAGCAAGAGCAAATCAAAGCTAAAATAGATAGAAGAAAAGAAATAAAAAAGATTAGAGAAAAAATAAATGAATTTGAAATGAAAAAAATACAAAACATCAATGAAACTAAAAGGTTTTTTTTGAAAAATTAAACAAAATTTAAAAAACTTTAAGCTAACTAAGAAAAAAGAGAGAAGAGTCAAAGAAATAAAACCAGAGATGAAAAAGGAGACATTTCAACTGCCACTGCAGAAATTCAATGAAGCATTAGTGGCCACTATGTACAACAATATGCCAATAAATTGGAAAATCTGAAGAAATTGGAAAAATTCCTAGACACATACAACCTACCAAGATTGAACTGGAAAGAAATTCAAAACTTGAATATACCAATAACAAGTAATGAAATAGAAACCATAACAAAAAGTCTCTCTGTAAAGAAAAGCCTGGGGCCCAATGGCTTCACTGCTGAATTCTACCAAAGAAATAATTAATACTGACCCTACTCAACCTATTACAAAAAAACAGAGGACAAAGGGATACTCCCAAACTCATTCTATGAGGCCACTATTAATCTGAAACTAAAGCCATACAAAGACACGCACGCACACACACAAATCTAGAGGGCAATATGTCTAACGAATACTGTTGTAAATATCTTGAACACAATACCAGCACACCAAATTCAATAATACGTTAACAACTTCATTCATCATGAAGAAATAGGATTTATCACTGGGATGCAAGGATGGTTTCACATATGCAAATCAATCAATGTGATAAATCACACCAGGAGAATAAAGAACAAAAACATATGATCATTTAAATGGATATTGAATAAAGCATTTAATCAAATTCAACATCCCTTCATGACAAAAACCATCAAAAAACTGGATATAGAAGGAATATATCTCAACATAATAAAGGCCATGTATGACAGACCCACATCTAGTGTCATGAATGGAAAACAAGTGGAAGGATTTCCTCTAAGATCTGGAAAACCACAAGGACACCCACTTTTACTACTGTTATTTAACATAGTACTGTAAGTCATTGCCAGAACAATTAGACACGAGTAAGAAATAAAGGATATCCAAATTGGAAAGGAAAAAGTCAAATCATCCTTGTTTGCAGATGATATATTTTTTTAATGTGGAGAAACCTAAAAAGACTCCACAAAAAAAAAAAAAAAATTACTAGAAGTGATAAATTCACTAAAATTGCAGGATACAAAATCAACATACATAAATCACTAGCAGTTCTATATGCCAACAAACAGCAAGCTGGAAAAGAAATAAAAATGTAACCCCACTTGCAATAGCCACACATAAAATTAAATACCTAGGAATTAACCAAAAAGTAAAAGATCTCTATAATGAAAACTCTAGGACACTGATGAAGGAAATTGAGGAGAATCACGTCATATTAAAAAGCTCCTACACAGCAAAGGAAGCAAACAACATAGTAATGGGAAAACCTACAGAATGGGAGAAAATACTTGCAAACTACTCATCTGACAAGGGATTAATAACCAGAATATATAAGAAGCTCAACATAATACTAGAAGTCCTGGTAAGAGCAGCCAGCCAAGGACAATAAATAAAAGGCATCCAAAAAGAAAAAGAAGAATAAATTATTTATGTTTGCAGAAGATATGATTCTATAACTAGAAATCCCCATAGTCTCTGTCCAAAGGCTTTTTGATTGGATAAATAACTCAGCAACGTTTCAGGATTCAAAATAATCAGGTCAAGCACCAAAGGAGTGACAATAAAGCCTGACAACAGTTTGCCACCCAGCAAGAAGTAGCACAGTTGGTTTGGGTTTGCATCGCCACAGTTTCCGAGTTAAAACTACAGGCCACACCGCCTTGCAAACCTTACACGGCCTCTCATTTCATTGTGAGCATATCCACTGCCGGCCCGAGCCGTTTTTTTCAGCTTATCCAAGAACTGGGATCCAAGTCTTCATGAAAAAGGCCCAAGCACAGTATTCACTCTATAAATCCGCTACCTAAGACGGTGAGTGCCAGCGCAGTTTTGTACAAAGTCTCAGTTTCCCATCACTCAGGGTAAAGTGCTTTGAAATGCTGAGGACCTGCCCCAGATAGGCATGGGCGAGGCTTCATCGCTAAAACACCAAAAAGCAAGCGGCGGCAAAGCCAAAATTGACCGATGGGATCTCATTAAACTAAAAGGCTTCTGCACAACCGAAACTACCATCCAGAGTGAACAGGCAGCCTACTGGAATGGGAGAAAGTTTGCAATCCTACTCATCTGACAAAGGGCTAATATCCAGAACCTACAAAGAACTCGACAAATTTACAAAGAAAAAACAAACAACCCCATCAAAAGTGGGCAAAGGATATGAACAGACATTTCTCAAAAGAAACATTCATACAGCCAACAAACACGAAAAAATGTCTTTCATCATCACTGGCCATCAGAGAAACAAAGCAAAACCACAATGAGATACCATCTCACACACCAATTAGAACAGTCAAACTAAAATTCAGGAAACAGCAGGTGCTGGAGGATGTGGAGAAGCCGAGAACACTTTTTACGCACTGTTGGTGGGATTGTATGTATTCGTTCATGTGGAAAACAGTATGGCGATTCCTCAAGGATCTAGAACTAGATGTACCATATGACCCAGCCATCCCATTACTGGGGATACCCAAAAGGATTATATAAATTATATACTATAAAGACACACATACACCGCGTATGTTTATTAAAACAAACTACAACAACAAAGACTTGGAATCAACCGTATCATCAGTGACAAGATTGGATTAAGAAAATGGCAGCACATATACACCATAGGTGGAATACTATGCAGCCATAAAAAGGATGAGTTTGTGTCCTCCTTTGTAGGGACACTGGATGCAGCTGGAATCTGCATCATTCTTAACAAACTATCACAAGAACAGAAAGCCAAACACGGCATGTTCTCACTCATAGGTGGGAACTGAACAATGAAAAGTTTACTTGGACTCAGGAAGGGGAACATCACACACGGGGGCCTATCATGGGGGAGGGAGGGGAGGAGAGTTGCATTAGAGTTATACCTGATGTAAATGGCAAGTTGATGGGTGCATACACAACAGAGCACAGAAATATACATATGTAACAAACACATTATGCACATATGCCCCTACAACTTACAGGTATAATAATAATAAATAAATTTAAGATTTTCTTAAGGCGAGGCTATCAGCCCACGCCAGTGGAAGCAGATTCCTCGCCCTCTGGAGCAGCAAATAGGAGGAAGCATTCTGATACTATACGGCAGGCATGGCCAGGCCCTCAAGAGGAGCAGCCACAGTGGGTACCTGGAAACGTCCTGCCCCTTGAGGGAAATTAGGTCTCGTTTGGATTTTGTGGTGTTAGTTAGGGAATTATTTATTTATTTACAAGACAAGGTTTTAACTTCACTCAGACAAGGTGGGAAATGTAGTCCCTACCCCTTCCAAAGCACAGAGAAAAGAAACGAGACTGTTTAAATCGTAAGTCTCTTTCCCGAGTCCAAGTGATCTCATTGTTCAGTTCCCACCTATGAGTGGGGAACGTCACACACCGGGGCCTATCATGGGGAGGGGGGAGGGGGGGAGGGATTGCATTGGGAGTTATACCTGATGTAAATGACGAGTTGATGGGTGCAGCACACCAACAAGGCACAAGTATACATATGTAACAAACCTGCACGTTATGCACATGTACCCTACAACTTACAGTATAATAATAAATTAAAAAAATAAATTAAAAAAAAAAAATAAATAAATCGTAAGTCTCCAAGCTGGTGTTTAAGTCATTAAAAAGAAGCTATTTGAAGAGGAAAAAATCAGTGTAGAAACATCGGTAGCATTCCTACATGCAAACAACATCCAAACTAAGAGCCAAATCAAGAATGCATTCTCATTCACAATAGGCATAAAAGGAATAAAACACCTAGGAATACAACTGACCAGGTAGGGAAAAGATCTGTAAAATGAGAATTACAAAATACAACTCAAAGAAATCAGAGATTACACAAACAAATGGAGAAACTTTTCATATTCATGAATAAGAAGAATCAATATTGTTAAAATGTCCATACTGCTCAAAGCCATTTACAGATTTAATGCTATTCCTATCAAAGTACCTATTACATTCTTCAGAGAATTTAAAAAAAAAAAACTATTTTAAAATTCATGTGGAACCAAAAAACGGCTCAAATAGCCAAGGGAATCCTGAACAAAAAGAACAAATCTGGAGGTATCATATTACCTGACTTGAAACTATCATGCAAGGCTAAGTAACCAAAACAGCATGGTACTGGTATAAAAACAGAAGAATAGACCAATGAACAGAACTGAGGGTCCAGAAATAATCCTACACACCCACAATCATTTGATCTTTGTCAAAGTTGACGAGAACAAGCAGTGGGAAAAGGACTCCCTATTCAATAAATTGTTCTCAGATAACTGGCTAGCCACAAGTAGAAGATTGAAACTGAACTCCTTCCTACACCATATACAAAAATCAAGTCAAGATGTATTAAAGATTTACATGTAAAATGTAAAAGTACAAAAATTCTGAAAGAAAACCTAGTAAATGCAATTTTGAATATAGGAACAGTCAAAGATTTCACCAATGAAGATATCAGAGCAATTGCAACCAAAACAGAAATTGACAGATGTAACCTAATTAAGGAGCTTTTGCACAGCAAAAGACACTGTCAACAGAGTAAACAGACAACCTGCAGAACCGGAAAAAATATTTGCAAACTATGCATCCAACAAAAGTCTAACATCCAGAATCTATAAGGAACTTAAATTTACAAGCAAAAACAAACAGCCCCATTAAAAAGTGGGCAAAAGACTTGAGCAGACATTTCTTTAAAGAAGACATACATGCAGCTGACAAAAATATGAATAAATGATCGATAGCACTAATCATTAGAGTAATGCAAATTACAACCACAAAGAGATAACATCTCACACCAGCCAGAATAGCCATCATTAAAAAGTCAATAAATAACAGATGCTGGCGAGGTTGCAGAGAAAAGGAATGATTTTATACTACTTGTGGGAGTGTAAATTTGTTCAGCCTTTGTGGAAAGTATTGTGATTTCTCAAAGAACTCAAAACAGAACTACCTTTCAAATCAGCATTCCAATTATTGGGTATATACCCATAGGAATATAAAACATTCTACCATAAATACACATGCATGCCTATATTAATCACAGCACTATTCACACTAGCAAAGATATGAAATCAACCTAAATGTCCATCAGCTGTAGGTTGGATATAAAATATGTGGTAATATACACCATGGAACACTACACAGCCATACAAAAGAAAGAGATCGTGTTCTTTGCAGCAAGATAGTGGTGCTGGAGGCCATTATTATAAGTGAGTTAAACGAAAATGGAAAACTAAATCCTGCATGTTCTCACTTATGAGTGGGAGATAAACATCAAGTATATTTGGACCCAAAGAAGGCAACAACAGACATTGGGGACTACTTGAGAGTGGAGGGTGGGGGGAGAATGAGGACTGAAAAACTACCTATCAGACACTGTGCTCATTATTTGTTGATATGGTTTGGTTGTGTCCCCACCCAAATCTCATCTTGAATTGTAGCTCCCATAATTCCCACATGTCATGGGAAGGACCCGGTGGAAGGTGATTGAATTATGGGGCAGGTCCTTCTCATGCTGTTCTTGTGATAGTGAATAAGTCTCATGAGATCTGCTGGTTTTATAAATGGGAGTTCCCCTGCACAAGCTCTCTTGCTTGTCACCATGTAAGACTTGTATTTGTTCTTCTTTAGTCTTTGCCCATGATTGTGAGGTTTCCCTGGACATGTGAAACTGTGAGTCCATTAAACCTCTTTCCTTAATATAAATTACCCAGTCTCAGATATGTCTTTATTAGCAATGTGAGAACAGACTAATACAGTAAATTGGTACCAGGAGTGCAGTGCTGCTGTAAAAATACCCAAAAGTGGAATACGGTCACTCTGGGATCATGTCTGAGTAGGACCAGAGGGTATAAGTAAGCTTCATGAGAAGGTACCACAGACCTCCATATCATCTACTGTGCTGGCTCCAGCATCTTTCTTCAGCTTGCACCTATGGCCATCTGAAGGAGGAAAAAATGCCTGAGCTTGGTTTATAAATATTTCAGCTGAGTATGTGGGTTCTAGCTGAAAATGAACAGCACTTGCATTACAGCCAAACTCAGGGGTAGCCTTGAGGAAGCATAGCATCTGACCAGGGTATTAAACTGTAAAGGAGGTATGGTGTGGGCCCATGACCATGAAGTACATGGTCATACTACATACTACACCATTCAGAAGCAGCCGACTTCACCGAGAGCTTGAATGGCCTACTGAAGTCACAGTGGTGAAGTATTAGGTCAGATGCAATGCTCTGCAAGATGGAGTGCTGTTCGTAAGATGCAGTATAAGAATTAAAACAGATATTTCCATATGGTGTTTTAACCTCAATAGGAAAAACACATATGCCAACAGGGATAGAATCAAGAGTGGCTCCACTTGCCATGACTCTCAAAATGACTCACTGGGAGCCCATGTGCTTCTTGTCACAGCAGCTCTGGGCTCCACAGAGTTATAAGTCCTTATCCCAAAAGGGGGACATAAAGCTTGCCAAGGGACATACAAGCGTCCCATTGAAGGACAAGTTACAGCTGTTGCTAGGGACCTTTGGACTCCTTATACCTAGAAATCAGATGTTGAAAAGAATCACCATTTTGAGAAGGGTAATTCAATCTGATAAGCAGAGGGGAGGTAGAGTTGCTTTTTGCAATGTGGAAAGGAAAAGATATTGGTGGAAGCTACATGATCCATTTGGGCTTCTCTTTGAATCCCTTGCCCAATTTTAACTGTGAATGGAGCCTGAGAAGATTACAATTACTAAGGGTTCAGACCCTTCAGAAATGAAGTTTCAGATTATAACACCAGATAAGACACATAGGAGAATGAGAGGAACTTAAGATGAACAATGTAGGAGACCAGACGGAACCAGCTGTGGCCCTAACATCAACTGGAAGGATAAGGACTGTAGTTTTTCCTCTTCCCTTCCTCTTTTAAGTTTTCCCTAATAAGGAGAAGCCCATAGAACTTTTGGGGAGTGAATATGGATAAGGAAACAGATTTGTGCTGTGATGGTCAAGGGAAATTGCCGCTCAGATCTCACTTCAGGGGAGATTTTTTCTGAGGAGTAGCGTCAGCTGACAACCTCTGCTCATTTGAGATTCACCAATATTCAAGCTGCAGCTACACTCCCACTGGACTTCTCCCAGACAATGATAAACACTGTGAGAGTACTAAGGTCTGGGTATTTCTGCCCAACACAGATTCCTCTAAAGAGCAGTCTTTGCTCTGGGCTCCCCATTGGCCTGGCTGAGATTTTCCCCAAGCTGCAATACAGCTGAGGCTCTTTTGTTTCCTTTCTCCTTTCATGGATGCCAGCTTGCATGGCAGTCTACAGTCTCTTCTTACCTACTTCGGCTCTCTCTCCTTTTACCTTTCGCAAGTGCTTCACTGAATAAGTCTTTTATACTTGTAATTATGTCCTTGCTTTTGATTCCTGGAGGATTCCTGATGTTCCAAGAGAGAAGACTGGGCAGCATTCAAGGTGTCAAGGGGAAGAGGTGGTGAACAGTGTAGCTGCCGTTTACCAACTAATTAAGAAATATTGTAGTATTTTATCAACCATTATGGCTCATTTAATGTGTACTGGCTGAATATTAGTATTAGTCCTAAACTTCATCTGTTTCTCTAACCTGTCATTGCTCCAAATACCACTCCTCCGTTATAGGTAACCACTTTTAATTTTTTATTTTTTATCCTACCAGAGTCTCGTTATGCAAATATAGGCAAATGCAATTATATGTCATCTCTTCCCTTCTTTTAAAAACACTATAAATAACATAGGATATCCTCTCTTTTGCACATTGATTTTTTTTTTCTCTTAAATTTATATTGAAGCACTTTCCAGGTCACTACATAGATTTCTTATTCTTTTTCACATTCACAAGGCATTCCATTGTGTTGAAGAACTGTCATATATTCAGCAAATCATTTAATCATGTATTGAGTGCTAATTAGATGGTTTCTAAACTTTTCTTATAACTTTTTAAAGTATATGTCATATAGACATATGTAAAGTTATTAAATGGCTTAGAAAAATAACACCTCTTTGAGAATTGGATCTGAAATGTTGTCATTTCTGAGAGAAAACTGAAGTCAAGATTATAACCAAAAGGCAGAAAGCAGACTGGGTGAAGTGAAGGAGACCTCCATACTTTTCTCTGTCTATTTCTCTCTCTCTTTCCTTCCATACCGGTATCCTGCTCTCAGGAAATAATATGACAAGTATATTCACAGAAATATGTAAAATGATTGAGATATGTGTGTTATTATCTCATGAACATTTTCAGTTTATCAGTAAATAAAATAAGGAGAAAAGAAATAAAAGTAAATAATTAAGTTTAGAATTCTATATGTGTATGTGTGTAGAGGAGGTAAGGTATTAAAGAAAAAATATTCACTGACACTCATTGAAGATGGTAAGCAGACTTTCTTCAAAGGGGAGCTATCATGATAGGTATAGGGGCCATGGGAATGGGGTATTTCACTGGAGGAGAGAGATTGGGCTCAACTCTGAATATAGCATGAGCAAATAGTAATTTATAGCCAAAGAGGAGGGTGCCAGTCAGTGGATGGAAAATTACTGAGAAGTGACATCGGGGATAAAGGGGGATTCTGGCTATACTGACTTAACAGGATTCCAGGGTGATGAGAAATCACCTGGAAGATGGTGGAGGATAAGAAACCTGATCATATATTGAAGGATCAGTTATTAAGGGTGTAAGACTCTTGCTAAACTGATTTAGCACCTTTTTTGCTAAAACTGATTTTACAAGAGGGAATGCCTAGATAAGCCTAGGAGATGGTTCAGGAGTATGATGAAAGTTTGGCCAAACAAAAAATTTTTGTCAGGGGTTAATATCTACGTATAGTTCTCTGTTTCTCTTAAGGGTGTGGAAGATGTACTTCCTCCCTTTCATTCTTTATTTACTTTTATTTTGAATGCTAAGTAAAGGAGAAATTTAATGAAATATGGTAAGAGTTTTGAAGGGGAGTACATTTGAACTCAGACTCAGAAATAGTGTCCAGACTGAAGCTTCAGAACATGGGGGAAAACACTAAATTATTTTGGTCTGAATAATTGAGACATTTGATAAATAATAATAAAAAAAATGTCTATAAATCACTTCTGTAAATTATATGCAAAAAAAGCAGCTCTTGATACTCATGGAAGACTTGTTTTTATTTCAATTCCACAGAGGTAGAAATGCTCATTTGAGAGTAGCTGGTGCTTACTGTGGTAAGGCCATTCTGTGAAACCAAGTGCTCAGTTGTTCTTTAAAGCAGCTTATGAATCCACGGTGCTTCAGGCTGAGGAACAAAGTAGAAAAATGCAAATAAAAAGGAAGGCTTTATTTGTCTATTAATCAAGACATCTATGGTGTGTTAAGAATCACATGAAAGCACAGAATGTCATAGTTGAAAGGGAACTTGGATATAATTTTATTATTTCTTATTAAAAATGCAGATCCCTGGTCTCCACCCCAGACCTACCAAATCAAAATCTCTGAAGATATAATCTAGCCATATGCATATTCAACGAGCTCCCTGAATAATCTTAATGGATATTGAAGGGTGAGAAGTACCGAATGGTAGTCCAATCATCAATGTTTGTACAAGAGCCAAGGCCCCTCAATGTTACACCATTAGTCTAAACTTTCACAACTACATTAATGGATTAGAACTTTTAAAAATAAAAATACAATGTACAAAATGAAAATACATTTAAAATATCTTGTAGTCACCCCAAATTCCACCCACTAACACAATTATTTTTGAATTTGCATTTTAACGCATACTCTTTATCCACAAACATGAAGATTTCTGTTTAGTTGCAATCTTGTAGTATTTTTTCTTGTTTATTTCTCTTAGCCTTATAGTATAAACCTTTCCCTCTAGTTTCCTAGGCTCCATCATTATTATTTCAATGAATGCATACTAATCTGTTTCAGATCTTACTAACCCCCCTCTAGTTTTATACATTATACAAATATATACATTAATTTATAAGTATACATAATTTTATACATTATACATTTATACCAAAGATTTTCTCTTATAGACAGTATTGCAATCATGTTCTTTATGCATAGAGTTTGTTTTTTCTTTTTATTTTCTTCTGAAAATTTTTTATTATATTTATAGGAGTGGGATTGTTGAGTCAAATGTTATTTTACCATTTATGACTCTTCCTACATATTCCCATATAGGCCCAGGGGAATGTCAAGCTGGTTTATATTGGTCCCCTTCTGAAGTCAGCAGTGAATAAATGTACTGCTGTCACTGAAGCTTCAACAGTTGTAAGATATATCTTACATATACAATACATATAAAAATTGTATTTTATGTATTGATATAGTTAATATACATAAGATTTATATATATATATATAGTCACATTACTAGGTGCAAAATGATATCTTGGGGTTGCTCTGATTACTAACCATGGTCAATATTTTTTCATGATTTTGCCTCTCATATTTATTTACTCCTGTATAAATTATCTATTTCTATTTCTTGATTTTTTTATTAGACAGATCTTGTTTTCACTCTCAGAAATATGTCTTTTCAAAGCACTCTTGATTCACAGTTCAGTCATTTTTTTCTGTACCATTATGAATCCCAAACAATTGAAAGAAAATGTTGGCTTGTTTTATCCTTAAATATATGTGGAATAACTTCTAACTGTATATTACGATTTCGGAAAGGCACTAGAAATGTCACATTCTAGAGCATTTCACATTACCCCAAATTCAAACATTAAAAATTCATTCATTTAGATTTTGAGTTCAAGATCTTTAGAAGCCTTGATTAAACCATAGTTATTATGGAAAGAGTAACCAAAATTAAACTTAACGCCTTAGTGAGGAATCAGATTGATAGCTCAGAGAATGGTAGTGGGTGGTAGAATTTTTTTCCATATAGGAAAGAGTTTGAGTAACGTCTAGAAAATAAGACGTTTTCTATGAAAGACAGAGTTTGGAATTAGAATTTATTATTGACAGTTTGAGGTCAACAGAAAACACCAAATCTCACAGTTGGTGATGAAAGAGTTTCTATGCTTGGCCACAGCAAAGTAGCAACACAGTAACACAGTCAAAAAATAGGAAAAAAATTATTTGCAAAGTGCATACAATTTAAAAACGCATCAAAAAGTTATCATATCATAGGACAAACCAGAACTTCCTCCCACTTATTTTATAATTTAATGTTTGTTTTTTATTTTATTTTATTTTATTTTTTATTTCCGTCTGTTATTGGGGAGCAGGTGATGTTTGGTTACATGCGTAAGTTTTTTAGTGGTTATTTGTGAGACTATAAACATTCCAGAAGACAACATTGGAAATACCCTTCTAGACACTGGGCTTAGGCAAGGATTTCATGAACAAGATCCCAAAAGCAAATGAAATAAAAACAAAGACAAATAGCTGGGACTTAATTAAACTACAGAGCTTTTGCATGACAAAAGGAACAGTTAGCAGAGTAAACAAACGATCCACAGAGTGGGAAAGATTCTTGATAATCTATATATCTGACAAAGGAACAATATCCAGAATCTCCAACAAATTCAAACAAACCAACAAGGAAAAAAACAAACAATCTCATTAAAAAGTGGGCTAAGAACATGAATAATATTTCTCTAAAAAAAACTTGTTGTGAAGAGGCATCACAATATTTTCTGTTGCTTTTATTTCCCTTAGCCTGTCATCATGCTTATCATGCCACTTGCCAACTCTTTCTCCCACCATCCACTTTGACTGGCTTCTTGGCTGTAAACTCTTTTCTCCTTCAGTTAGTTTCATCCTTAGGCATCATGCTGTAATATTGCATCTCATAATATAATTTCACAGCCTGGTTCTGCTTTTAACTAGTTGCTAATTTTTGAATATAAACTTCTCCATTGTCTCTGTCAAAATCTTGCTTATCTTTTATAACCAAGCTGAAATATTACTTCACCTTTGTGGTATGAAAAATTTATGAACCGAATATACTTAAATTTGATATTATCTAGCTCCAACTGTGTTCATACAACTGCCGAGAAATTCTTTCATTCATTTTTTGGTAGTCCTCTAACAAATGCCACATTCACTTTTTCAACAAATATTGAATGCCCACTTTCTTGGGAATTTCAAATACATTAGTAAACAAATTAAAGAGTTTTATCATCATGCAGTTTACTTTTTAGCAGAAGATAGATACAATGTACAATCATAATAATAACTGAGCAAATTACATAGATGAGAAAAGAATGTAAATCTTCTTGGTTTTGTATAATATTTTGAGTGTTCCTATTTTCAGAGAAGGCTACTTTCTTTAGAGAGGACAACTAAAACAAAAGCTGCTAGAATTTTTATTCCCTAGGTGAAAATTTTAACTTCTTTGAAAGTAACAGGCAAGCTTTTTATATCTTCATTGATTTTAACAGTGCCTGACACAGAATATTTGCTCAAGGAATATTTATTGATACATGAAACATAGAAATAAAGATTGATAATTCTCCTAAATATGATAAAATTCCAAACATAAACTCTCAACTTATTACCAAACTTTTAAGTTAATCAGTCAACAAATTAGTTGTTAATCATCTTCTACATGCATAACAATATTCTAAGTGTTACAGTGGTTAGAAAGAATTAGAACACAGTATTAATATCAACCCAACAAATAGAGAGCAAAGTAAGTGTTACAGCGTTTTGAGGGAAAACTGAGCTTTGAAGAAGACAACTGGAGAAGAAGGAGAAACCCACTGCAAGAAAAAAGAGGAGTAATATAAATGAAGGCATAAGGCAGTAATAGTAGTAATAAAGTCTTACATTTGTATAATGATTTGCCATTTATAAAACCCTTTCACACCGTTTTTTAGTATTTGAATCTAAGAACAATTTGTTATACTGGGTAGGTTAGGTACTATATTTCTCATTTGCAGATGACTCTACCAGAATAACAGAAAAGGCTCCAATGGTGGATTAAATTTAAATTAATAATGAATTTAAAAATTTTCATTTTTTCTGATCTCATGGAGCTTAGAAATTATTTGAATATAGGAGATAATAGACAAGAGTTAGGATGAGAAAATAGTCTGGGGATATACAGTTTGAAATGTCTACAAAGAAGTGAAAATTTAAGCCATAGTAATAGATTTAATGCTTCCAGAGTATATAGAGAAGAGTCGAGGTCTAATAACTGAGTCATAGAAAACAACTTTGAGTTGGATGTAGGAAGAGGAAGAAGTTCAAGAATTGAACATAAAGAAACAGTAGTAGGAGAGGAAAAAGAAAAGTAGGAGCAAGAAAGAAAACCACAATAGTAGAAACTCAAGGAAGTTAAGGGAAGGGACATAGATTTTACAAAGGCAAGAGATCACAAGTTAATGTAGGTACAGACAAGACTGTAATATTCAGTGAGAGGTCATTGCAGGGAACTATTAAAAGAGCACTTTTTTAAAAAGAACTAAAGAAAAGGTACAGAAATGAAGAACTGAAGAGAAAACTAAGGAAAAAGAGTAGGAAAAAGGCTACAAATATAATATTTAATGTTACAAAGGTAATTGGCAAATATATTAAAAACCAAATATAGGACCCAATTTGAAAGAGAGAATAAGAGAGAATGATGTACACAACCTATATCTTTATCTGTTGTGGAAGAAAACCAAAGGAAAATGTGTAAAATTGAGAAGTAGTCACATAAATATATTATTCAGAGATATGGAAATAACCAGCAAAGGAAATAAAAACAGAAACATATTAGTAGGCACTTATGTCTTTCTGTCTATCTGGGACATTCAGTTACACTGGTACTTGACTGTCACTTTATCAAATACAGTGAGATTGCTTCAAATTAAAACAATGCCAGTATTCTTTTTAATAGATAAAATCAGGTGGCCGGGCGAGGTGGCTGACACCTGTAATCCCAGCACTTTGGGAGGCCGAGGTGGTCAGATCACGAAGTCAAGAGATTGAAACCATCCTGGCTAACACGGTGAAATCCCATCTCTACTAAAAATACAAAAAAATTAGCTGCGCGTGGTGGCGGGCACCTATAGTCCCAGCTACACGGGAGGCTGAGGCAGGAAAATCGCTTGAACCCGGAAAGTGGAGGTTGCAGTGAGCCAAGATTGCGCGAGACTCCATCTCAAAAAAAAAAAAAAAAAAAAAAATCAGGTAATGACAGTTTCATAAAGAAATGACCTCCCCAGTCATGATTATATATTGTGCCAAGATCTCTAACATGTTTCAAAAACCTTTAGAAATCATTGGTAGCCAATAATTCATGAATCCTTCTAAATAATTTCTTGTGGTAATAATTTCCATTCAATGTTACCATTATATTTTTGTGCTCTAGTGTGTCAGTCACTTCTACTATCTGGTTAGCCTCATATCCTATCCGTAGTCCATCAGTGTTACGGGGAGACATATGACCTATATCTTTCAGGCAGGCACAACTAAGAAATGACAAATTCATCCCACTATGCTAGCCATACAATTTGAAATTACAGCTCATCTAGTTCAATTTTTCATTTTAGAGATGAGAAATCAGGCCCAGAATAAGAGAGGGATTTACTTGCTTTATTTTATTATGAAGCAACATGTATCCCAGAAAAAAAAAAAAAAAAAAAAAAAAAGCATAAAGTGAACCAAGTTCGACAGTTCTTATGTGTTTTGCTTCAATTTGCGTTTTGACTGATTTCACCTGAAATAACTACTTCCTTGAAGTGCTTTCCAGTTTAATACAAAACAACAACAACAACACCCACTTTCCTTGAATAAGAACAATGAATCAACTTGCAGCCTCCTTAGTTTGGGTTTTCTGATTATTTAGTCTGTCTTCTTTTGACTCCTAATTAACTATAGAAACTGAAAGATAAGCTTTTTAATCAATTGCCAAGTATTGAGCATAATATCATGTAACCTCTCCATGCTCAGAAAATGATAATTCCTCCTGGAAAATGAAATATGCTATCAATTAATTAATTTTATTGAGGAGAGAGTGGCAGTTAAAATATTGATTGGTTTATTTGTTGAATTAAACATGTTCTAATACATTGGTTTCTTTTACATTGTGCTCATATAACCTGGATGAAATTAAAAGCCACATGCATTGTTATTTGAGGGATGTTGATAGGAGTGGTGCTCCCTGAATATGCATAATAAAATAGCAGATAATATACTAAACACATTACATGTTTCATTGTCCTATAGGTAAGGTCTTATTAATATCCCATTTTATACTTGAGAAAAAATAATATTCCAAGTGATTAAGAAAGATACTTTTGGGGAAAAGTATCCTGCTAGTAAGTGATAGAGCAAGGATTTAAATCCAAACTGTTTGACTCCAAAGCTGTATGCAGTAGCCACTAGATTATACAACCTGCATGGGACTTTCGATTTTTCAAATAATGTATTTAATTCTTTTGGGAAAGACATTAGGACATCTCCTTTGTTAACTCATTTCAGTACAATAAAACCTTGATTGTCACAATGCTCAATTTGGACACTGATGACAGTTTATTATTTACTAAGGACTAGTTTTTGTTTGTTTTAGTCCCTGTTAAAAACTACTCTGTGGAGAAGATACTTTTCACTAATACAGACAGCCAAGAAACAACCAAAGAAATTATAGATGTATTTGACTATGTAAAAATTTAGCATTTGTGCACAGCAAAATACACTGCAAAATAATTACTAGGCATGAAAGTTAGGGAAAATACAACAAGGAAGACAGATGAAGGAGTAATACCTATAATATGCAAAGATACTTTAATAAATGCAGGAAACATAAATAACCCATGTGAAAAATGGACAAAGAATACAAAGAAATAATTCTCAAAAGATCAAACTTATGGTACGACAAACATTCAAAAGATATTTAAACTAACTAGCATTCAGGATAATCCAAATTAAAGTACCAAGGAGATATCATTATACATCCATTAAAATGGCAAAAGTTAGGAGGAGCTGTAACAACTATTGCTGACCAAGATGCAAATAAATATGTATTATTTCTTTATTTTTAAATAAAACAATAAGAAAACCTCACTTCCTCCTCTCCCAGCTGTCAGACACTTTCTCTCCTGCTCCCAGATGCCACCACTGTGTGTGTGTGTTTGTTTGTGTGTGTGTGTGTATGTGTCTGTGTGTATTTGAATGTTTGATATGGTAAAGTGAACCTTAGAGAGAAGTATGGAATGAAACATAGTAAGTTGTTGGTAAGTGGTACCTAGAAAGGAGAAAAAAGTGAGGGGTGAAAGTGGGAATGAGTAGAGAGATAAGCAAAAATAAAAAACTTAAAAGATGTAAAGAAAACAAATTCAGAATGTGTGGAATTGACAGATAAAATTCTGTGTGTGTCTTCATAAGCAAGTTGGAAATAAGAACAATAACATTAAATGTATGCCTAATGACTTATATGGATGACCATGGTATTGTCAAGTGAGAAAATAAGTTGTACTTTACTACATGTGCATGATTGTATTTTGGTCAAAACAAATTATGTAATTGTCTCTCTCTCTCTCTCTCTCTCTCCCTCCTTACATTTGCTTATACAAGGAAATGGTGTAAGAGAGAAAAATGGATCCCAGGCTGCTAACATTGTTTACCTCAAGAAGATAAGAAAGTAGGGAGATATGGCATCAGAAAGTGGACATAAGGATCTAAATGATTAGCTTTTCTTTACATATTTTATATTGTTTCTGTTTTTGTATTTGTATTTTTGTTGAAGATTATATATACACATACAGAATGGAAATCAAAACACCCTAAACATAACACCCTACTTTTCTACCTTAGCAGCTGGAATATAAAGAATTCTTCACTTATGTTTGAGAATATTGCTAAGATTTATAAACATAATATAAAATGTAAATAATCTTAATCCAGGAGTGTAAACAGTGCTGACCCTGAAAAACAGCACTACTTATGTGGTTCTTATGTGCTGCTGTGAGAATCACTAGGACTCCAGGGGAGGAGAAAAGGAGAAAAGCCATCATTCTTCAAGCCTATATTAAAAAACAAACAAACAAACAAACAAACAAAGGAGAAAACTCCATAAGATTCAATAACAAAGTTTGTTCATAAGTTCCCCATACACAATTGAGCAGGATACATAGGTATTCTCTTCCAGACATCCAATTAGAATGTAAAGTGCATTTTTGTGACTCCCCCAACTTAAAAAAATACTTGTTTTAATGACATATCTAGAGTAAAAATGCTTGGAAAAAGGGATATCCGAATCTCAACTACTGTGATATGTAGCTCTTTAGAGGGACTAAATTCTCAACCAACTAAATATAACATAGGTGCTGTTTTTGAATCTGTGGAGATATATATATATATATTTATTGTATTATAATAATTATTATAATTATATATATTATATTTACATATATACCAAATATATATTATATATCAGAATTCAGGTTCCATGCAGGCAGTGAATCTTGCCTGTTTTTTCATATATATTATATATTTGGTATATATATATCATATATATTATATATTTGGTATATATATGAAAAACAGGCAAGATTCTACTACGACTAATTCTGATGACCAACATAATTAACAAACAAAATAATAAAATATAATTTTATATAAAGATAAATTCAATGAAGCCAAATAATGTATGACGCAGTGTTTGGAGGGTGACTGGATAGTGGTGGAGGAGAGGGTAACATAAAGTAATGTAGTCAGGGAAGGCTTCTCTAAAGAGAACACTTAAGCTGAAAAATTAAATAATGAAAAAGAATAGACATGCAAAGATCTGTGGGAGGAACATTCCAATCAATGGAAACAGCACATGAAAAGGCTTAGCAAGAAAATAATCTTGGTGTTTATGAGAAACAAAAAGAATTCCAGTTTGGTTAGATGACAAGAGAAAAAACAAAAAGCGCTACATGATTATGGAGAAAAATGGGTACGGGCTAAAGATTGTAGACACTGAAAGCTAGACTAAGAAATTTTATTCTGGATTGTTCGAAGATGGCCGAATAGGAACAGCTCCAGTCTCCAACTCCCAGCGCGAGCGACACAGAAGACCGGTGATTTCTGCATTTTCAACTGAGGTACTGGGTTCATCTCACTGGGGAGTGCCGGACGATGGGTGCTGGTCAGCTGCTGCAGCCCGACCAGCGAGCTGAAGCAGAGGCCGAGCGCATCGCCTCACCTGGAAGCGCAGGGGAAGGAATCCTTTTTCCTAGCCAGGGAACTGAGACATACAACACCTGGAAATCGGGTAGCATCCCACCCAATACTGCGCTTTAAGCAAACAGGCACACCAGGAGATCATATCCACCTGGCGGGAGGGTCCGCCCGCAGGCCTCCCTCATTGCTAACACACAGCAGTCTGTGATCTACCGGGCAGGCAGCAGCCAGGGCTGGGGAAGAGAAGCGCCCGCCATTGCTGAGAGAGCGCCAAAGTAAAATTACGCTCAGCTAGCACAAAGGAGGCTTGAGTTGGGCTCACGGCTCAAGAAAACCTGCCTGTCTCTGTGAGCTCACTCTGGGGGACGGGGCACGGCTACGCAGCAGCAGCAGCAGCAACAAAAACAAAAAGCAGCAGAGCCTCTGCAGGCATAGCGACTCTGTCTGACAGCTTTGAAGAGAGCAGTGGATCTCCCAACACGAGGTTGAGATCTGAGAAGGGACAGACTGCCTGCTCAAGTGGGTCCCTGACCCCTGAAGTAGCCTAACAGGAGACATCCCCACTAGGGG
The DNA here is from genome assembly GCF_008728515.1 of Papio anubis. Lineage (NCBI taxonomy): Eukaryota > Metazoa > Chordata > Mammalia > Primates > Cercopithecidae > Papio > Papio anubis. The sequence goes on from NC_044996.1 coordinate 68,672,231, forward strand.
AGCAGTCTGACACCCACACCTCACAGGGTGGAAATGCGCCCCTGAAGTTTCAAAGCAAGAATCCAGACAGGTACACTTTCGCTGTTCAGAAATATTCTATCTTCTGCAGTCTTTGCTGATACCCAGGCAAAGCAGGGTCTGGAGTGGACCTCAAGCAATCTCCAACAGACCTACAGCTGAGGGTCCTGACTGTTAGAAGGAAAACTATCAAACCCGGAGGACACCACAAAATCCCATCAGTATCATCATCAAGACCAGAGGCAGATAAAACCAAGATGGGGAAAAAAGCAGACGAAAAAAGCTGGAAGTAAAAATAAAACACATCTCGGCAAAGGGCGCCAGCTCATGCGCCAACAACGGATCAAAGCTGGACAGAGAATGACTTTGTGAGATGAGAGAAAGGCTTCAGTCATCAAATTTCTCAGAGCTAAAGGAGGAGTACGTGCAAAGCATAAAATAAACTAAAATCTTGAAAAAAAGGGGGAAAATTGATGGCTAGAGTAATTAATGCAGAGAAGGTCATAAGCGAAATGAAGATGAAAACCATGACCACGAGAAATGCAGTGACAAATGCAGCTTCAGTAACCACATTTCGATCAACTGGAAGAAAAGTATCAGCGATTGAGGATCAAATGAATGAAATGAAGCGAGAAGAAACCAAAAGAAAAAGAAAGAAAAAGGAAATGAACAAAGCCACCAAAGTATGGGATTATGTAAAAGACCAAATCTCAGATCTGATTAGGGTGCCTGAAAGTGAGGAGAAAAATGGAACCAGAGTTGGAAGCACTCTTCAGGATATCATCCCGGGAGGAACTTCCCAACCACAAGTAGAGACAGACAACATTCAAATCCAGGAAATACGAAGCGCCACAAGATACTCCTCGAGAAGAGCAACTCAGGCACATAATTGCCAGATTCACAAGAAAGTTGAAATGAAGGAAAAAATCTTAAGACGGCCAGAGAGAAGGTCCGGGTTACTCACAAGGGGAAGCCATCAGACTAACAGCAGATCTCGGCCAGAAACTCTCAAACCAGAAGAGGTGGGGGCCAATATTCCAACATTCTTAGAATTTTAAACCCAAATTTCATATCCAGCCAAACTAAGTTTCATAAGTGAAGGAGAAATAAAATCCTTTACAGATAAGCAAATGCTTAGAGATTTTGTCACCACTAGGCCTGCCACAAGAGACCCTGAAGGCACTAAACATGGAAAGGAACAACCCGGTTACCGGCCATTGCAAAACATGCCAAAATGTAAAAGACCATCGAGGCTAGGAAGAAACTACATCAACTAATATGAGCAAAATAACCAGTTAACTATCATAATGGCAGGATCAAGTTCACACATAACAATCTTAACCTTAAATGTAAATGGACTAAATGCTCCAATTAAAGACAGAGACTGGTAAACTGGAGAAAAGGTCAGAATCCATCCAGTCTCTGCTGTATTCCAGGGAGACCACATCTCTGCCTTGAGACATACATAGGCTCAAGGCAAGGGATGGAGGAAGAAGATTTACCAACAAATGGAGAACAAAAAAGCAGGGGTTTAATACTGGTCTCTGATAAAACAGACTTTAAAGCCATAAAGATCAAAAAGAGACAAAGAAGGCCGTTACATATTGGTCAGGGATCCAATTCAACAGGAAAGAGCTAACTATCCTAAATATATATGCACCCAATACAGGGCACTTAAAATTCATAAAAGCAAGTCCTTAAAGAGACTTACAAAGGGGCTTAGACTCCCTTGTAATAATGGGAGACTTCCAGCACTCCACTGTCAACATTAGACAGATCCAGCGAGACAGAGAGTGAACAAGGATATCCAGGGAATTGAACTCATCTCTGCAGCAAGCAGACCCCTTAATAGACATCTACAAAACTCTCCACACAAATCAACAGAATATACATTCTTCTCAGCACCATCGATACCTCAAGTGACCACAATTGGAAGTAAAAAGCACTCCTCAGCAAATAATACAAGAACAGAAAGATATAACAAACTGTCTCTCAGAACCACAGTGCAGTCAAGCTAGAACTCAGGACTAGAAACTCCAGTCAAAACCACTCCAACTACATGGAAGCTGAACAGCCTGCTCCTGAATGACTACTGGGTGCATCAGAATAGAGAGCTCCAGAAATAAAAGATGTTCTTTGAAGCGAGATGAGAACAAAGATACAACATACCAGAATCTCTGGGACACATTTTAAAAGCAGTGTGTAGAGGGAAATTTATAGCACCATGCCCACAAGAGAAAGCGGAAAGATCAAAATTGACACTCTAACATAAGCAATTAAAAGAACTAGAAGCAAGAGCAAACACATTCAAAGCTAGCAGAAGGCGAAATAGCTAAGATCAGAGCAGGAACTGGAGAATGAGACACAAAAACCCTCAAAAATCAATGAATCAGAGTTGGTTTTTGAAAAATCAAAGTGTGACAGACCATTAGCAAGACTAATAAAAGAAGAAATGAGAGAAGAATCAAATCGGCGCAATTAAAATGATAAAGGGGATATCACCACCGACCCTGAAATACAAACTACCATCAGAGAATACTATAAACACCTCTAAATAAACTGGAAAATCTAGAAGAAATGGATAATTTCCTGGACACTTACACTCTTCAAGACTAAACCAGGAAAGTTGAATCCCTGAATAGACCAATAGTAGGCTCTGAGGGTGGGGCAATAGTGTAAACCTACCAGCAGAAAAAAAAGTCCAGGACAGATGGATTCACGGCTGAATTCTACCAGAGGTACAAGGAGGAGTTGGTACCATTCCTTCTGAAACTATTCCAATCAATAGAAAAAGAGAATCCTCCTAGCACTCATTTGAGCCAACATCATCCTGATACAAAGCCTAGCAGAACTCTAACAAAAGGTACGAACCAATATCCTGATGAACATACGATGCAAAGTCCTCAGCAAATACCCCGGCAAGCAGTTCAACAACATCAAAAGTTTATACATGATCAGTGGGCTTCATCCCTGGGATGCAAGGCTGGTTCAACATTAAGCAAATCAATAAACGCCAATCCAGCATATAAACAGAACCAAAGACAAGAACCACGCATGATTATCTCCAATAGATGCAGAAAAGGCTTTTGAAAAAATTCAGCAGCCCTTCATGCTAAAAGCGGCTCAATAAATTAGGCATTGATGGAGCGTGCCTCAAAATAATAAGAGCTATTTATGACAGAGCCCACAGCTAATATCTTTTGAATGGGCTGAAGCTGGAAGAATTCGCTGCGAAGGCAATGCGTGACACC